>NC_137974.1:10066756-10481756 GCF_963924665.1 Micromys minutus
GGAAAGCATTGCCAACTGGATTGCTTTCTATGGCTTGCTTATGCTGATTTTTTTATACCAACAATGACTACCAGTCCAAAACCCACATTGGCAGAGCACCACAACATAATTTGTCAATCAATAAGATGTCATAAAGTTTTGTCAAATCGAATACATTAGGAACATTGTCTCATTTTCTAATCCTTCTCAAATGACTCTGGTTTGTGTCAAGTTGAAACAAAGTGAGACAGCCAATTTGTGTTCTCTCCATTTTTCTTTCTCTCTCTCTATCTAATTATTTTTGTTTTGTTTCTGAGAGTTGCACTCTCCTGAAAATGACTTTCTCACTTTTCATAGGCTCAAGATCCAGAGCTCAAGATTCATGTACCAGTGAAAAAATTTTGAAAGTGTTGGTCAAATTAATTTTTTTAACAACTTAAGGTTTTGCCTCAGGCAGTTTGAGTCAGTTAACAAAGATTAATGTGTGTAAATGATTATTGGCTTCTAGGAATTTACTGATTTATTGTGGCTAATCTGCTAGTACTCAAATATTACTTTTAACTCCAGTAAATTTTAAAACAATATACTCATTTCTTATTTACTTGAAAATTCTCTTAGGTATTTTTTTGTTTGGTTGGTGTTGATTTGAATTTAGTTTCCTTTTGGTTTTATATTGTTTTTTGTAATAATCTTTGTTTGTTTCCATGTTTGAAAAGTTTATGCATAGTATATATTCTGGTCAAATCTACTCTACACCTCTTCTCTAATTCTTTTCCTATCCTCCAAACACTTTTTCACCTTTTAGAAAATACAAACCTACTGAATGAAGTTAGTGCTGCCTATATTGTACATGAAGTTGAAGCTACCTATAAGCTCATGGGTATCTACTTATTTGTTGTATTCCTATAGAAAACTGACTCTGCTTCTCTTAGCAGCTGTGAATTACTAATAGCTCCTAAAATAGGAGCAGGGTTTCAGAGGACTGTTTGTTATATAACTTGAAACCAGAAATCCATGTTGGGATTTCTGGTTTCAAGTTATATAACAAAATGATAAAAATAAAACCAATATGGTACTGGCATAAAAGGGGGAAATGATGAATTGGATAGAATTGAGGATCCATGCATATGCTCATACTCTTACGGTCACCAGGATTTTACAAAGAGGCAAAAATACATATTTTAAAAGACAGAATTCTCAATATATAATGCTAAATACACAAACTGCCTATATGTAGAAAAACAAAAGTAGATTCTTATGTTGCACCCTGCAGAAAGTTCAACATAAACTCAATCAAAGACTTAAACACAAAACTATTGTGAAGCAGGCATTAAGGGGAATGATTGACTAATAAGACATCATGAAATTGAAGCTATTATGCATTGCAAGTGGCACAATCAATAAGGCAAGGAAACTGGCTACAGAATAAAATATGTGTTTATATAATATATATAATCAAGTCTGGCCATTAAGACATACAGTCTACTTCTAACTGCCTACCGATCAAGTTGAAGAACTCTTAGCTCCCTCTCCTGTGCCATGTCTGTCTATGCACTGCCATGTTCCCCAATAAGATGATAATAGTCTAAACCTCTGAAACTATGAACCAGTTCTAAATAAATGCTTTAGTATGTTGCCTCCACATCATTCTTGGGATATTTTGGTAAAGAATGTAGATGCTTTTGCCCTTGTTAAAGGAGTCTGTCTGAGGCTAAAGTGAAGATATCTATATTACTTGCATTAATAAACGGAGTCTCAGAAAAGCCTAGCATAGACTCTGTCTTGAGGTTCACTCTAATGAAGAGCATTTTGAGCAAGCATATCAAGGTTAAAAATGAAAAATACAATAGTTATAGTTCAAGGATGAAAGGGGCACCAGGAAGTGGAATGGAGTTAAATCTTGTAGTTAAGAATTGTAAAAAAAAAAAAAAAAAAAAAAAAAAAATTAAGAGAATTGTTAATTCTGGGCAAGAATAAACCCATTTAAACTTGCTGTCTATGCCTTTCCAGTTGTATGAGGGATAGTTATATCATGTTAGATATTATTATAAATTGGTTATGGTTTTCATGACATAAGGAGATACAATTGTAGGAATGGATTGTGATGACAATTCTGGCTGGTAAACCTGACTATATATGGAAAGAACTACAATCTAGAACTTATAAAGATCTTGTGAAAAGAAATTAAAGTACAGTTTATGTCCAATATGGTGGTGTATGCCTTTAATCCTAATACAAAGAAGACAAAACAATCAAATCTTAGAGTTAAAGGTCAGTGTGTAAAGCAAGTTCCAGGACAACCAAGCTAAGACAGTGAAGTAAATCACTGAAAACAAAAAAAAAGAAAAAACAAAAACACACACACACACACACAAAAAAACAAAAAAAACAAAAAAACAAAAAAACAAAAACAAAAAAACAAACAAACAAAAAAACAGATGAGGATGTAAGAAAATAAGGAGTCCATGTTCCAAACCCATCAAACAGCTGAACTCAGAACCTTAGGCCATGTGAGTCAAAATTAAAAGGGTGACTTCAACAATTGATGCTAGTTAGATGGAGTACAGAAACTAGTGTTGATTAAGAAGAGACCAATGGGTGTACACACTTCTGCCCCAAGGTTTGACTAGGCCCCGTATTATCAGGACCGGCTGCCTGCTTGCTCAAAGTCGATGGGGGCATGGAAGAGCTGCAGGAACACTTTTCATCCTAAATGGAAGGATGAGTCAATTTTTTTTTACCCACTGTCCACCCTGCAAAAGGCCACCCAGACCTCTCGCTATACAAGCAGCTGCACTGACTGTGATGACAAACTTCTGTGCCATGGCCGGACCCGGCAGAGTTTTATCAGGACCAGTTGCCTGCTTGCCCACAGGTCACAAGAAGCTTGAAAGAGCTGCAGGACCACTCGTCATCCTAACTGGAAGTATGAGTCAACTGCTTTTACCCACTATCCATTCCAGGAGAGGCTGGCCAGAATTCTTGTGATATAAGCATCAGTACTGCCTGAGAGTGCACACTTCCGGGCCAAGAACAGAACTGGCCCAGGAACATCAGAACTGTCCTCTGCCATCAGAACTCATGCCTACTTGAGAGAGAAACACCCCCCCCCCCAAAAAAAAAATTTCTGTCTGGAGACCACAGGCCCACAGACCCACAAGAGACACAAGCTCCAGTAAGAGGCAAAAAGAACACCTAACATCACCTATACCAAGACGGGATGAGGAAAGCACAAGACACTAAGAAGGAGAAACCAAGACAATCTGGCAACATCAGAACCCAATTCTCCCACCATCAAAAATAGTAGATATCCCAACTCACAAGTAAACCAAGATTTAGACTTAAAATCATACTTCAGAATAATGATGGAGATCTTTGAGATTCACATAAACAACACACTTAAAGAAGTATAGGAAAACCAAGATAATACACTGAAAGAAGTTGAAGCCCTTAAAGAGGAAACACACACACACACACACACACACACACACACACACACACACACAGAGACACGCACACACACCAAGATCACTTGAAGAGCTACAGGAAAGCATAAATAAACAGGTGAAGGAACTGAAGTAGAAATAGAAACAATAAAGAAATCACAAAAGGAGACATACCTGTAATTGGGAAGCCTAGGAAAGACTTTGGAAGTCATAGATAGAACCATACATGAGATGGAGGAGTAAATCTCAGGAGCAGAACATACCACAGAAATCATTGACACAACACTCAGATAAAATGCAAAAGGCTAAAAAAAAAATATTGTAACCCAAAACATCCAGGAAAGTTAGGATGCAATAAGTAGAATAATAGGTGTAGAAGAGCGCAAAGAATATCAACTGAAAGGCACAGAAAATATCTTCAACAAAATTATAGAAGAAAACTTCCATAACCTAAATAAAAGAGATGACAACAAATAAACAAGGAGCCTACAGAACCCCAAATAGACTGGACCAGGAAAAAAAAATTTTCCAATATATAATAATTAAGACAACAAATGCTAAAAGCGAAGAAAGAATACTACAAGCAGTAAGAGAAAAAGGACAGGTAGTCAGGATCCAGCATTTTGTTGTATATGGGAAACTCATCTCAGCAACAAAGACAGGCTCTACATAAGAGTAAAAGATTAGGAAAAATTTTTCCAAGCAAATGATCCCGATAAACAAACTGGAGTAGCACTCCTAATATAGAATAAAATAGATTTTTCAACCAAAAACCATCAAAAAAGACAAGGAAGGGCACTTTTAACTCATCAAAGAAAAAGTCTATCAAGATGGACTCTCAATCCTGATCATCTATGCTCCAAAGAAAATGGCATCCACATTTATAAAAGGAACTCTACTATAGCTCAAAGCATATATTGTACAATACAATAATAGTGGAAGACTTCAATACCACACTCTCATAATGCATAGATCATGGAGGCAGAAATTGAACATAGATATAATTAAACTAATAGAAGTTATGAATAAAATGAATTTTATAGACATCTACAGAATATTTCCTTCTAAAGCAAAAGAATATACCTTCTTCTTAGCACCTCATGGCACCTTCTCCAAATTTGACCATAATCACTCACAAAACAGGCCTCAACAGACACAAGAACATTGAAATTCTATGCATCCTATCAAATAACCATGAACTAAGACTTGTCTTCAATAACAACAAAAACAATTATAAGCCCACATACACATGGAAGCTTAACAATCCTCTACTCAATGATAGCTTGGTCAAGGACTAAATCAAAAAGGAAATCAAAGGCTTTTGTAAATTTAGCAAAATTGAATGAACAATATATCCAAACTTGTGGGATGCAATGAAAGCAGTGCTAGGAGGAAAACGGATAGCTCTGAGTGCTGCCAAAAAGAAACTGGAGAGAGCACATGTTAAAAACTTTACAGCACACCTGAAACATCTAGAACAAAAAGAAGCAGATACACTCAAGAGAATTAGACAACAGTAAATAATCAAATTCAAGCTGAAGTCAAATATACCCGTAGCCAGACTAATGAGAAAGCACAGAACAAATACGCAAATTAACAAAATCAGATCTGAAAGGGGAAAAATAACAACAGAAACTGAGGACACTTAAGAAAAAAATCAGATCCTACTACAAAAGCCTATTCTCAACAACACTAGAAAATCTTGAGGAAATGAACAATTTTCAGGACAGATACCAGGTACTATAGTTAAATCGGGATTAGATAGACCATCTAAATAGCCACATAACCCCTAAAGAAACAGAAGCAGTCATCAAAAGCCTCCCAACCAAAAAAAGACCAGGACCCAATGGGTTTATGGCAAAATTATATCAGACCTTCATAAAAGACCTAATAACAATACTCTCAAAACTATTCCACAAAACAGAAACAAAGGGAACACTACCCAACTCATTCTTCGAGGGCACAATCACGCTCATTCCTAAACCACACAAAGACCCTAAAAAGAAAGAGAACTTTAGACCATTTTTTGTCATGAACATTGATGCAAAAATACTCAATAATTCTTGCAAACTGAATCAAAGAACACATTGAAAAGATCAGTCACCATGATCAAGTAGGCTTCATCTGAGAGATGCAAGGATGTTTCAATATATGGAAACCCATTAATGTCATCCACTACATAACCGAACTCAGAGAATAAAACCACATGAACCTTGTGCTAGATGCCAAGAAAGTGTTTGAAAAAATTCAAAACCACTTCATTTTAAAGCCTTGTAAAGGTCAGGAATTCAAGGCTCATACTTAAACACAGTAAAAGCAATATGCAGCAAACCAGTATCCAATATAAAACTAAAGGGTGAGAAGCTTGAAGCAATCTCACCAAAATCAGAGACTAGACAGGCTGCCAACTCTCGCCTTACCTATTCAATACAATACTGGAAGTACTATCCAGATCCATCAGAGAGCAAAAGGAAGTCAAAAGAATACAAATTGGAAAGGAAGAAATCAAAATATCACTATTTATAGATGATAGTATATGTAAGTGACCCCAAAAATTCCACCAGAGAACTTTTACAGCTCATAAGGAACTTCAGCAAAGTGACTGGATATAAAATTAACTCAAAGAAATCAGTAACTTTCCTCTACTCGAAGGTTAAACAGACTGAGAAAAAAATTAGAAAATCGGCACCCTTTACAATAGTCACAAAGAATATAAAATACCTTGGTGTAACCATAACCAAGAAAGTCAAAGATCTGTATGGCAAGAACTCAAGACTCCGAAGAAGGAAATTGAAGAAAACCTCAGAAGATGGAAAGATCGCCAATGCTTATGGATTGCAAGGATCAGCATAGTAAAAATGGCCATCTTGCCTAAGGAAATCTACAGATTCAATGCAATCCCCATCAAAATTCCAACTCAATTCTTCATAGAGTTGGAAAGAACAACTTTAAAATTCATTTGAAATAATAATAATTAAAAAAAAAACAGGATAGCAAAAGCCATTCTCAACAGTAAAAAAAGTCTGGGAGTATCATCATCCCTGAACTCAAGCTGTATTATAGATCAGTCATGATAAAAACTACATGGTGATTGTACAGAGACAGTCAGGTAAATCAATGAAATAGAACGGAAGACCCGGAAATGAACCCACACAACTATGGGCACTTGATCTTTGACAAAGGAACTGATAACATTCAATAGAGAAAGGACAGCATCTTCAACAAGTGGTATTGGTTCAACTGGCAGTCAGCATGCAGAAGAATGCAAATCGATCCTTTCTTATCTCCTTGTACAAAGCTCAACTCCAAGTGGATCAAAGACCTACACATAAAACCAGGCACACTGAAACTAACAAAATGGAAAGTGGAGAAATGTTTAGAACATATAGGCACAGGCTAAATTTTCCTAAAAGGAAGACCAATGGCTTATGCTCTAAGATCAAGGATCAACAAATAGGACCTTGAGAAATTGCAAAGTTTCTTTAAGGCAAACGACACTGTTAAAAGGACAAAATTGCAACCAACAGATTTGGGAAAGATTTTTACCAATCCTACATCTGATAGAGGGCTAGTATCCAATATATACAAAGAACTCAAAAAGTTAGACTATAAACAATCAAGTAATCCTATTATAAAAAGGGGAACAGACTAAACAAAGAAATCTCAACTGAGGAACATCGAGTGGCTCAGAAGCACCTAAAGAAATGCTCAACATCCCCAGTCATCAGGGAAATGCAAATTAAAACCACACTGAGATGTTGCCTCTCACCACTCAGAATGACTAAGTTTAAAAACTCAGGTGATAGCAGATGCTGGTGAAGATGTGGAGAAAGAAGAACACTACTCCACTGCTGGTGGGACTGTAAACTGGTAAAACCACTATGGAAATCAGTCTGGCAGTTTCTCAGAAAATTAGACATAGTACTACCTGAGGACCCAGCTATACCACTCTTGGGCATATATCCAAGAGTAGCTCCAACATCTAACAAGAACATATGCACAACCATGTTCATAGCACCCTTATTTATAATAGCCAGAAGCTGGAAAGAAACCAGATGTCTTTCAACAGAGAAATGGATACAGAAATTGTGGTCCATATACACAATGGAGTACTACTCAGCTTTTAAAAACTACAAGTTCATGAAATTCCTATGCAAATGGATGGAACTTGCAGCCATCCTTCTGAGTGAAGTAAACCAGTCACAAATGATCACTAATAGTATATACTCACTTATAAGTGGACACAAGCCCAAAAAGCTTTGAATATCCAACAAACTCTCCACAGAACTTATTATGCTCAAAGAGAAAGAAAGGCTAAAAAGTGGTTGCCTCACGCTTTCTTTGAAGAAAGAACAAAATGTTCATGGAAGGAAATAAAGGGACAAATAGAGGAGCAGGGATTGGAGCAAAGATCATGCAGAGACTGCCTCACTTGGGGATATACACTATATGTGCCCAATAAACCCAAGCACTATTGCTGATGCCAAGTACTGCTTCCTAGCAAGAAACTGATATGGATGCCTTCTCAGAGGCTCTGCCAGAGCCATACTGATACAGAGGAGGACACTTGCAGCTAACTGTGAGACTGAACACAAGAACCGCGATGAAGGAGCTAGAGAAAGAACTGAAGGAGCTGAAAGGGTCTGCAACCCCATGGGAAGAACAAAATTATGAACTACCCAAACCCACACAAGTTCCCAAGGACTAAAACACCAACAACTGCCTTTGCCTGGAAAGACTCATGGCCCAAGGTAATATGCACCAGAGGACAGCATTTTCTGACATCAATGAGAGGAGAGGCCTTTGGTCCAGCAAAGGCTTGTTTTCCCAGTGTAGGGGAACACCAAGATGCTGAGGAGGGAGAGTGCGGTTGGGAGAGGGAGCATCTTCACAGAGGCAATGGAAGCAGGAGAGGGACTGAAATTGTGGGAAAGGAATAGCATCTGAATGTATAAGCAAAATATTCCAATAAAAGACTTATAAATATTTGTTTTACAATTGTTTTGTAGAATATTTTTCTTTCTTTTTTGTTTTAATGGGAAACCAGGTCATGTTTAATTGTGATATTTTAAAATTGTACAAGTTTTTTGTACATGTGCCGTCCTACCCCATGTTGAATGGTTTAGTAAGTTTACCCCTTCAGTTCCTATATAAAGCACTCAGTATTCCTTAAAACACCAGTCAGACCTGGCAGGGGCCAACAGTAAATTTTATCCTCAGAGTTACGATGTTTAGGTCCTCTGAGCAAGCTATGACGCAGTGTCACTTGTCCAGAACTGGTACCATGCCATAGCTGGGGAACTTTAAATGTACCAGCTGGGGGGGGCATGAATTCTCAAAGTCCAGCCAGTTTGACTGAGGTCTTTCTGTCCCATCTCTTTGGCTCCTCTCCCCAACTCCTTTCCTCTACAGCAGCAGAGCAATAAAGACCAGAACCTAACCTGGGTTACAAGAAAACAAGGCAATGATGGTGGCAGAGGGAGTGACTTGGGGCCACTGGATGCTCCTCTACCTCCCACACACTGTATGTGCTTCACAGAAAAACAAGAACAGCACACTCCAAAATACAACAGTTAAAATCACAAACAAAGCCCATTCATCCAGGGGTGCTGGAAGGCAGGAGGAAGTGGGAGGGTAAATGACACAAGGAAAGGAGGGAAAAGAACTCAGATCAGTCCAGGCACAGGAGCTGGCAAAAGCTAAAAAACAGGTGGAATACTCTGGTCCTTCCAGACCTAGGGTGGTAGTAAAAATCCACATACTGGAGTCAGGAAGATTCCAATTCAAAGACAAGGGAAACTGCAGAGGGCCCTTGGCAGTGGGTCCTGTCTTCCATGGCAGGGGGGGGGGACAGAGAAAAGAGCTGCCACACCCTCCACCCAGTCCCACCCGTCTCTTTGACAGCAGGACTCAGTGACCTGCAGCAACTTTCAGTTTGGCAGGAGAAGGATGTGGGGAAGGGAATTTCTCTGCAGAGGATGAACTGCTCAGGGCTGACTGCATGTAGACCGTCTTGTGGAAAATGTTGCTTAAAAAGACCACCAAGGAGAAGAGGCGCAACTGGAAAAGATATGCTTTTCCAGGGGTCTTTGCTTCATTAGCGCTGATGATGAATAAAGGAAATAGGATAGAAAAGAGGCAGCCACTGATGATGCAGGAGGATTGCATTGCTCTGAGAAAAGCCAAGGGCAAGCCAAACCCAAAGTAGTGAGGCCAGTTCCTTTCTATGTTTGACAATCGCTGGTGCATTTCAATTCCTTTGTTGAACCAACGGTATTCAAAGCAGTACAGTGAATAGAGAAGAGACATGTGCAGCAAATTGAGGAGCTGACCCACAAGATAGATGTGGAAGAGACTCACAGACATCCCCTGAATAAGGAAAAGAGCCTGTAGCAAAAGGTTGAAGAGCATGTCAGCAATTGTTTTGCTGACACTGGGGAATGGATGAGGTTTCCTCCCTGATACCTCAAATGCCAAGTCAGCTATATCTTGGAACCAAATGGCATTCACAACTTTGGTGAGCACAAACAGGGGGAGCACTCAAAGAGCACTGAAAATTCACGTGAGGAAGAATTCCAGCCATGACCAAACATCTCCATGTAGTGACGGATCACCAATAATCGTGCTGTTACTGACTGAAGCACAGGAATAAATACTCGATAAAACAGGAGGAGACCGAAACAGAATACTCCACCGTTCCAAGCACAACACTGGAAAATTCTACTAACAATGCGTGGCTCACTCTCTTGCTTCCGCTCTACACTCTGGGCTCTCCTCTGGGAGAGCTACTTGCCCTTCTTCGGAAGCTGCTCCTTTCGCTTCTGCTGGATCCGCGCATCTAGCTTTGAGATGGTACAGATTCCCCAGATGGAGTCTTTGATTCCCCCTGCCAAGGTCCTGCAGAAAGGTTTTGACACTGTCAGCCATCTCTTCACTGCCCAGACTATCAATTACAGACAGAGGGACATCATGGAGGGCCCCACAACCCTATTGCTGCGACTCCAGCCCGGGCGCTCGCCCACCGACTCTCGGTTCGCCTGCTCAGCGCCCGGCTGCCCGCTCCCCGGCGCTTGGAGAGCCGGGGCTGCGCCCCGCTAGGATATTTTTTTATACTATAAAATAATGACCTCTGTTTCTCTTCATGAGGTGTTGAAGGAATCTGTTGGTATATTTGATTTATACTCTCATGCCAATTTTCCAACTTGTATTAAATCTGTGGCTTTGGAATTAAAAATCAAGGAAGAAATATTTATCAAAAATTAGGCGTATAAACATATAGTCTTGGACATTCATACTTCTGAAAATTTGAAAATAAATGTTCCCTGAGCCTGAGGCACAGTCTAAAGTGTTCAGTAGAAAAGAATTCTTGGAGATATTGTATGACAGAATTTAAGGTTGGTGGTGTGTATTTTCTCAATCTTGGAAGGAAAAACCATTGAGATGAGACCACGGAGGAAAGTAAAAGGAAGTCCAACTCTCTCACAAAATTTACAAGTCCTAAAAGGTCACTGTTTAATTTAAAGAGTGAAATAAGTAACTGATGAAGAAGAGATTATGGGGGGGGGGGGATATTTTGCCAAATGAGAAGTGAATTTTATAAATATGTCTATTACCACTCATGCTGGACTTAGCTGGTCAGTGATACATTTGACTCTGAATATTATGCTCTTTTATAATGTTCATGTTATCTCCCTGATTCACCGAGCTGTGTATAGGAATTTTAATCAAGCAACATGGATGCTGTAGTAAGGGATCATATCCAAAATCTTGCTAGGTCTATGTGAGCCTGCTGAAATGATACCACTTTAATCTCTGTGGCTGGGATACCTGCACACCCTTAACACAATGAAGGTAAAGATAGTCTGCTAAGGGTAACAGCGATATTTGAAACTAGCAATTGAGGGCCAGACAAAGTGATGAATCAGAGAAAGATTTGACACAATGAGTCAGAGATAGTACATGCCCAAAACTCACAAGCAAACACAGGAAAGAGAGGTTACTTAAGATCTCTACAGAGTGAGTCTGAGTGGAGGGCAGTTCAGTGAACTCAGTTCAAATAAGTTAAATATGGTCAGTGAAGTTCAGTTTGTTTTTTTTTTTAAAGGCATTTTTCCAAGTAGATCTATGTAGTGAGGTGAAGAAAGAATACTTAGTTTATCAGCTTGGAGAGGAGATTTTTAACCAAAATAGCTTGGCTCAACCAACCACTTAGTTTAGAATGAACTAGAAAGGGCAAGATTATTCAGTAGTAAGCCTCTGTGATGAAAATTACATCTAGTGATTAAAACTTACTTCTATAAATCTGTTTACATACCACTGTAAAAGTTTTTTTATCACATGTGATTGACAATTAAATTGTAGGCTTTGGTTATATGAATCAGATTACTCTCTATACCAGGGGTCTGTCTTAGCTTGTTAAACAGATAAACCAGTGATTCTAAAAACAAAAGATCTCCAAACAACATTCTGATCCAACTGTCTAATAACTAGTCTACTAGCTTTCTCTGAGAATGCAGCTCTATCAGTTCTTCTAGTCTCGCCCACCTCTGTATCTCCCTCTTTTTGAGTCTCTGTATCTCTTCATCACTTCTCTCTCTCTCTCTCTCTCTCTCTCTCTCTCTCTCTCTCTCTCTCTCTCTCTCTCTCTCCCTCTCTCTCTCTACATAAATGTGAATACACATATGCATACACATATGTTTACACATTTATTTATTACTAAATATTTGTGTACTTACATGTTCTCTGAAATATAATATTAAACATTAAATCTTTACACAAAATAAAGTAACTTTTGTACAAAGTTATTCAATAAAAATAAGAAAAACAACAAACTTTTGAAATAAGATAAAGAGATGAAGAGAGAACAAATGATATTTAGTAGATAATATAGTCACATCTATAAATATACAAAATCTAACCCTAACATTTAAACAATGGCAAATTTACCATCATATTTCTTGGTTGTTCAAAGTGTTCACTATGTCTTATCCACAAGTACATTGACTTTCAGTTGCCTTTTGATTGTTCATAGATGGCTATAATATTCAACAACTGGGTATTTTCAAATTCTAATAAACTGAGAAACATTTCTTTGAATCAGTAAATTTGTTGAATTTTAATGCATGCAGGCTAAATAAGCTTGCGTTTCCAAATTTTCTTAAATTTTCAGGATTATAGATAAAATATCACCAATTTCAACTCAATAGTTTTTTAATAAAATAGTTGCTGTTTCAATAAAGCACCTCTCATAATAGGTTCATAGGATGAGAGATTTACTTCCCTCTTCTGAGCACATATCACATCTTGTTGACGGGCAGATGAACACAAAAACACTGAGTGGGATAATAGCACTCTTAATGTAAAGCAGACTTGTCACAGCTTCCTCTACTAATTATACACCAATTCCATATGCCATCTCAAAACTTCCAACTTTCCAATGAACCCATCGTAAAAACATAAAATTGATGCTATCTCTAAACTAACACTGTTTGGTTTTAAAATTATACATATATAATATATATATTTATAGTATATAAAATTATACATATACATAAATGATTTTTTATAAAAATATTTTAGAGCAAAAAGTAAATTAAAATTGAAGACATTAAAATGCTAAGAGTTAGAGGTTATAGTGTGATTAATATATGGTTTTCAACACTGATATGTAATAATTTATACTTAGTCACAAAATAACATACATATGTGTGATATATAATTCATTCTTATCATAAAAAATCCACTTGTTCTATATTATCAGACAGAAAAACAATTCAGAAACACTAAATTAAATTTTTTCCTAGGATAAAGCATATGCAATAAAGTCATATGTCATTTGCACATCAATTTTCTTAGAAATATCAAATGTATGCTTAACTTCTGCTACTGAAAAATTGCTTCTAAATCAAATTACACATAACAGGGAAGACATGAATTTTTATGGGTATAACAATGAACACTTAAACCATTAGTCTAACTACTTTTAAGTAGAATTACCTCACTGTCATCTTTTTCTTTCCTGTCTGTGTACTATCCCAGCTAATGTCTCCCAGCTAACTGGTCCTTCCCATCCCCCACACGCTCAAGGTTAGAACTTTTTGATTGCTATTATACATATTTCCGTAGAGACATGTTTCTGTATGTTTATTTCAAAGCTGACCACTGTGAGTGAATTAGGCAATCAGTAAGAGGACTTGTCCTTGGGAAAGGGTGAATCTCCATCCACCAACAATCCTTAGCTTCCTGGAGTTAGAAATGATGATTCAATGGGATACTTTGTGTTCTTTGCTTTGCTTTTGCCTGGTTCTGAATTTCGGTTTCTGGTTGTGTGTTTATTTGTTTATTTTGTTTTTAAAATTAATCTGTGGCTTCTGTAGGGAACATTGTCATGTTGTCAGCCCTTCTGCCTTTAATGCTTTTCATGTATATGACTATTATATGCGGTATGAATTCTATGTATATGTGATACACACACACATTAATTAATGTTTGTAAATGAATATGCACATAAATATATGTACAGTATATAATTCTAGGTAAATATAAACTAAAATGATTTCATGGGGTTTTATCATAAAACTTTGGTGTTAATTGTCCCCCATCATCCTCTGTCTTTATTGACTCTCCTTCTCAATTGGGGATTTCTTCTCATTCTCATGTTTCCGATCACCTACATGATGCCATTTCTCTTTTTATTCTAGGTTTCCATGTTGTATATTCATATGTACCTGAGATGTGATGAGAAAGCATATGTGTCTCTGTCTTTTGGAGTCCATGCTTCCTCAATCAGTGTAATATTTGTACGTCCACCCATGTACTTGCACATTTCATGGCTTTACATTCTGTTACAGTTGAATACTGTTCGGCTGTGTTTATATACCATATTCTTATTATCCATTTTTCTCTTGAGAGCTTTCAGAAAATATATCAACTACTTATTTTGTTATTTTAAGTTTTAGACAAATTGCACCAAACAAGATATTGGCAGTTTATGTACATTGCTTTAAAAATATACTAAAATAAATAAAAATATTGAGCTGAAAATGTGCTAATCATATTTCTTAAAGTTTCAACATTTACACAGTTTTATAAACATATCATCTAACACATATTTGCTGAGCATTTCTATATCCTGTCCTCTGTTTCTGTGGTATTTAGATTTTTTCCTAGTCTGGGCAGTTTAAGGGCCATTTTTCACCAAGCTTACAGTGAATTCTCATTGAAGTAACTCAGCTATATATTTGTATTTTATTCAGCTTAATACATTAGTTCAATAGAAAAATATACTTAGGCATAGAACTTCCAATTGCTTAATGTCATTAATGGGGTCAAGTTTCTTCAGGAATGTCATATGATTTAATAATAAAATAAAATTGGAAGTAGTTTTTGACATACTTGTATTTTTTTTTTCATCCTAAGAACTAACCAAAATAGTGTATGTAATTATAGTGATCTTTTCAGAACAGAAAAAAAAAAAAAACCTTCAGCATTCAGAGATTGGTTTTTAACACATGGGGTTCCATCTGCTGCCTGCTCCACTTTTAAAGTACAGAACCCACAACATGGCAAGTCGGTGTGCTGCATTCACAACCAGAGAGGAGCCAGGTTCTGCTTTTCTGCACCAAGTAGGTACATTAATCTAGGGAAAGGGATTTGACTGCCCTAGTCAACTTTTTATCCTATTCCACAGCAAACCTGTGGTAATCGCTAGCCCCAAATGACTATGCAGAGCTAGTATTTTGAAATGAAGTATAAATATTCTAGGGGTACCAATAAAAGTAAATATTATCCTAAATGTACATACTACTAGTGAGTATTCAGGCTAGCCTAGTGTTCCTGATGCTTTGGAGCATTTTAGATACTTCTACTTAGTAAAACCTCTAGTGAAGTTTAGTCTCATAAGGATATGTGTGTGTGTGTGTGTGTGTGTGTGTGTGCGTATGTGTGTGTGTGTATTTACTTCTAGAAATTCAAAGTACTAATTTTGTATAGGATTATAATTGATTTAAAAATAGCAGTAATAAATTCATTAATATATCAGCATATTTTGAAAAAAGACAAATTCTGTAAATAAAAATTAATTAAAATAGCAACAAAACATTATATGTTAATACAAATAGCATGTTTTAATTTAAAAATCTGTAATAAATGTCATTATTTGTTTAACACTTTAAGGATTTATGAGAGTTCCAAGTTCTGTTGGTTTTAATTGTTAATGTTTTGTCATGCTTTTTTGTTTTATTTGTTTGTTTCTGTTTTCCCATGGAAACCTTAGTTGGCCTGAAGCTCTCTTGAGCTGCCTGAACATATAGAGATCTGCCTGGCTCTGCATCCCAAGCACTGAGATTAAAGGCATATGCTATCACATATAAGCTGTTTTGTTTTATATTAATACAAGATACATCATGCAACCTTGGAAACTTTTCACCTAGCAAACTTAGTATCATAACAGTATATATGAGCGAGTATGCATCTTAACCAAATGTTCTCAGAGATATGAGTAGACAGTTTGCAAGAATTATTAAGAAAAACAGAGATGGTACCAGGCCCAAAACCAATCTTCAATAATGTTAAAAACATGCTCAGATTAGCTCTACCAAGTGAATTGCTAATTGTTGCTATAGTTACTTTTTTCCTTTCGTTAAGTTAATTAGTTATATTGAAATTAAAGCAACAGACTGATGTTATTATTGTGTATCTTATCAGACTTTTTCTACACATCGTCGAAATTTTATAATACTTTAGGCAGAACATTATCATGTCCAACAGCATAAACTTGCTTCCCAGTTGTGAATTACAGTTCCTCTTGTAAATTGGCAAACTTTTATTCCATAAAAGGAAGGAGCAACTATGAATAATCATTTTTCCTTAGGTCAATATGATCCACTTTGAATTCAGATGGTATAAAGGATAAGGTAGGATAATAATTTGGCCAGTGAGATAGAATAACTCTAGGACATATTATTTTATCACTTTTCCTTACACTTACATTATTTACCAGATTATTCAAACAAATAGAAATTAAGTTTCAAGTTTTATAGATTATAAGGTTTATTTCAAAGACTTTATATAGAACATCAGAATTTTTGTTTAAATACTATACATGAATCTCTTTCCTTGATGCTATTAATTAATTATTCATAATATACCTAAAATTTGAATAAGTATTCTAACCAACTGAATGTGAAACCCTACAGAAAAATAATATAGAGCTTGAAAAGGGAACCCATTCATTAAAGAACTTTCTAACCAAGCATAGTAATGAAAATTTAAACTCACAAAATATACTACAAATATTGAGTATAAACAGTTCATACCTATGATCTCAGGCCTCAGAACACAGAACAGGAGTGTCCTGCAGCTCACTGGGTAGCTATTCTTGGAAAGCCAGTATTCAGTGAGAGATAGTATTTTAAAAAATGTAAAAAAAAAAGAAGATAATAGAAAAGGAAAAGAAAGAAATTAATAATGGTTAAAGGAAAAGACAATCAATTCTAACTTCTGGTCACCTGACACATGTACAAAAGACAAAAAATTCCCAAACGTGCATATGTCTATGCACATGTAAACTGGGTGTGTGTGTTTGTGTGTGTGTGTGTGTGTGTGTGTGTGTGTATGTGTGTGTGTGTTTATTTGGATTTTTATTGCTGTGAAGATATCCCATGACCAAATAAATTCTAAGCATCTATACTGGTATGGAGGAAGAGGAGCAGAGAGTTTATACATCTTTGTCCAAAGGAAGCCAGGAGCAGACTACTAACTTCCAGGCACCTGGAGGAGGGTCTCAAAAGCCATGGCCATAGTGACTCACTTCCTTCAACAAGGCCACACCTACTCCAACAAGGCCACATTTCCTAATTTTCTAATCCCTGGGCCAAACATTTTCATAACACTCCATTTATATGCAAAATATTTGATTTCACAGGTCTAACAAATTCTATTTTTTGCCATTTAAAAGTTTCTGTAAATAATATTTCAGAGTAAATTTAAATTTTCACATATGCAATTGTTTCCAAATGAAATTTACTCAGGATTATTTTAGTGATCACAAGAAAATAAAAAAGAAATCTAAATTGTTTTATACCATTGGCTTGGTAGCTAGGAGCTCTGATGGTCCCTGGTAAGGGCTTGAGATCCTTTACAAATACAGATTGCAGGTATCTTACAACTACCTATAATCTGAGCTCCAGCAGGAATTGGTGCATGTTGTATATACATATGTATTGACACAAGCAAACCCACATGCATTCATACATGTAAATGTATGTGTATGCACACACACGTGTACACGCATATACCCACACAAAAACACACTGAAAGATAATAAAATAAATCTTGAAACTATTCTTTGAAATATCGCTTTAAGTAAGAAATTGGCACACAATTTTTAGTTGGCCTTATTTATAACTAAACTCTGATCAAGAAATGTGTGATTTTATGGAAAACTGAACAAAGGGTACAATATATTAATATACAATATATTGAAAAACTTTACAGAATGGTAACTAATTCAGAAAGAGCTTGATGCCTTCCTATATTTGTATGAGAGGTTTTCTTATTGTCTTTTAAAAATAAACCAGCTATTATGTTGCCAGGAGGAAAAGCTTTGTGATACTCACCCAAATAGCTTCAGTTTGTTTAGTTAGTGTGGTCACTAAGGACAACAAAAACATGAAGTCATTCATCCATCTGCTGTGTGTGTGTGTGTGTGTGTGTGTGTGTGTGTGTGTGTGTGTGTGATATGACACTGCAGAAAACCAAAGGCCACTTTAAGAGAAATTATAATCTTTGAAGTCTCACCAACATAAGTGAAGATGTTTAGAGCATGTAAACTTTGCAAAGTAAGTTCTCCAGAGATTAAAGACAGTCAATGGCCAACTTCAAGCTATGTCTTCTCCTCTACAGGCTTCTGAACCCTGGAAGGAAGATCAGGTATAGCTTAGTACTGGAACATTATGTGGAAGCTTTGATAAGAATGTCTGCATTTGTATGCTGACATAGAAGTGTATAGAACCCTTCAGGGTTTTGTACTTGATGTGAGAGAGGGAGTTCATTGAAATAAAAAGTAAAGCAATAATTTAAAAGAACTTTTCCTGAAAGTAGGGTTGATTTAGAATGTTGGATCAGTGAGGTTTTAAATATCACTTTTCACACTTGAACTTAATTCAGTTTTACATGTATTTCCATTATCACTACTTTTGTAAAGGCTACGGTTTAAAAATCCAGGATATATGGCATGTAGAATTCAAATAGAATATCATTGTATTTTCCCCCTAGACTTGGACAGAAACTTCAGCATTAATACCATGGTTCCCATTTGTTCACCAGGTTTTAATTTCTTCCAATACAGTTCACATATGGTGCTCCAAATTTTAGCAGCCACAGTGCAGGTAGCATATACTTACAACAGGTGGTCATGAATAAACCAAATAAAAAGTTAACAGCTTTTGCACTTTGCAGTCGAATAGTTCTACTGTTGAGCTTTCTAGGCAGCTGATCTTTGCTCCGCACAGCTATTACGTAGTACAAATACATGAATGCAAAAGAAAATGTTAAATATTGCTCTCTACCAAATTCTAGAGACTGTATTCACAACGTATTTTTTGGCACTATGTGCATATACATATCTAATAGTATTCTAGTCTCATATTTAACCTAGTTATAGGTTTCTAAACAACACTGGCCTGCCAAAATTAAAGTAAAATTAGTGGATATAGAATGTGTATGTAAGCCATAGTCATTTTTCTGGCTTTTATAATAATGTTTATTTACCTAATTTCCCTACCTTGTTTTAAATCAAGGGCCAAAAAAAATATATTTGAAGCTTGTAAAAGACATTCCACATGAAGATGAACTCATTTTTATAATAGCTGTACGATCCATAACAATAACTATTTCCAAGTTTGGGAATTTGAACTCTTTTGAAATTCACTTTCCATCTGCAGCACACATCCATCCTTCATACTTTATGAGTGTGGATTGTATCTGCTCTATTTTGGTTTGTGTTGTTTAAACATCTTGACTATGAGAGGAATACAACTCTATCAAAGTCTTAAGTCATTAAAAATCCATTCTCCATCAGACTTAAAGCATGTTTACATGTTACATATGGCATCATACGTTGAAAAGACCTTAAGTAGAAAGTCATGGCATCAAGTAGAGGGATGGGGTAGCCATTCCACAGTTAAAACCTTTGACACAGAATTGTACCTGTCTAAAAGAACTGCAGAGACAAATTGGAGACGAGGCTGAGGAAAAGGAAGTCTAGTAACTGGCCTAATAACTATTACTGATGCTATGGTGTGCTTACAGACAGGAGCCTAGCATGGCTATTCTGTGAGAGGCCTTAATAAGCAGCTGTCTCTGACAGATGCAGATACAAGAGAAACCTGTGCTTCAATTAAGAAAAGGCTGTAAATCTCAGGAGGAGGGCAACTGGAAGATCAGCAACTCAACTAACCCTAACCCTGAGATCTCTCAAAAACAGAGCCACCAACCAGGCAGCTATACATGAGCTGGCCCAAGATCTCAAACACACATATAGCAGAGAACTGCCAGGTCTGGCCTCAGGGGAGAAGATGTGCCTAGCTCTCAAGAAACTTAAGGTCCCAAGGGGGGAGGCCTGGAGATAGAGGGGTGACATCTTGAAAACTTGGGGTGGGATAGGAATGGGATGATTAACTGCAATGTTAATGGACCTGAAAGTGGGAAATGACTGAATTATAAAGGAATAAAAAGTAATAACAAAAACGGCATCTTTTAACAAAATGTGGTAAGTATTAAAAATGTTTAATTAGTACATCTATTCTACATTGTATAAACACTAAGCTATTTCATTATTAAAAGAGAAATAATAAATAAAAGCATTTAAGGAATCTCATACAGATTTTGGCAAATTAACCATTTATCTCACTAATATTTTTTTTAACCAGTGACAAATTTTAATGTAAATTTGCAAAAGAGTTACTTCTAGTTAGGGAAATTCAGGTTAAAAATAATTGGGAATTTCATCTTCAGAAGAATTAAGACAAAAAAGCAACTAATAGCAAGCATTGGTGTGGATCTGAGTAAAAAGGAACCTTGTTCTCTCGAAGAATTGGAAACATGTTCAGCCAGTCCAGAAAGTGGTTTTAAAAATTAGAAAATAAATAAAAACAAATCTACAAGCTCACTCAGTTATGCCACTTGTTGGCATATGCCAAACAACCTAGATATTCTCCTCCAGAGATGTAGGTTGATGTCAAGGTGATATGTTATTAGGCAGTAGAGACTGGGGCTGGAACAGAGATTGTGTAAGGCAGGAGAGAGGAGGAAGGAGTTAGGATTAAGATGGAGCCAGAAAAGGAGGATCTTAATTGGCGATAGGTAGACATAAATATTTTTAAGGATTTCTATAGGTCAATTTGTCTTATATAGGTGGGTGGTTTATATCTTTGCCAACTAGTTGTAAACTTTTTTGTGAATGTATTGTGGATTGAGAATTTAACATAAAAATCTGATTGATAAATTATTGATTATTGAGTCATGATTTTACCAGGCTGTGGGAATGTAAGCAAAGTTTCCAGCTGGCAGAGAAACGGCCTGGAGAGGGTGGCTTGTGGACCACATGGCAGAGAAGCAGCTGGGGTGGGCAACTCCCCACTGGAGCACCTCCTGCAGATCTGCAAAGAGTAAGAATGCAAAGGAACTGATAGCTGCTGATCAACATTTTATTTTACCTCAACAGACTGAGAGTTGTTCAACTGTGATCACTGATGTTGTATTCACAGTAGCTAGGTCACTGTCACAACTTAATTCTTCAAAATTATTCTTCATCTATAAATAAACAACATGGATTCTACATATAATAGATTCTACATATAATAGATGTGTATATATATCTATATCTATATAGATAGATAGGTAGATAGATAGATGATAGATAGATAGATAGATAGATAGATATGTATAGTTGAAGTAACCCATATCCATATATTAAGTTGCAACCTGTTCTTTCTTGTCTGTGGCCTCTAACTCCAGTGTTCAGTTATGAGTGCATAACCTGGAAAACCACAGAAATCAAGAAAATTCTTAAAAAATCTATTGCCTATAGATTTTATAGGCATGTCTAAAATCAAACACAAAGTAAGAAAGTACCATTTCAACTTGTCATATTTAATTGTGATGACTAATGGAGAGAACAGATTTTATAAGATCTGTCAATTCACAAAGAAGTTCAAAGATGTAATTGCAGTTTAATATTATGTAGAAGAGTGTGTTTAATGAGTACATTGACAAAGAAGATTTCACAAAAAAAACAGGGTAAAAAGAAAAGGAAGTTCTCTCTACCATCAGCCTGTCAATGGCCAGAGATATCAACAGCAATATTCACAAGTACATGCCAGATGTGCACTTCAAGTCACATGATAATAGCATACATGTCACAGAGAGGAAGCTATTAGAATATAGGTGGTATAAAAGTAATGGTGAAAAATTAAAAATGTAAAATGCTTTAATTGTGGAAGGTAATAAAACTATTTCATAAATATAAAAAATAATAACTTAAGACCTCCCCATTATATATCTTAAAGTTTACAGGCTAAATTTACTATGTTGAATATCTTGTAATATATTCAGTCAGAAATATTTTTATACAGACATGTGAGCACAAAATATGCATTACACTGATTTTTTTCTTTTTAGTACTCCTTGGTGATTCTTCTTTACCTGACTTTATTTAGAAAATCTGGGACATATTCCAATATGTCCCAAGTTCATGTTTTCCCTCATTGTACCTTATAAGACTACAATTAGTTCATCTCCTTCCCAAATTTCTCTGCATGTGTTTACAGCTTATCTAAGAGTCAGAATTTAAATACGAAAGAGGGTCACAGTGCAAATAGTAGAATGTGATTTCTGAATTGTTTACTCATTTATAACATGCCAATGCTAAAATGAGAGGAAAGAAGAGAGAAATAGAGGAATATAGTAAATGTATGATGGTCTACATTCAAGTTTCAAAAAACAGAAAAGATCTCTTATTCAATGAAAGAAACTCTCTCAACAAAATTGAACAGTGAAACATAAAAAAAAATGTATACACCCAAATACCGCTTCTAAATGTCCCAAGCTTGCATGCATTTATTTAATCAAGTTTATCCTAAGTTTCAGAACCTTAAATATACTAAAAGTATGTGACCCACAGTATGGACTTGAAATTTCTTTGTGCTTTTATTGATGTGTCTTTGCCCAGTTCCACTTCTATTACTATATGTTTGTTATGCCCCTTGAAAGGAATTATGCTTAACAGTTTATTGAAATATTTTTCCAGCAAGCCTCAGATCATGCCACATAGGCATGCTGCTTGATTTGTCGGTAACCCTACATACATCTCTTCTTTAAGACACAGAAAGTTTTCGTTATGCCATGTTTGGATGATATCTCTGTTCTGAAGGGGAAAGGAGGGGTGAATCTGGAGGACGGAGGAAATATGTGGATGGGGACTTAGAGGGATGGAAGCTGCTGTCCAGGTGTTTGTATGAGAGAAGAATGAATAAAAATAAAAATAAAGTGTATTCAAACACACAAACATAAAACATTGCATTTGCTTTTTTAGGTAACCCTTCCCTCCCCTTAAGTTTCTTGAATATAGCTAGCTTCATTCATTTGAATACCATAATATCCGTAACTCAAGTATTATACATCACTTATTACAAGCACTTAATATATTGTTAATGATGTTTTATACTATGCTAGTATAAAAGAATAAAAGGGCTTATTCTGAAAATGTTAGCCATTTAAATATGAAATTTCTATATGTGAAATATGTACAACTCTATAAAGTTCTCTTCTAATTAGAAAAACATTTTAAAATAATTGCTATAAATATAGTTTAACACATCTGTTGTTTATTATATCACTTCTTGCCCAATTTTTTATACATGTTATGATTCCAAATTATTGCTCAGTATATTTTTCTCAGTATTGTAATGTAATTGTTTGATGTTAATCCCTTCACACACAAAGAAATCTATGTAACTCGTGCTTCTTTCTTCTGAAGTATCATGTTAACCTATGGACTGTCATATATGAACTTTCATTAAGTCCTGACATCTCTATTTTGGCAGAAATTCTGATTGCATAGGAATATGTCTGGGCTACACACTATTTTCATGTTCATTTCATTTCACATTGGGATCATGTGTCAATAGTAACTTTTTTTTTTACTTTTTCTTTAAACTTTAGGAATTAAATAGTAAAAACAAAGAATGGAATATACTACTTGTTTAATTTATTTGAAACTGTCCAACTCTGATAAGAGTGAATTCCTTAATTTAGTTGAGTATGACAATTTTTCATTCAACAGTAATTCACTTTCACACAGAAGTTTTTGTCTTCTGAACATTATAAAGCTGATATATGTATAAACACACATATATATTTATCATGATATATGTGTGTGATATACATATTCACATATGTGATATATATATACAAATAAAGATGCAAATAAACACATATATATGTTTATCTAAATATATATGCACACACTTAAACACATATGTACATGTTTATATATATATATATATATACACATATATACTTTAAAACATATAACGTTTATCCAAATATATATATATATATATACATATAGATAAACATGTACATATGTATGTGTACATATACGCATATATCTGTGTATATACACACCCACACACAAAGTGAAGTATATAAAGTACTCATTCAATTTCCATTAGTTTTTTTACATGAAACTGACCCTACAGTTTGATAGGATTGTACACATGTGTGATCTGCGCATGGAGACGGGCTAGTTGATCTCTCTTCCTTGGAGTCTCAGGCGAGGTAGGGCTATGTAGTGAGATCCTGTCTCTGAACTAACCAATAAAGAACTGTAAATTTCTTTGGTTAACATGTCTTCTCATTATTTCCTGACATGATGACCTTTTGACCAAATGGTTCACTTCTTTGTATGTTACTTAATTGACAACTAAGACACTCTTCTCTCACTTCCTGTATTTTCTCAGATCATTCCCTCTTCTTTTCTACTTAGAAAAACATCTTCTGTTTCTTAGCATTGAGAAGAACCTTGAAGAACCTCCTCTTTTCCTTTTGTTGCCCTGTCTAAGAAACCCCAGGTATCTTGTTGGTTGATTTGCTTGTTATTTAGTGGGTTCGTTTGTTTAAAATTAAATAAACATATTTATCTGTAGCTTTCCTGAGCCATAGTATACTCTCACTATCTCTTCCTCCCTCCTTCCCTCCCTCCCTACTTTCTCTCTCTCTCTCTCTCCCTCTCTCTCTCCCTCACTCTGTGTGTGTGTGTGTGTGTGTGTGTGTGTGTGTGTGTGTGTGTGTCTTGAATTACATGTGAGTGTAACTCTAGAGGTCCACCTCAGTGACCTATTTTTACAGTTATTCCCATACTTAGGAACTCCCAAGGTTTCCTATAACAGTGCAAATAGTGGCAGACCAAACATTTAAATATATAGGAACCTGTGGAAGAAAGCTTTCATTCAAATATTAATATATAAATATGTAAGAATTTATGTAGCCATATCATCAGAGATGAGTATGTGGACTATTTATGTTTTGAGTCTACAATGAATAAAGTTTTTATGGAAATTAATATACATTGTTATATAATATGCTTTTCTTTTCTTTGGATAAATCTTTGGAAATAGAATGACTCAGTCTTAGGTTTGTTATACTTGATTTCCTAAAATATACAAAGCTGTTTTGAAAGAGTGTGCTATCTAATTACTTTCCAAACAGCAATTTGAGAGATTTTGAATACTTTTATATCACCAGAATTGGCTTAATTTAGCCATACTAAAGGATGGTAAATGGCATCTAATTGAGATTGTAATATTTGTTTCCCTTATGGCTAATGAATCCAACCATCTGTGTTTGCTTTTAGCCATACATGAACTTTTCTTTGTTAATTATCTCATCAAGCTTCTACTTTAATGAGCTATTTTTCTTTTGTTATTTATATGTTAGAGTTTGTCAGCAAGTTCTTTCATTACACTGTATGTAACCACAGGAAAATAGCTATATGTCTTTCTGTCTGGATTTTAAATTCACCTTCAGTAAAGGAAAATATGTCAAACTGCATATTGAAGCTTTCTACATTTTCAAAGCATTAAATATTTTCTATAGTATAAAAATATGCTGGTTCAGCTATTTTGTCTGTGAACAATGCTTTTCTAGTTCATATTTTTGCTGCCTTCACCATAAATATTTATATTATTTTATTGTTTTATAGACCTATATATGCTGTATTTCCTTTTATTCTTTATCATAAACTTGGTTTTTATATATTAAATATGTTGAATTATAAAATTTTCCCATCATTTTCTTTCATTTTGCATCTCCCAGTCTCCTAAATTTCAAGTGATAACCTAGTTTTCTTTGATAAGTATTTTAAGGTTTGAAGCAATGAATGTTGAAAATTTTATACTGTTGTATAAACACAATTGAAAACAGTATGTAAAATAATTACATGATTTGGGAAGGTCTATCATACTCTAGGTCCAATATTCACTGACAAAAGCAATTTCCTCTGGATTTTATTATCTTTGATTAATTTTATTTATTCTTGTATTGCATATGAATAAAATGATATATGTTCATTTGATTATGGACTATTTTACTTGACATACTTTCTAGATTCGTCTGTGTCATTTTGAGTATTGTTAGCTAGCCCTTCTTCTCATGAATAATGCTCCATTATATGAATATATCAGACTGTGTCCATCCATTTTCTGCTGATGGACATACAGCTAGTTTTTAGTTTTGAGCTATTATAAATAGAACTGCTATAAAAATTCTTACACAAATTTTATTGTAAAAATATGTGTCTTAGAGAGATATATGCTTGCATTTTACAAGAAATTGGCAAATATTTTCTCAAAACGGGAGTGCAGTGCTACAACCCTAACACAGCATTGGTTCAGCTGTTCTGCATGTTCAAAAAGGTTGTTTTGTTTTCAGTCATCTCAATAGAAGTAAAATGGCATCTTATTGTAAACTAGAAGTATAGCTCAGATAGTTCATAATACAAAAAACATGTGCTGAAATGACATTTCTATATCTTTTAAAAATTTATCTCATTTTGACTTTTTCATGATTTTCATGGATATATTTTATTTACATTTCAAATGTTATCCCCTTTCCTAGATTCCCCTCCATATCGTTTATCTCATCTCTCCCCCCAATTCTTCTATGAAGTTGTTCACCAACCAAGCAAACCTCGCAAATCCCCATGCAGACATTCTGCTACACTGGGGCATTGAGCCTTGGCAGGACCAAGAGCTTCTCCTCCCAGTGATTCCCAACAAGTCCATGCTCTCTACACTTGCAGCTGGAGCCAGGGTCCATCCATGTGTTTTCTTTGGATAGTAGTTTAATCCCTAGGAGCCCTTAATGTTGTTCATATGGAGTTGCAAACCCCTTCAACTCCTTCCATCCTTTCTCTAACAGCTCCATTAAGGACCGTAGTCTCAGTTCTGTGGCTGCAAGAATCCTCCTCTCTTTTTGTGTAGTGCTCTGGCAGAGCCTCTCAGAAGACAACTATAACAGGCTGCTGTGAGCATGCACTCCTTGGCATCAAAATAGTGCCTGGATTTGGTGGTTGTATATAGGCTGAATCTCCAGGTGGGGTAGTTCCTGCATGGCCTTTCCTTCAGTCTCTGATTGAAACTTAGTCTATATATTTCTTCCTGAGATTATTTTTGTTACCCTTTCTAAAAAGAATTGAAGCATCCACACTTAGTTCATTCTTCTTCTTGAGCTTCATGTGGTCTGAGAATTGTATATTGGGTAATCTGAGCTTTTGAGCTAATATCCACTTATGAGTGAGTGCATACCATGAGTGTTCTTTTGTAACTGGGTTACCTCACTCAGGATGATATTGTCTAGATCTATTCATTTGCCCAAGACTTTTATCAAATCATTGCTTTTAATAGCTGAGTAGTTCTCCATTGTTTAAATGTACCACATTTTCTGAATCCATTCATTTGTTGAAGGACATCTGGGTTCTTTCCAGTTTCAGGCTATTATAAATCAGGATGCTCTAAATATAGTGTAGCACATGTCATTGTATGTTAGAGCATTTTGAGGGAGGCTAATGATTTGTTTAAATTTCTTATATATCCAACTATTTTGTTGAACTTAGTTATGAGCTGTAGAAATTCTCTGGTGAAATTTTGGGGGTCACATAAGATACTATCATGTCATCTGCAAATAGTTATATTTTGACTTCTTTCTTTCCTATTTGTATCATTTTCACCTCCTTTTGTTGTCTATGTTCTAGCTTGGAATTTGAGTACTATATTGAATAGATAGGGAAAGAGTGGGCATCTTGTCTAGTCCCTGATTTTAGTGGGATTGCCTCAACTTCCTCTATATGTAGTTTGATGATGGTTACTGGTTTGCTGTAAATTACATTTATTGTGTTTAGGTATGAGTCTTGTATTTCTGATATTTCCAGACTTTTAACATTAAGGAGTGTTGAATTTTATCAAATGCTTTCTCAGCATCTAATGAGATGACCATGTGTTTGTTCGTTGATTTGTTTATATAGTGGTATACATTGATGCATTTCCATCTATTGAACCATCCCTGCATGTCTTGGAAAAAGTCTACTTGTTCATGATGGATGATCATTTTTATTTTTTCTCAAATTCTGTTTGCAAGAATTTTATTGAGTATGTTTGCTTCAATATTCATAAGGGAAATTGATCTAAAGTTTTCTTTTATGTTGGATCTTTGTCTGGTTTAGGTATAAACATAAATGTGTTTTCATAGAATGAGTTGTGTACTGTTCCTTCTGTTTCTATTTTGTGTAATAGTTTGGAGAATATTTGTATTAGGTCTTCTGTGAAAGTCTGATAGAATTCCACACTAAACCCATCTTATCCTGGGCTTTTGTTGGTTGGAACACTTCTAGTGACTGCTTCTATTTCTCTAGGGTTTACAGGACTTTTTAGACAGTTTATCTGATCCTTTTTAACTTTGGTACCTGGTATCTGTCTAGAAAGTTGCTCATTTCATCCAGATTTTCAAGTTTTGTTATGTATAGTCATTTGTAGTAGGATCTAAGGATTTTTAAAATTTTCTCAGTGTCTGTTTTTGTGTCTCTCTTTTCATTTCTGATTCTGTTAATTTGGATACTCTCTCTGTGCTCTCTGGTTAGTCTGGCTAAGGGTTTATTGATCTTGTTGATGTCGTCAAAGAAATAATTCTTGGTTTTGTTGACTATTTGTACAGTTCTTTTAGTTTATACTTGGTTAATTTCAGCCATGAATTTGATTATTTCCTGCCTTCTACTCCTCTTATGTGCATTTGCTTCTTTTTGATCTAGAGCTTTTAGATGTGCTATCAAGGTGCAAATATATTTTCTCTCCAGTTTCTTTTTGGAAGCACTCAAAGCTATGAGATTTTCTCTTAGTACATCTTTCATTGTGTCCCATAAGTTTGGTTATGTTGTTCTTTTATTTTTAATAAATTCTGAAATGTCTTTAATTTCTTTCTTTATTTCTTCCTTGACCAAGTTATCACTGAATAGAACATTGTTCAGCTTTCATGTGTATGTGGATATTCTGTAGTTTTTGCTGTTATTAAAGACCAGTCTTAGTCTATGGTGATGTGATAGAATGTATAGAATTATTTCAATCTTCTTTGATCTGTTCAATCCGCTTTTGTGACCAATTATAGGGTCAGTTTTAGAAAAGATACCATGAGGTGCTGAGAAACATGTATATTCATTTGTTATCTCTGTTAAATTCATTTGTTTCATAACTTCTGTTAGTTTCATCATGTCCTGTTCAATTTTTGCTTCTATGATTTATTCATTAGTACAAGTGCCATGTCGACATCCCTCATTATTATTTTGTGAGTTACAATTTGTGCTTTAATAAGGCTTTTTTTTTATGAATGTAGGTAACCTTGCATTTAGAGCATAGATATTCAGAATTGAGATTTCATCTTAGTGAATTTTTCATTTGAGGAGTATGAAGTGTCCTTCTTTCTCTTTTTGACAACTTTTGGATGAGAGTTGATTTTATTATATATTAGAATGACTACTCCAGTCTTGAGACTATTTTCCTTGAAAATTGTTTTCCAGCCTTTTAGTCTGAGGTAGTTTCTGTCATTGTTACTAAGCTGTGTTTACTGTAAGCAGCAAAGCATTATGTCCTCCTTATGTATCCCAATGGTTAGTTTATGTATTCTTATTGGGGAATTGAGTACATTGATGTTTAGAAATATTAGAGACCAATAATTGTTGTTTTCGGACTTCAGGGCACAGAACAAAGAGCGGCCCATCTGCCACTTGGACCAGCAACTCCTGAAGCTTTAAAGACTGGTGAGTACGAGGTCTGGGCAGCCAGGGAGCAGAGGTATCTCTGTGGAGTGCGCACAGTAAGCATACCCCCAGGCCTGTCTGATCCAGGGACCAGGAACACAACTTTGAAACTTTTGATTCCACCCGGCGGCGACTTCAGGGCACAGAACAGGGCACAGCCCATCTGCCACTCAGATCAGCAGCTCCTAAAGTTTTAAAGATTGATGTGTAGGAGATCTGGGCAGACAGGGAGCAGAGGGATCACTGTGGAGTGTGCACAGTAAGAAATCAGGAGTCACAGAAGCAAGCATTTCCAATAGACTACAGGAGATGGAAGAGAGAATCTCAGGGGCCGAAGACAATATTGTAAACATAGACAAAACAGCCAGAGAAGATGCAAAAAACAAAAAGCTTCTAACCCAAAATGTCCAGGAAATCCAAGACACAATGAGAAGACCTAACCTAAGGAAAATAGGAATAGAAGAGGGAGAAGAGTATCAACTAAGAGACACAGTAAATATCTTCAAAAAAATCATAGAAGAAAACTTCCCTACCCTCAAGAATAAGATGACCACGAGCATAAAAGAAGAGTTCAGAACTCCAAATAGGTTGGACAAAAAAAGAAATACCTCCCGACACATAATAGTCAAAACACCAAGTGCCCAAAGCAAAGAAAGAATACTAAAAGCAGTAAGGGAAAAAGGTCAGGTAACATATAAAGGCAGGCCAATCTGAATCACACCCAATTTCTCAACAGAGACTATGAAAGTTAGAAGAGGCTGGACAGACATCATGCAGACCCTAAGAGAGCACAAGTGCCAGCCCAAGCTGCTATACCCAGAAAAACTATCAATCACCATCGATGGAGAGATGAAGATATTTCAAGACAAATCAAAATTTACACAATATCTGACCACAAACCCAGCACTACAAAGAATTATAGGTGGAAAACCCAATACAATGAGGGAAAATACAGCCTAGTGAAATCAAGAAAACCCCTAAACAAGAAATCTAAAAGAAGAAAAAGACACAGACAAAACTCAACCCACAAAGGCAATAATGGCAGAAACAGAAAACAACTATTCCTTAATATCTATTAACATAAATGGACTCAACTCCCCAATAAAGGGACATATGCTATCAGACTGGATACATTAACAAAATCCAGCCTTTTGCTGCATACAGGAAACTCATCTCAGAGAAAAAGACAGACACTATCTCAAAGTAAAAGGGTGGGGAAAAAACTTCCAAGTAAACAGCTCCAAGAAGCAAGCTGGAGTGGCTATTCTAATATCGAATAAAATTAATTTCCAACCAAAAGTTATCAAAAAAGATAAGAAAGGACACTTTTTACTCATTACTGGGGAAATCTCTCAGGAGGAACTCTCAATCCTTAACATATATGCTCCAAATAAAAGAGCACCCACATTCATAAAAGAAACCCTACTAAAGCTCAAAAAATACATTTCACCCCACACAATAATAGTGGGAGACTTTAATACCCCACTCTCACCAATGGACAGATCATGAAAACAGAAACTGTACAAGGACACTGCAAAACTAGCAGAGACTTTGGACCAAATAGAATTAATAGATATATACAGAACATATCATCCTAAAGTACAAGAATACATCTTCTTCTCAGCACCCCATGGCACCTTCTCGAAAATTGGCCACATAATTGGACACAGAACGAGCCTCTATCGATATAAGAGAATTGAAATACTCCCATGCATCCTCTCAGATCACCATGGTCTACACTGATCTTTAACAACAACAAAGACAACAAAAAGCCTACGTATATATGGAAACTAAACAACGCTCTGTTAAAGGATAGCAGGGTCAAAGAAAAAATGAAGAAAGAAATTAAGGACTTTCTAGAATTCAATGAAAATAAAAAAACAACATACCAAATCTATGGGATGCAATGAAAGCAGTACTGAGAGGAAAACTCATAGCCTGAAGTGCTTCCAAAAAGATACTGGAGAGAGCTTACATCAGCAACCTGACTGCACAGCTAAAAGCAGATATACCCAAGAAGAGTAGACAGCAAGATATAATCAAATTTAGGGCAGAAATGGACCAAATAGAAACAAAAAGAACCATTGAAAAAAATCAACAAAACCAAGAGTTGGTTCTTTGAGAAAATCAACAAGATTGATAAACCCCTAGCCAGACTAACTAGAGGGCAAAGAGAGAGTATCAAAATTAACAAAATCAGAAAGGAAAGTGGAGACATAAAAACTGAAACTGAGGAAATTCAAGAAATCATCAGATCCTACTACAAAAACTTATACACCACAAAATTGCAAAATCTGGAGGAAATGGAAGAATTCCTAGACATATAGAAGATCCCAAAGTTAATCCAGGACCAAGTAAACCATCTAAATAACCCTATAACATCTAAAGAAATAGAAGAAGTCATCAAAAGTCTCCCAACCAAAAAAAGCACAAGTCAGACAAGTTCAGTGCAGAATTTTATCAGACATTTATTGCAGATATAACACCAATACTCTCCAAACTATTCCAAAAGATAGAATCAGATGGAATACTACCCAACTCATTTTTGAGGCTACAATAACCTCGTACCTAAAACACACAAAGACCCTACAAGGAAAGAGAACTTCAGACCAATCTCACTTTTGATCATTGATGAAAAAATACTCAACAAAATCCTTGCAAACCAAATTCAAGAACACATCAAAATGATCATTCATCATGACCAAGTAGGCTTCATCATGGGATGCAGCGATAGTTTAATATAAGGAAATCCATCAATGTAATCCACCATATAAACAAAGTCAAAGAAGAAAATCACATGGTCATCTCACTAGATGCTGAGAAAGCATTTGACAAAATTCAACACCCCTTCATATTAAAAGTCCTGGAAAGAACAGGAATCCAAGGTCCATACTTAAACATAATAAAAGCAATATACAGCAAACCAACAGCCAACATCAAACTCAATGGTGGGAAACTTGAAGCACTCCCACTAAAATCAGGGACTCGACAAGGCTGCCCACTCTCCCCCTACCTATTCAACATAATACTGGAAGTCCTAGCTGGAGCAATTTGACAGCAAAAGGAGATGAAGGGGATACAAATCGGAAAGGAAGAGATAAGAACTTCACTCTTTGCTGATGATATGATAGTGTACTTAAGTGACCCCAAAAACTCCACCAGAGAAATCCTACAGCTGATAAACAAGTTCAGCAAAGTGGCTGGATACAAAATTAACTCAAACAAAGTAGTAGCCTTTCTATATTCAAAGGACAAACATGTGGAGAAAGAAATTACGAAAAAGGTACCCTTCACAACTGTCACAAAAACTATGAAATACCTTCGTGTGACTCTAACTAAGCAAGTGAAGGACCTGTACGACAAGAACTTCAAACCTCTAAAGAAGGAAATTGAGGAGGATCTCAGAAAATGGAAAGATCTCCCATGCTCATGGATTGAAAAGATCAACATTTTAAAAATGGCAATTCTACCAAATGCAATCTACAGATTCAAAGCAATTTCCATCAAAATCCAACACAGTTCTTAATGTATTTGGAAAGATCAATTTGCAATTTCATATGGAACAACAAAAGACCTAGATTAGCTAAATCCACCCTCAAAAAAAGAAAACATCTGCGGGAATCACTATCCCTGACCTCAAGCTATACTGCAAGGTAATTGTTCTGAAAACTGCATGGTACTGGTACAGAAATAGGCATGTGGACCAATGGAATTGAATAGAAGATCCAGAAATGAGCCATCACATATATGGTCACCTGATTTTTGACAAAGGAGCCGTAAACATTCAATGGAAAAAGGACAGCCTATTCAACAAATGGTGCTGGTCTAACTGGCACTCAGCATGCAAAAGAATAAAAATAGACCCTTTCTTATTTATCTCCTTGTACAAAGCTCAAGTGTAAGTGGATTAAAGATCTCCACATTAAAACAGATACACTGAAACTATTAGATGAGGAAGTAGGGAAAACTTTAGAATATATAGGCACAGGAGAAAATTTTCTGAACAAACCACCAATGTCTCAAGCTCTAAGGTCAAAGATTAACAAATGGGACTTAATGAGATTGCCAAGTTTCTGTAGGGCTAAGGACACTGTCAAGAAAACAAAACGGCAGCCAACAGAATGGGAAAAGATCTTTACCAACTCCACATCAGGTAGAGGCCTAATATCTAAGGTATACAAAGAACTCAAAAAGCTAGACACCAGAAAATCAAGTAACCCTACTAAAAAATGGGGTACAGAGCTAAACAAAACGTTCTCATTTGAGGATTATCGAATGGCTGAGAAATATCTGAGGAAGTGTTCGACATCCTTAGCCATCAGGGAAATGCAAATCAAAACAACCCTGAGATTCCACCTCATACCAGTCAGATTGGCCAAGATCCAAAACTCAGATGACAACAGATGCTGGTGAGGTTGTGGAGAAAGAGGAACACTTCTCCACTGTTGGTGGGGTTGCAAACTAATAGAACCACTCTGGAAATCAGTCTGGAGATACCTCAGAAAATTGGACATAATACTACCTGAAGACCCAGCTATTCTACTTCTGGGCATATACCACAGAGACACCTTAGTACACAACAAAGATATATGCACCACAATGTTCATAGCAGCTCTATTTATAATAGCCAGAAGCTGGAAAGAACCCAGATGTCCTTCAGAAGATGAATGGATACAAAAATTGTGGTACATTTACACAACAGAATGCTACTCAGCCACCAGAAACAATGACTTGACCAAATTCATAAGGAAATGGCTTCATCTAGATAATATCATTCTGAGTGACATAACCCAGTCACAAAAGAACAGACATAATATGCAGTCACTGATAGTGGGATGCTAACCCCAGAGGATCGCACTGCCCCAGAAACAACTCACAGACTGTATAAAATCCAAGAAATAAAGAAAACCAAACAAAAATATCTTCATACAACAAGAAAACTTTGACTATTTCCATGTTACATTTTGTTTTACATGTACTTTATGCTCAATGTAACTATTAAGTTTTCAAGGCATACTATTAAATCTTTAAAAAAATCAAGTATTGACTAAAAAATATATTCATACAGTTTTATGTAAAAATTATTTTAAAATCTGGAAAAAAGTACTGACAAAAATGTATTGCATAATTTTATGCAAAAAGATGCTTAAAATCTGTACATTTATCTTTGTTTTGTAAAATAAAGTTGTTAAAATAAATAAATAAATAAATAAATAAATACTACATAAAAAATAATTGTTGTTTTCTATTATTATTGATATTATAGGTGGAATTATATTTTTGTGGCTAATTCCTTTTTCATTAGTTGAACGATGATTGCTTTCTCACTTTTTTCTTGGGTTTGGTTTTCCTACTTTTCATCTAGGGCTTGATTTGTGGAAAGATATTGTGTAAATTCGTTTTTTTCATGGAATATATTGGTTTCTCCATCTATGTTGAGAGTTTTGCTGGGCATATATTTGTGTTCTCATAGGACAGTATGATATCTGCCCAGGATGTTCTATCTTTTATAGTATTTGCTGGGAATTCTGGTGTCATTCTGATAGTTCTTATTTTGTATGTTCCTTGTACTTTTCTCCTAACAACTTTTAATATTCTTTGTTTTGTGCATATGATGTTTTGACTATTATTTGACGTGAGGAATTTCTATGCTAGTCCAATCTGTTCAGAGTTATGTAGTCTTCTTGTATGTTTGTGAATGTATCTTTTCTTAGGTCGGGGAAGTTTTCTTCTATAATTTTGTTGAAGATATTTACAGGGCATTTAAGTTAAAAAACTTCACTCTCTTCCATATAAATTATCATCAGGTTTGATCTACTAATTGTGTCCTGGGTTTCCTGGATGCTTTGGTTTAGGAACTTTTATATATTTTGAATTTTCTTTGACTGTTGTGGATATTTTCTATGTTATCTTTTGCCCCTGAGATTCTCTCTACCATCTCTTGTATTCTGTTGGTGATGCTTGATTCTATGACTCCTGATTTCTTTCCTGGGTTTGCTATCTGTAAGTTTTTCTCCTTTTGTGATTTCTTCATTGTTTCTATTTCTATTTTTAGCTCCTGGATGGTTTTGTTCAGTTCCTTCCCCTAGTTTTTTTGCTAGTGTTTTCCTGTAATTCTCTAAAGGATCTTTGAGATTTCTCTGTTTGTTCTTTATGGGCTACTACCTATTTACCAGTGTTTTCCTGTATTTCTATATGGGAGTTATTGATAACCTTCTTAATGTCCTCTACCTTCATCATGAGTTTTGATTTTAAATCAGAATCTTGTTTTTAGGTGTGTTGGGGTATCAACGACTCGCTGTGGTGGGGGACCTGGGTTCTGCTGATGGCATGTGTACTTGGATTCTGTTGCTTATATTTTTGGACTTGACTCATGATATCTGCTTATCTCTGATATTAGCTAGTCTTGATGATTTTGACAGTGGTTTTACCCTTCTATAAGCCTGTGTGTCAGCACTACTGTGGGACCAGCTCTCTCCCAGTTGGGTCTGGATATAGAAAACTATAACACAGAGTTAGTTCCCAGAGCAAGCAAAACCCGGTAGGATCCTGTTCCCGTGTCCTAACTGCTCAAGGTGGGTTTCTCTTGGCCAGGATGGCGTTCTCCCTGTGCTCACAGATATGTCAGTGTTCCTGTGATTCAGGCTCTCCCAGCAGGTCTGACTGCTCAGGCATAGGCAGAAAGGATACTGTTCCAGACTGTTTCTCATGTCTTGTGTACTGAGTGTTTCAGGCGAGACCCACAAAGCAGAAGTGTTGGACTTTCCTGTGCTCTCAGATGTTTCAGCCATTCTGGGGTATCAGCTCTCTTCCAGAGGGTACTGGGTACAGAGTGCTGTGGCACCAGGTCAGCTCCAGGCACAGGAAGAAACCAGAAGCTTCTATGATAATTATTATTTTTCATAAAAATATACATATACATATTTTCATAAACATATACATATATAAGTATATAAATATATACATGTGCAAAAAGAAAAAAAAAGCTACCTGCTCAGTCTTGTTTTGTTATTGACTATATCTGGCTGCAGGGGTGACAAATACACCTGAAAATGAAGAAGGAATTTTCATTCTTGGGAAATTCTCCCTCTCCTAACATTCTCATTAAGAGACTGATTCACCTTAGACTCCCTGATATTTTGGCTCTTAGCATCATCTTATCTCTTCTTCCACAATGTTCTCTGAGCCTTAGATGCAGGAGTTGTGATATTGATGTATCCACCTAGGAATCAAAATAATCTTTTGTTCTCTAGATTGTGTCTGATATGCTGTTCTTCAGTGCTATGCACTTGCTGCAAATATGAGCTTCCCAGATGAATGGCAGCTCCCTGTGAGTAGAATAATAAAATTTATAATGTAGTAAGGAATTAAATTGGCCACTATGGTTTCTTTTCTAATCTACAGAACTACAGTAGTCATAGAAACCAGGATAGATTTCCAACATCAGGCCTGGTTTCTCTTCTGATGAGTGTCCCCTGAATCCAGATAGACAGTCACTGATTGCCATCACGATGTGTCATTTATTATATTTTTATTAATAACATTTTCTACGAGTAATTTTCACCACTCATATTGGAGTTTTTCCCCATCACACTGGAGGGTCCTTTCTTACAACTTGGAAGTAATATCAGAGGGAGATTTTTAATCACATTCAGAGAAAAAATTCTCTGAGTTCTCTGTCCTAAGTGTGAAGTCTTTTCAGCAATAAAGGTTCACTATAAACCCTTTGGATACAACCATAGGCTTCATAAATAGTAATTTGTTGGGAAGTTACATAGACTCTCACTAATCATTCAAAGGGCAATTCTTTGCATTTGCTATTGGGGAGGAATCTTTGTTTGTCTATAGTTGTCATGGAGCATTGTCAGCCCGGCCCAAGTGACATAAATTACTATTATATATACATTATATATACTATAAAACTATATTAAAAATAAATTCCTTAAGAGTTTTATCAAACAAACTGTGGCGTTATTGGTCTCTCATCTTATTTCTCTTAAACCCAGTGGAAGCACTTTTCTTTCAACCTTTCCCAGTTGAAATTTCAGAGTCATTATTTTGAGAAACCTATGTGCAGATGGGAAAACACACAGTTAAGCCGTGGTCTCTTACTACACAAACATTCTGGTTTCAGTGTTTACTCCAGGTTATACATTCACATCTGAGAATCTGGAACTAAGACATACAGATGAGAAACAGAATGTAGTATTGGCCTTTCTGTCTTTGGATTACCTTACTCTATATAAAATTTCCTAGGTCGATCCATTTTTGTAATTTTTATTATTTCATTTTTGTTATAGCTATTTAATATATATTTATTACATTTTCATTATCAATCCATTTCTTGAGGGAATTTTAGATTTTTTTTCATTTTCTTGCTATCTTGAATAGGGCTAAGAAAGTATCTATGGAGTAGCACATCAAGTTCTTTCAAAAATGCAATGGGATGGCATATGATACAGCCGGGTCATAGATATACAGTTTGTTGTTGTCATTTTAAATGTTTCCAATAGTATTCAATATTGAATTCCATATTGATGGCATTAGTTTTTATTCATACAAACACTAATTGAAGGTTTCCATTCTCCACAATCCTGTCAGAATTTGTCATATACTACAAATAATATTAAAATTAATAATATTGTCTTTTTCCATAACTTACTTCCTATCTTTCTCTATACTTTACTTAATTATAAAACACAGAACCAATTAAATATAAGAATTAATAACATATAAAGTGGATTTCCAATGAACGAATATATTTGAGTATCTTGACATTTGAGAGTAGAATAACATTTTATCTTCTGGCTAGCACTCCATTGAGTTTAAACCAGACAAAAAAAAAAAAAAAAAAAAAAAAAAAGACATGAAAAGAGCAGAAACTTGGTGCTGAAATTCTTAAAATCCAGCAGTTATCTATCAAATGTTAAATCCTCCTTCCAATATGTGTATTACGTTTGAGGACTATAGGGCTTCCATATTTATGAGAATTAGTAGACAGTGTAGGTAACAGTTTTTTAATAGTGCTATCTATAAACACAAGTACACGTTCCGACTGAATGTCAGAATAGATTAAAACGCTGTTTTGAACTTAGGAATGTTATACCTTTAAGCATAATTTGAGGTAATTTAAGAATCATTATACAACATATGATGTGATTGTTTTTAAGCTCTCAATATTGTGTGCCTTTCTTGGTATAATGATGCACTGGAATATTACTCACTTACCATCCATTTGTGATACTTGGATTTTTTTTCTCTAAACATATCCATAGTCAATTTAACAGTCAATGCATAGTGCAACCTATTTTCATTTTCTAAATCTTATTCGATCTTTTTTTTTCTGTTTACACTCCAGATTTTATCACCCTTCCTCTCCACCCTTTGACTGTTCCATATTCCATACCTCCTCCCCAACCCCCTGTCTCCATGAAGATGTTCCCTACCCGCTACCTTAACAGACCTCTAAATCCCCTGAAGCTTCCAGTCTCTTGAGGGTTAGGTGCATCTCCTCTAACTGAACCCAAATTCAGCAGTCTTCTGCTGTTTATGTGATGGGGGCCTCATATCAGCTGGTATATGCTGTCTGGTTGGTGGTCAGTAACTGAAAGATCACAGAGTCAAGGTTAGTTGAGGCTGCTGTCCTTCCTATTGGGTCTCTCTCCTCTTCAGATTCTTGCAGCTTTGCCCTAATTCAACCACTCTGTCCATTGGTTGGGTTTAAATATCTGCATCTGACTCTACAGCTGCTTGTTAGGCCTTTTGGAAGATAGTCATGCTAGTGCCCTTTTTGTGAGCACTCCAGAGTTTCAGTAATCGTGTCAGGTCTTGGGGCCTCCCCTTGAGCTGGATCCCACTGTGGACCTGTTGCTGGACTTTCTTTTCTTCAGGCTTTTCTCCATTTTTGTCCCTGAAGTTCTTTCATACAGGACCAATTATAGGTCAGACTTTTGGAATGTCATGGCAACCCCATTCCTCCCTTGATACCCTGTCATTTAGTTGGAGATGGAATCTGCTAGCTCCCTCTCCTTACTGTAGGACATTTCATCTTAGGTACCTCCCTCTGAATCCTGAGAGTCTCTCACTTTCCAGATCTCTGGTATATTCTGGAGGGTCCCCTCACCTCCTACTTCCTGCGGCTGCCTGTTTACATTCATTCTGCTGGCCTGAGAACTTCAGTCTTTTCTCTCAGCCAATGCCTGATTGTGTCCTCCTCTTCCCTTCCTGTCCTCTTTCCCACTTAGATCCCTCCCTCCTCCCTTCTGATAAAGCACCCAATTTTCAAAGCAAAGTATTGGTTACAGTTTGCCTTTCTTGCTTTCATTTGAGTTCACTGCTTACGTTTTAGTAGCCAAAATTTCTGTATTTGCTTTTGTCACAGTGGCTAAGGTTTTACCTCTGTGCAGTTGTCAAATAGACATTTATAATAATCATTATGTTATGTATTATTATATTAGTAGAAATATCGATATCGAACATATGAATTGAAAGTGCTAGAAAAGTCAATCTGAAATTTTTCTTCTAACTTTAAGCTTCTTGTAAGAAGTTTTCAGGAAAACCACAGGGATTCCAGAGGATAGCATAAGAGGAAGCCTCCACTAGCGTTGGCAGTGCAACCGTGCAGATCCCCCCTATCTGCAATTGTTTAGAATTGCCGATTTTCTATGGAACACAAGTATTAAGAGACAGAAAAAATATCAAATCCTGTTTTATCTTGGCTCAAATGTTTCCTTAGGATATCATGTTTTGTAATATTTAATGAAATCAAAATATCCAAAGATTATTCTACTTATCTTCTTAGCATCGAAAATGCTGTCACATTTGATTGTTTTAAATATACAAAGATATTTCTTCATTTCATTTCATAAAGCTGTAATATAGTTGTTGGACTAAATTTTCTAGTAAACAAATAAATAAAATAAATTATTTTATAAATATATTAACATAGACAATATGTTTTTTAAAGTACATAAAATCCTAGTCCTTGAAAATAATCGAGTGGTTTTCAAAAATGTAAGTCTTTTTTTTATTTTAAATTTTCTAAGATCGTGATTAATTTGAATTGAGGTTGACCACAGTTTATTTCCATCCTGCATTTAAGACAAAGGGCAAGATGCATTTTTTAAAAGAAAAATGTATATAGTTGAGCATAAATCACATGCAATCATTCTACAGCTATGTGGAATTGTCTCATAAAAATAAGACAACAAAGTTTCAGAGAGAAGATTGTGTGTTTGTGTTTGTGTGTGTGTATATATATATATGTATATATATATATATATATATATATATATATATATATTTGTGTGTGTTTGTGTATACATAAATATGTATTGAATATTTATAGAAATCCTTTACAATAAAGGAAACTTCTAGGTAATTCCAATTCAATGAGTTGAAGTTAATTTAACATATAACCATTTGTGTAACTTCCTAATATCTTTTGGCAAAATAATGTTAAACGTTTACTTGCAAAGATAACAGTGACTATTGATATGAAGAAACTTTCAGAGCATAATTTATGAAATATTAAGGAAACATTGCACACACCTTTATTATATTATTCAACATTTTATGATATTCAATATATTTATTCCACCTACCCTCATAACAGAATCTTAAACATGTTAAATAAATTGGATGACACCAATTTCCTAATGACCTCATTTTTAAGGCATTTATTACTCCTTGGCATCTTCCTTTGGAATTAAAAAACTATTTGCTAAATTTATCATTTTCCCGTGATATAATTTTAATAATTTATAATAATTTTATCAAAAATATTATTAGTAATATCTACATTAAAAGATTCCTCATTAATTTGACCAACTTGTTTCTGTAGTGATACTAGATTACCACCAACTTTTACAGTCTGCCAAACTTAGGGCCATTAATTAGTTGAGTGAAAGTAATTCATATACTTCTGCACAGCCATTTCTTCCAAATGTTTGTCATATTTTCAAATAAATACTAAAACTAGGTTGAGATCTGTCCTTCTGCTCAAAAATGTCAATTTAATACTGTATTTTTAAAGAAATCACATGTGAAAATATTTACCACTTGTGAAAAATTTTTACACAGACAAAAATTACTCAAGATGTTCCTTCTCCTTTCTGTTCTACTTTTTCAACACAAGGTGACATGCACACACAGCACGCTGGGATTTCTTTACCCTACACTGAGATTAAAATGAGCAAAAATCAAAGAGCATCTTGCTTGTTGGTGACACCTCTAAATACCTGATGTTTACATCTTCACTTTGGAAAAATGAGAACTTAGAAACTGAGGTTTCTCAATGCCAGACACTTCTGTAATCAAGACTTACAAATTCCAGTTATTCTGTATTCTTTACCTTCCACATAAATGATGTAGCACCTAGAAGTTAGTGTTAGGACTTCAACTGAGTCCTACAGATGCTAAGCTCTTTTCCTTGGCATCATACTGACACACCTGTATGTCATTCTTTTCCTCAATTCTTCAATCTACTTTTGTTTTATGACCTTTGGCTTCTCAATTTTCTGACAGTTCTACTGAGCTTCATTGTCTCTTCAGTCTCTGTCCCCACCCTATGTTTGGAACATTCTAGTTCATCACCCAGCTGCTGAGAGATCCAAGGCCTGATAGCACAAGAGTGCCAAGACTTTATACTAAGTAAACTCCACAGTCACCTTAAGCTTCTGGTGCTTGTGGATGGAACGACAAGACCATCAGAAACGTGTACTATTCTTTGGTCTACCAATGAAAATGATCAATCTTATGAGATAAAATGCAATAAGATAAAGGAGTTCATCTGAGATTTATAATCCAGTTATGGGCAGTGCATAGAAGAGAAGCTCTCTGGACTAATCCCTACAAAATGGGAAAACGAATGCACATATGAAGCATCTCTTTTAAACAGCAGTGACTGGTTGGCTGGCATTGTTTGCTTCAGCAATCCTTAGTCTCTGAGTCAGTCTTCAGTTAGTTCTTCCTGCAGGAGATGCCTTCATGACTGTGTGGATTCTTAGAGGCAGCCACAGTTGTTCCTCCTAGAATAACTAACCAAGGTTCTTGTTGGCTCAAGAAGATTTCTGGTTCTAGTCCTGTGTGAAAGAAGCTTTACATGGGATTTGTACATTTACTGTTTTTCCAGATTTATGAGGGTGTGAGGTAATGTTCCTAACCCTGTGCAAGGTGATTAGAGTAGGCCAAAGAAAGACCTGATATAACCGAGTCATGAATTTGTCCTTGCAATACTCTTTGCAAATGAAGTAGTAGTATCCCTTGAATAATGAGAGAGTATTCAAAGCAAACATGCTGCTATGGTGACAGTCTGGCTTAATTGAAAACTTCCAGTGTGATGGGAGACTGGAAAGAGATGTCCTGGGAACCAACAGTCATGGCCTTCCAAATTTTCAGTCCCAGACAGTTTAACTTTCTTGAAGGACTGCTTACCCATGGTGCTGGAAGTACATGCCTTAACTACCACTTTTGTCAGTGTAAGAAAGTTAGAAGTTCAAAACCCCTAGCCACAGAGACTTACTTGGCTACATGAGATTGTTTCTAATACTTTTCTCCTAATGAAATAATAAGCTTACAGTAAAAGCCCATCAATCATGACATTCCCAGGTCTGAACAACACTTAACGACCAACCACATATAATTAGAAAAGTTATTTACCTTTGATTATTCTAAAAAAATCCATATTCACTAATTAAAATAATTTTTATGAATATGCCTTTTTATAATTTAATGCTTGAGTCTGTAATTTCTCTAAGCTATTTCCTTCAAGATTGCTAATCCCTTAAATGATAATTGTTTATATTGTAATGTTTCATATTTTGTTTCCTTTCTATTTTGTTTAAGAAATAACTATGTTAAGTAACATATCTTTAGACTATTATGCTCATTTTTAAAATAATTTATCATTGAAAGCAAATATTAAGGAAACCCATATAAAAAGTTGAATTAGATCAACTGCCTCAGGTTCCATTCTACAAAAAAGACAAAATTAAAATTTAAATAAAAAATTTAATGTGAGTATTTGGGACTCATGTCTCCAGCTACAAATATAGCAGAGGATGGAATTGTTTGGCATAAATAGGAGGAGAAGCCCTTTATCCTGTGAAGGCTTGTTTCCCAGTGTAGGAAATTGCCAGGGTGTTAAGATGAGAGTGCGTTGGTGGGAGAGGGATCATAGAAGCAAGGAGACGAGGGACTGGAGAAAGAAGAACCAGGAAAGGGGATAACATTTGAAATGTAAATACACAAACTATCCAATAAAAAATAATGTGGAGTTCAGCAGAGTTTATTGCATTTTTTTTTCTGGATAGAGGATGAAGGAACACAACCTAAGAGAAAAGGAAAAGAAAACCCTGCATCTATTGCTTTCTGATATCAACATCACAGCATTGAGGTCCTCGGGGATAATCTAGCTTGCTCTGTCAATCAGGATGATGGCAGCTGATCCTTTCAGAGTGGTTTTTCTGTCCAGTGCCTCTTGGGAGATTCTCTTCCTTATCTCATTAGTGAGATCTACAGATGGCAAGAAAACATAATGCCTGGAAGGATATCCTAACCTGGAGGGACAACTTGGCCTTTCCTACTTTAGCTCAAAGCCTACACTGAAACTTCATTTCTGAGGGGTTTTGCCCTAGGGCATGAGGGTTGAAGAAAACCAATAACAAGGAAAATTCAGCTCCTTGGTTATCTCACATCACCTGGTATGGCTGGATATAGACTGGCTGTCTCTACTAATAAAACCTGGGACATGCACACACACATACTCTAAAAAGTGAAAAGCTAGACAGAGAGTCAGAACCAGTATTTTTCATTTTATATGTACAGAGGTCTTTTGCAATAATGTATTTTTGAAACAATATGTAAATATTGCTAACTATGGTACATCTGTGTACGTTCAAAACTGTGTGTTTCAGATTTTCATTGAAAAACAACCAATTATGTACATAGTATAAATTCAGTAGTTGAAAAGGTAAGACTGTGAAGGACTATTGGGACATGGCATGCTGAAAGCCTTTAAACATAAAAATTTAATAATATTAACACATTATAATATTCAATATTGCATTATCATTATTCAATAAGTATAAATATATGGAGAATAAAGTCATATGCTTTAGAAAATGGAATGTGCTAATCTAAATATCTGTATTCTTGTGATTCTGGTATTTTTCAATAAATGAAAGAAAAGTTTATGAATAAATTTTTTGGCAAAAGATGACTCTTATTGTAGATATATCAAAGAAAGTTCTGAAATAACTTCATGTTAGTAAAAATAATCTATGAGCATGAAAATCCATAAAGTTCAATAAATGCTGACTATTGTCAGGGTAAAATTTGTAAGGTCTTCCCCTATGAGGATTTATAGAAAGTTGATTATTATTAATGAGTAAATGCATGTTTAAGGATTATCTCTTTAGACACTATGTTTATCATGTAGAAGGATTACCTGATATTAAACTGGGGATTATTTCACATTGGCATTTGGCAGCTTGAGCTTTTTTCTCTTCATTCTTTTTTTTTTCTTTTCTTTTCTTTTCTTTTTTTTTTTTTTTTTTTTTTTTTTTTTGTATATTCTTGAAAGTCAGGGCATAGTGAGAGCTTACTCTACTATGCTTAAATTTTTCCACTGAGACATCGTTTCTACCTGATGAGGAAGCTCACTATCCTGTTTTGCGTAGTTGGCCAATAAGCTCTCTGAATTGGCCTGACTCTGCCCCTTGATACCAGGGTCACATGCGTGCACATTCAACCAAGGATTCTTTTACATTATACTCAGTCAGTGTATTATGTTTTCAGATTTCTCTCCCTCATCTCCTCACAAATGCCTGCACCTCTTCACCTACCAAAGTCAGACTGTCTCTCTCTGTCTCTTTAGAAAATAAATAGAGGGAAAAAAACAAGAACAGCCCGCCCCAAAAAACACAAAACATATACTTACACACAGTGAAACTATGAAATATAAATTAGAAATAAAACATAATATACAAGTGAAAACCAGTAAGATTTTTTAAAGGAAATAAACAAAGATTCTCAAAATAAAGTAATATTAGATAAAAAGAATATCTCCAAAACTAGCATTTTGTTCTTTTTGTGTTGATCATCTATTCTTGGCATGTTAGTGGCCCTTAAGTCTGCTTTATATATTCAGTGAGATTCAAATAAAAAACTAATATTTCTTTTCAAAGCACTTGCTAGTTGGAGATAGGTTTTTATGTATATTTTAGATGTATTTATTTCTGTTTTGTTTAAAATAGTTCTGTTTTTATATACTACATCCTGTTTATGGTTTCTTTTCTCCCAAGTCTTCCAGTATCCTCCCCACCAACCACACACCCAAATCCACATTATTTCTTGCTTCCCTTTAGAAAATGAACATCTTCAATATCTTTTTTGAATGCTTTAAACTATGTATCATACTATTCTTACTTGCTTGGTTAAATATTTCTTTGCTGCTATTAGTGATATTTTTCCTGTGATTTCTTTCCCAATCGTTTTGTTATTTTTGTATAGGAAGGATCCTATAATTTATTTGTGAATTTTGTATCCTGCCATTTTTGTGAAAGTGTTTATTACATGTAGCACTGTTGCTCTGGAAAACTTAGGGTAACTTAACTATATAATCATATCTGCAAGTATAAATATGTTGATATTTTCCTCTTTCTGTTTATATTTATTAATAGATTTTAATCATCTTACTGTTGTAGGTAAAAAATCAAAGACTAGATTGAATAGGAAAGAAGAAAGTTAACAATTGTATCTTATTTTTGATTTAGTGAAATTTCGTTCATCTTATCATCCATGGAGGTTGACAATGGCTCTGAGCTTGCTGCAAATTGCCTTCTGTGGATCCCTAGTCTTTCCATGACATTTATCCTGAAGACAAGTGAAATTTCATTAATTACATTTTTCACATTGAATGAGATGATTATGTAGTATTTTTTTCAGTCAGTTTATTTGATGGATTAGATTCACTAGGTTATATGCTTGAACTATAACTGCATCTCTGGGGTGAAGCCAACTTGATCATGGAGCATGATCTTTTTGGTGTGTTCTAGATATAATTAGTAGTACTTTACTGATTACTTTAAAATCTATAATCCTTAGGGAAAGTGGTATGGAATTCTCTTTTTTTGCTGTGGTTTAGGAATCAGGGTATATGTGGTCTTATAAAAAGAATTGTCAACTGTTTATTCTGTTTTTATTGTTTGAAATATTCTGCAAATAAAAGCAATATGAAGGGTATTACCATTAACTTCTCTTAGAAATTATTGATGTTGAGAGACATCAGTGAGTATTTTATGCTGGTTCCATTATTCTGTTGTGTTGTGTAAATGTATCTACTCTCTTTTAATTGTCTACTGTCAGATTAAATTTTCCCCCACTAGGTATTGTTAACCTCTCTGAGTTGAAATTTTTCTTCTAGTCATTTCTTCGCACTGAATTTGTAGATAAAATATGCTAAAATGTGGCTGTATTGTGGTATGTCTTTGTTTCCTTCACCATTCTTTTCACAAAGTTTTGCTATGGTGTAGTAGTCTGGGCTACCATCTCTGTTCTGGGACAGTTTGCAGAACATCCACAGAAGCTCTGCTGACTTTTAGAGTATCCACTGACAAATAGGAAGTTATTCTAATAGTTCTCTTTTATTGGGTGTTTTTCCTTTGCCACTTGCAATACTATTTTTGGTTCTGTACATTCAGTGTTTTAAACATTATGTGTTAGAGGAAATTTCTTTTTTAGTAAAGTCTATTATTCAGGGTTCTGTGTCCCTCTTGTAACTTGATAGGCATCTCCTTCTTGACTTAGGGACATTTTCTTCTAAGATTTCACTATATTTCTTTTCTCCTTACTCTATTCCTATTATTTGTAGATTTGCTCTTTTCAAATGTCACAGATTTCCTGCATGTTTGTGCTACATTTTTAGAGTTAATACATTTTTTGACACATGTATTTACTTCTGGCTTTTCTTCAATGCCTGATTTCTCTCCTTCATCTCTTACATTCTGTTTATGAGGCTTGCCTCTTGGGCTCCAACTTTAGTTCCTTAACTTTCCACTTCCATTTTCCCCCACTCTGGCTTTTCTCTATTGATTCTATTTTAATTTTCATGTCTTGAACAGTTTTCTTCTTCATTTTATTTCACAGTGAATGTGTGTGTGTGTGTGTGTGTGTGTGTGTGTGTTCATTAATTTTTTTTCACTTATGGAATTGTTATCTTTCTGGTCATTGATAACTTTTTTGAAGTTCTTTTCTTGTCTTTCAGCTGTATTGCATTTATCAGAGATGACTGAAAGTAGCATTCCTGGGCTCCATTGGAGGAATAGTCTCATTGTTTTATTGATTATGTTTTAGTGCTGTGGTCTAGGAAACGGGTTTAGGGATTATTTTAAATCTTTTAGTTAATCTACTTGTGTTTGTTGGGTAAATTTTCATTCCCTTATTTTCTGTTATTCTCTATATATTTTAAAAAAATTAGCGGCTACATGTTGCATATTATGGACTGTTCCTAAATCTCTGTCAGGTGTACAATATTTCTGTCCCCTGTAATACTTGTCTTCAGGGTATGAGAGCTATAATACAGGAGTGGAAATGAGCTCAAAGTGCAGTGGGTGAGAAGGTCCACACAAGGAAAGAAATTCAGGTCTGTAATGATGATCTGATTTCTCAGATACCTTGTCTAGCAGGTGTCCAGGAACAGAGTGTCTATAGTGTTGGTGAGAGAAAGAAAGGGATGTGGTAAAGAAGGGAGAACATTTGTAGGAAAGAGCTGCTTCTGAAAACAAGACTTATGTAATTGATGCCAATTCAAACTCATATCAGTGGACAGAACTCCCATAGGAATCTCTAAATTATTTGCTGTGTTATTCATCTCTATGTGAACGTACCTGCAGCATCAAAAATCATCTTTGCTATATTCTTTGCCAAAAAGAACTGTGAAGCCCAATGCATGAATCCAGAAAATAAACTAATCCTAAAACGGCATTAAAATTAGATTAATATATTACCTTAAGAGAAATTCAGGTAACGAACTAAAACTTTACCATTTCTATATAAATATACAGTTAAAAATGCTGACTTCCATGCCCCTAATTGTAGAACTTCATATTTCCTTGTAGTCATGTCAAAAGGTCATTCTACTGTCCTATTAAAATCTCTAATTATTTACTAAATAAATAAGTAAAGTTTTGCAGTCCGTTAGTGTCATCCTCTAGGTGGTTCAATCTGACCCAAGAGAAGCACCTTACTTTTACTGTTTTATTTATTATGTAGACAGCATCTCTCATAGAAGAACATATCTGTAGATAAATGATACCATGCAAAAAATTACTTGCCCATTGCTCCCATCAAGGCCTCTTCCTATTCTCCTACAACGGACACATTTCACTTCCATTCCATAACTTAATTTGACTGCATGCTTCTTAGTTTACCTGTAAAATATCTATATGCATTAAGCTATTTTCATCTATTAAATTTTACCTGCACATTATGCCATTTGACTCTTAAAAAACAATATTTTCCACCCTCCTCTATTCCAAAGTATTATTGCATCAACCATTTTCTCAAGGAATGAAATAAAACTTGTTAAAAATCATGTAAGATCTCATTGCCTTATCTCCAAACTTATTTTCCAAGTTGCCCGTTTACTTAAACTAAAGACTCACATGTGGTAATCACCATATGCTGCAAGGAACTGTTTCCTCTCTGAGTAATTTAACCAGGTTTTAAGTTTTAACTTTAAAGATCATTCTAATTGCAATCTGGAAAATAGCTTAGACAAAAGTAATGCTGACAGAAAGAGCATTAAAAGATGCTTATAATCTGAGGGCAGAGCTATAAATTAAGGAAGTGTTAGTGAGAGTAACACTATTTATTGTTAGTTAAGACAATACGATATCTGAGACCTACATATAAACCTTACTTGCTTTTCTCACAAATTTAGTGTATATTTTATTACTTATTTGACTTTTAACATTTTATTTACTTTGATTTCACATGTATGTGTCATCTCTGTCTATTATGTATGTAAAAATTATTCACTAAGAATCCTATATTTTTAGATTTTATTCCAATGTCCTGTTCACCATTAACCTTTGATGATCAACATTTTCTCTTATCTGTTTCATGAATTGGATAAAAAACATGTTATTTTTTAAACTTTATTTTTGAAAAATATAATACATGAGCATTAAATCTATATTTTTCACACTCTGACTCTCTAACACTTCCAATTACTCTTGTATTATCCCTATATTCCCTATTAATTTTGTAACTTCTTCTATAATTATTTTAAGTGTGTATGAGAGAGAGAGAGAGAGAGAGAGAGAGAGAGAGAGAGAGAGAGAGAGAGTGAGAGAGAGAGAGAGAGACAGAGAGAGAGAGAGATCATGTATAAGATTTATATGGTACAGTAGAAATGATTATATGTACATGTTTTTAGGAATAACTATCTGAGATTAAAGCATTTCTGTAGAGAAAACAGATGGTCCTACCCTAAAGTATCAGTGGTTTGTCCTTGTAAAACGTTTTCCACATACTTTATCAGGTAAGCTTATATTGTCATTCTTCAGGACTTGATTAGTAAACTATATAATTTCATGGGTGCAGCAACATTGTCATATATAAAAAATAAAGCCTAAGAGTGGAGATCCTTTTCTTATGGCTCTTACAATACTTCCACTTCTTTTCATATGTTTTCCATGAGCCTTAGGCAAAATGATTGTGATAGAGAGACATTTGTTGAAGGAAATGTTCAATGAAACAAGATAAAAATTGTAAAGAGTACTGTAGTGTTTCAATGAAATAAATTATTTGAGTAGAGGCATTGTACAGTCATAACATTAATGGCAATGTAGGTATATATGTTCAGTTGTTAAAGGTATACTAATGTCTTCTCTGTATCTAATTCGATAATCGTGCTATTTTTATGTTTCAGTCAGTTTATATGATGGATTAGAATTATTGAGTTATATGTGTTGAGGCATCCCTGAATCTCTAGGATTAATTGACCATAGTGATTATCTTTTTATTTAAGCTTGGATTCTGTTTGCTACTGTTTTATTGATGAATTTTACATCTATGTTTGTAAAGAAAATATACCTGTAATTCTTTTTCTTTGTTAGGTCTTTAGTGATTTCAGTATAAGAATTGTGGTCTCATAAAATGAAGTAGAAAGTGATCCTTCTGTTTCTATCTTGTGGAATAATTTGTGATGTATTTGCATTAATTTTTTTCAAAGTCTGGTAGAATTCTTCATGAAAACCATGTAACATTGAATTTAGTTTGTTTTGGAGACTTAATGACTGCATTTATTTTTCTAGGGATTACAGGTCTGCTTTAATTGCTTATTTAATCTTGATTTAACTTTGGTAAAATAGTATCTATTAAGAAAATGATCCATTTCTTTTAGATTTTTCAATTTGGTAGAGTGCAGATTTTAAATGTCCATTTTATGATTCTCTGAATTGCCTATGGTTTAGGGTTTTATTTGTGTGTGTGTGTTTATGTATGTGTGTGTGTGTGTGTGTGTGTGTGTGTGTGTGTGTGTGTCACACTTTCATTTGTAAATTTATCCATTTGGATATTCTCTTGCCTTTTCTTTAATTTGCATAAGGATTCTTGATGGGCCATAGCAATCCTACTGTTCCTGAATTCTATCCACTTTCGAACTCATCCTAAACTCTAAAGCAGGAAATCAGCTGTGGCCTCCCTTGCTTTCCTCTGTGAACCGATTATCAGTGTAGCACAAAGCTATTCAATTTCAACATTTCTGTTCCCAACTCCATCATCCCAGCCTCCAAAACCATCAGTCATTTACTACAAGCATATCAGCTAATCAGAACAGTGAAGCAGGTAAGCTAACAGAAGACCATCACCACTACCTTCTTTTTTCAAAATACAGAGCCACAACAGAATTTCAGCTTCAGCCTTTCTTTAACATCGTCTACATCTCCTAAGGATCACATTATTTTAGAGCTTCTGTCTCTTCACTGGTTGTTGTATCTCAGCCTAAAAGTCCTGGAGCCATCCCCCTGCTAAACCACAAGCCACACTTATGGCCGACCCAAAATCAGGTAGGATACCTGTAATACCTCTCTGTGTGTTGTCTCATCCACAGTCCTGTAGCTGAATGCACATAATAATCTTCCTCACTCATCCAAGGGCATGTATGTATTATATATGGATGTATAATTATATTTTATATGGATATATAATTATATATTATATATATCCAATATCATAGCATTTTATGAGACTTCTGACTGTGATAACAAGTGGTTCTCTAACTATTTATGTCTGCTTTGGGAACTCTTTGCTCCTTTTGAATTGCTGTGTCCACACTTGATATTATAGTTTTTGCTTTATCTTATATATTTTTGTCATGTTTATTGGGAGGAGAGAAAGGGAGGAGTTGCGTAAAGTAGAGGGAGTAGAAAGTGTAATTAGGATATATTGTATTAGAAAAATCAATTTTAAATAAAAGATAAATGCAAATAAATAATAGTGGATCTCAGTGTTTAAACAGTACTCTGACAAATACTATTCTACTCACAACATTTGGAAATGCTTATTATGTTTTTCTTTTAAATTAATCAAAGATGTACTTATGTCTAAGTGTATAACACCAGTGAAACTTACGGATACCTGAGTATTGTGGTCAGATCTAGAAATTAGAGTATCTCCTCAAATATGTAACATTTGGGGATATATTCAAAATCATTTTTAACTGATACTTGGAAATGTGCTATACATTATTATCAGCAATGATGGGCTTGGCATCCTAAAGAGCATTCAAAGACATTTTCTCTGTCCAGCTGTTTAACTGCACTCTTTAGCCACCTTTGCATACACTTTCCACCTCCCAGTGTTCAGCACTCTTTACTGAGCTTCTACAAGAATTGTTTTAGCTCATACATGTAACAAGGAAATGCATTACTTATCATTTTAATGTACCACATGAAAACCCCCCAGATATGTCAAAGTTACAAAAAACACATATGCTTTTACATGTGGAGAAGAGAAATCCAGAAATCATTTTATAAGTAGTACGTATGATTTTATGATCTCATTAGTAAATATTTCAAATCCATTAGAAGTAACTGCAAAGTAATAAAGCTTTTTATAATAACTGATTTCAGAGTTTTTAACCAGAAATAAATGTCAATAAATAGACTCTGATTTGGTTTATGAAAATAGCCACTTTTACTTTATGTTGTTCTGCACAGTGTATTTAGAAAATTCCCAAAAATTCCAAGTATTCAGCAAAAGTGTGTGAGTAACAGGACAAACCATCCTGTCTTAATGAACAATTAAATGAGTGAACTTGCCCATGGCTTTCAATTCACAAAACACCAGCATGAATTGGTTCCTCACATTCACAAGAGTCTTGCATTTTTTCTGGTATCCATTTTTATCATTTTTTTCTTACAACTTAATTTTAAAAAACAGAAATACATGTACAGATTTTTAAGGGCATTTTGGCATAAAAATATAAGAATATATTTTTGTCAGCACTTGATTTTTTTTAAAGGTTTGATAGTATGCATTGAAATCTTACTAATTGCAATAAGCATAAAATACGTGTAAAACAAACGTGACATGGAAATAGTCAAAGTTTTCTTGGTGTGTATAGATTAAACATAATGATTTTTAAATGCCAAAAATTGCCACAACTACAGGGCAAAAAGAGAGCATCCAAATTAACAAATCAGAGATGAAAGGGGAGACATAACAGCAGAAACTGAGGAAATTGAAGAAATCATCAGATCCTACTACAAAAGCCTATTCTCAACAAAACTGTAAAATCTGGAGAAATTGGATAAATTTCTAGACAGACACCAGATACCAAAGTTAAATCAGGACCAGATAAACCATCTAATAATCCAGTAACACCTAAAGAAATAGAAGCAGTCATCAAAAGTCTCCCAAACAAAAGAAGCCCAGGATCTTGCATTTATTTTAAATGTTTACATTTGTCATTGTGAAACTAATAGGTTTCAAATATAAAATTCTATCATTTCATGATGCATTGGGCCCTTTACGTTATACAACTGCTGTACTCTACAGGACTATTGGGAAATCTCAAGGAAACTGTGCAAGGATCCTGCTATGCAAATGGGAATCCATGTACTGACAGCAGCTGTCCCCCTACCACAGTTACTCCTATTACTAGTGGAATGAGTGTTAATAATCACAGCAGTTCATTTAATAGCACTTAATTATGCCGTGTTCATTATTTCCCCTTTCATCAACACTGAAGTGCTGATTTCTTATTGTGCATTTGATAATTTCCCATGTAATTTATTGAAATTGCACATTTATCTATATTATTTATTAAGCAAAATTATTTTGTGGAAAAAAGAAAGCCTATTTTTTTCATTTCAAGAGTCTTGTGCTTCTCAAATAGAGTCACTTCAAAATTATTTATTGGAAAATGAAGTTTTTAATAATTTTAAAGACTATACTGTATGATATAATATATAAAGTTAAAACCACATTCATTACATCTATTTAAACCATATATATGTAGTGTCTTACTGTTTAAAAAATGTAGGTCTAGCCATTTAACCAGTGTTTTGGCAAATACTTCTTCTGAAAGTAAGATATTTTAAATACTTTAGGGTATCACATGTAGAACAAAAGTTCCAAAATATTACTCTTTTAATATTGACAGGTTACAATGCAATAGGCCACTGAATCTGTTACATTATCTTGCAGTAATGAAATGCCTTAATTATCTCCTAAAAAGCCATTACTCTGTCTAATAGCATGATGTCATGGTGCCCAGTGATACATGAAGTTGAGGCAATTATAAATTTGAGACATCTTTTGCCACAATGTACAAATAGCACATTGTAATTATGCTCTCTGCTTTAAGAACATGGCTCCAGTAATAGCAAGGGAAGAGGAGAAGGTCATTTTAACATAAAGACATTTTCTGGTTAGAAACTCAACATTTAATTATAAATATCCATCCTTGGAAAATGAGAACAATTATATTGAGTGTTTTTTTTTTTAATCACATGTGCTAGAGATCTGGAATCTAGTATCTTGCTCTTGAACATTTTTATTCTAGTTTTCCATACTTCACAAAGTTGCAAGACTGTGTTTGTTTTTAATGAGTTTCAATTATCTTTCCTTGGAAATTTGAAAGGCTGGTAATTTATTGATTGAAGAATCTTTATTGCTGTAAAAGAATTTTTTTCCAGGCAAAATAATCCACAGAGTATCTCTGGGTTAACCTGGTAACTACAGCCTAATGTGAGGTTTTGTTCTGAATTGACAACTCTTTGGTTTTTGTGGTTTAGGCAAGTTGTTGAACTACTCAGATTAGATGCTGGTCTTGATTTTCTTTTTAAGGAGCTAATAATAATGGTGTTATTCGTTGCTGCAGACACTAAGTGAAATAAAATATGTAAAAGGTACTAAATAGAATCATCTACAAGGATGATGGTTGGTCACCACCTGTGGTAGCAATAATATTATTTAAATTCCACATTTTCATGTAAAAGATACTAAACATGTAAAGAAAATATATAGAAATCATAAAAATGAAAACAACTGTTATAACTCATCTAATATAGCTATATCAAAGAGTTAGATATTTACTAAGTATATATTATCATCAGATGCCTAAGCCAGACTGTGGTAAAATAATTATAACTAACATTTCGAGAGGCACATACTAGCTCAATTATCTTTATTGTTAGCTATTTTTTTCACAGCTTTATGAGATAAAATGAATGTGTATATATAAGGAAGGGGGAAAATCTATAATTATTCAGACTTTTAAATGCCAATATGAAAAAATTCTAGAAAGCCTGGAAATTAGAGCCAACTTGCCAATCAAACGAATTAACTTGAAAACGTAAAATTTTGCATGTTTGCATTCATGGTTTATTTAGCAAAAATGAAGAGAATATATAAAAAGAAAAAGGGTTTTTGCTCCTTGAATTTAGCATATAAATATCATGAACATAAATCATAGTCAAAATCTGGTAAAACTAGAAAGTAGATGAAGTACACCTGGAGGATCCAACTTTCACTAGTTTTACACATTTATGAAAAGAGAATTGAAGAACATGAGCTGATTAAGTCATAAAATACAACTGAGAACATGTAGCTATGTTGGTTATTGTGTTTGCATTAATTGGTATCTGCACAGAATCTGGAATTATAGAGGATATACCCCTCAAGCTTCCTGCTGTTATCAGTTATGCTGACTGAGCTTAGCCGTTGAGAATGGGTTTGTAATGTTAGACTGATTGGATTTATCCTGTTAGGAAGACTTACCCATGTGCATAGTACCTTTCCCAGGACCAGGAGCCCTGGCAATGGAAGGGGAGAGACAGCTGAGTAACAGCTTGATTTACTGCTATCATTTCTTTATTGAAGACAGATGCAAAGAAGCTTTATCAAATCCCAGCTGCCTTGACTTCCCTGCTAAATAGTTTATACCTGATTCCTGAGGTCTAAAACATAAATAAACTTTGCCCTCATCCTTTATTTGATGCTTTTGTGTAAATGGTGCTTTAATTTTCTCAGAGAAAGAGAAGAAATGAGAGCCATACCCAAGCTGTAAACTTGAGCTAAGCATAAAGCATTTCCTCTCTGTTCTAACTACCCATATCTAGCCTACACTTGAAAATTTTAACTTCCATACAAATAAACTTCTGACTGAATTGCTCTACTTTACCTCAATCTAATTCTTTCAGATAGTCTCTTATTGTGGCTTACTTGCCTTCCCTGGCTTATTTTGTCTTCACCTACTCTCTCTCTGTCTCTCTCTCTCTCTCTCACTCTCTCTCTCTCTCTCTCTCTCTCTCTCTCTCTCTCTCTCTCTCTCTCTCTCTCTCTCTCTCTCTCTCTCTCATTTTTCTCTGACTCAATGTTTGCCTCTCAGTTTGAACATCATTTGAAAATGATAGTTGGTTCCTCATATAAATTACTGGAACCTTCATTATTAGAGGTTAAATATGTGTACCAAGAATGTCTCTGTATTCCAGCTGGATCATACTATCTATTGAGAGCATGTGTGCATTCCAGTCAGATCACATAGACCTAATGGTTCTGATGTGAGCCTTTGCCAGAGAAGCCAGGATGTTGGATTAAAATCTCTCTGTACTTTTGTCTTCATGTTTTATCATAGCAACAGGAAAAGAAGCTAAAGCAAATATGTACCTTTAAATCCTATTTTGTTTTTTGTAGACACTCAGAATTAATATGTATAGACACACTGGACTCAAAGTTAGCTCATTTTGACCATAAGCAGCAATAGATAACCAACAACTCCTTCTATCTATTTATTCTACCATATATAGTTTTAGAAAATAAATATGTGTAAAGATGATTTAATTTCCTTGTATAAGAAGGACTGAAGCATCCACTCTTTGCTCTTCCAACTTCTTGAGCTTCATGTGTTCTGGGAATTGTATACTGACTAATCCTAGCATTTGGGTTAATATCCATTTATCAGTGAGTACTTACCATGTGTGTTATTTTTTTGACTAGATTACCTTACTCAGGATGATATTTTCTAGTTCCATCTATTTGCCTAACAATTTCATAAAGTCATTGTTTTTAAATAGCTGAGTAGTACTCCATTCTGTAAATGCACCACAATTTCTGTATTCATTCCTCTGTTGAAAGATATCTAGGTTCTTTCCAGCTTCTGGCTATTATAAATAAATCTTCTATGAACATGGCAGAGCCTGTGTCCCAGTTATATGTCGGAGCATCCTTTGGGTATGTGCCAAGGAGTGGTATAGTTGTGTCCTAAGGTAGTGTTATGGCCAATTTTCTGAGGAAACATCAGACTGACTTCCAAAGTCGTTGTAACAGCTTGCAATCCCACCAAAAATGGAGGGATATTGCTTTCTCTACATCCTCCCGAGCATCTGTTGACACCTGAGGTATTAACCTTAGCCATTCTGACTGGTATGAGGTAGAATCTCAGGGTTGTTTTGATTTGCATTTCCGTGATGAATAAAAATGTTAGACATTTTTTTATGTGCTTCTCAGCCATTTGATATTCTTCAGTTGAAAATTCTTTGTCAAGCTCTGTCCTCCATTTTTTAAATAGGGTAATTTGATTCTTTGGAGTTTAAATTCTTGAGAGCTTTGTATATATTCGCTATTTTCCCGCTATTGGATTTAGGATTGATTAATTTTTTTTTCCAATCTGTTGGTTATTTGATCCAATTGGCAATGTCTCTTGCCTTACAGACACTTTGCAATTTTATGAGATACATTTGTAGATTCTTGAACTTAGAGCATATGCCATTGGTGTTCTGTTCAGGAAAATTTCCTCTGTGCCTATGTGTTCTAAGTTGTTCCCAAATTTCGCTTCTATTATTTTTAGTGTATCAGGTTTTATGTGGAAGTCCTTGATCCACTTGGACTTGAGCTGTGTAAAAGGTGATCAGAATGGATCGATTTGCATTCTTATGCATGCTGACCTCTAGTTGAACCAGCAAGATTTGAAAATACTGTCTTTTTGCAAATGAATGAATTTAAGCTCCTTTGTAAAAGATTAAGTGACCATACTTGTGCTGGTTCATTTCTGGGTCTTCAATTCGACTCCATTGATCTACCTGCAGGTCTCTGTATCGATACCATACAGTTTGTGTCTCAATTGCTCTGTAATACAGCTTGAGATTGGAAATTGAGATTCCCCCAGCAGTTCTTTTATTTTTGAGAATACTTTTTGCTATTCTGGGTTTCTTGTTATTCCAAATGAATTTGTAGATTGCTCTTTTCAACTCTGTGAAGAATTTAATTGGAATTTTAATGGGGATTCATTGAATCTGTAGATTGCTTTTGGCAAGATAGCAATTTTTACTATACTAATCCTTCCAGTCCATGAGCATGGGAGATCTTTCCATTGTCTAAGATCTTCTTCAATTTCTTTCTTCAGAGAATTAATGTTCTTGCCATGCAGATCTTTCTCTTTCTTAGTTCGAGTCACACCATGATATTTTATATTGTTTGTGACTATGCTGATGGTGTCATTTCCTTAACTTCTTTCTCAGCCTGATTATCCTTTCAGTAGGAGAAGACTACTGATTTGTTTGAGTCAATTTTATAACCAGCTACTTTGCTGAAGTTGTTTATTAACTGTAGAAATTCTCTGGTGGAAGTTTTGGGGTCACTTAAGTATACTATTATATCATCTGCAAATAGTGATATTTTAAATTCTTCCTTTCTATTTTGTATTGCTTTGATCTCCTTTCATTGTCTAAGTGCTCTGACTAGGATTTCAAGTACTATGTTGACTAGGTAGGTACAAAATGGACAGCCTTGTCTAGTTACTGATTTAAGTGGGATTGCTTCAAGTTTCTCTCCATTTAATTTGATGTATGCTACTGGTTTCCTGTACTTTGCTTTTACTAAATTTAGTTATGGAATTCCTGATCTTTCAAATACATTTAACATGAAGGGGTGTTGAATTTTGTCAAATGCTTTCTCAGCATATAATTATATAATTGTGTGGCTTTTTTTTCTTTGAATTTGTTTACATAGAGAATTACATTGATGGATTTTCATACATTGAACCATGTTTACATCACAGGAATGAAGCCTACTTGATCATGATGGATGATAATTTTGATGTGTTCTTTGATTCAGTTTGTGATAATTTTATTGAGTATTTTTCATCGATGTTCTTAAGGAAGATTGGTTTAAAATTCTTTTCTTTGTTGTACCTTTGCATGGTTTAGGAATAAGCATAATTGTAGCTTCATAGAACCAGTTGGGTAGTGTTCTTTCTGTTTTTATTTTGTGAAATAGTTTTAAAAATATTATTTGAAGGCTGCCCACTCTCTCCCAACCTATTCAATAGAGTACTGGAAGTCCTAGGAGAGCACTTAAACAGCAAAAGGAAGTCAAAGAGATACAAGTTGTAAGAAATGAATCAAAATATTGCTATTTGTAGATGATATAATAGTATACTTAAGTGACCCCAAAATTCCACCAGAGAATTCCTACAGCTAATAAACAACTTCAGCAAAGTAGCTGAATATAAAATTAAATCAAACATATCAGTAGCCTTCCTCTGGGCAAAGGGTAAAAGGCTGAAAAAGAAATTAGAATATTGACCCCCTTCACAATAGTCACAAAGAACATAAAATACCTTGAAGTAACCCTAACCAAGCAAGTGAGGATCTATATGACAAGAACTTCAAGTCTTTGAAGAAGGAAATTGAAGATCTCAGAAGTTGGAAAGATCTCCTATGCTCATTAACTGGAAAGATCAACATAATAAAAATGGCCATCTTGCCAAAAGCAATCTACAGATTCAATGCAATCCCCATCAAAATTCCAACTCAATTCTTCATAGAGTTGGAAAGAGCAATTTGCAAATTCATCTGGAATAACAAAAACCCTAGAATAGGGAAAACTATTCTCAGAATAGAAACACTTCTTGGGGATTCATCATCCCTGATCTCAAGCTATATTACAAAGCAACTGTGATTAAAAAACAAAACAAAACAAAACAAAACAAAAACCGGCATGGTATTGGTACAGAGAATGGCAGGTAGATCAATGGAACAGAATGAGGACCTAGAAATGAACCCACACACCAAGGGTTACTTCATCTTTGACAAAGAGGCACTAGCATAGGCACCTAGAAAAGCTGCTAAAGGAAAGTGGAGTAATCAGCATGTGTTTCACTGGATAGAGGCCAACATGAATGAACAGCAGATAACATCCAATACTCTAGTTCCAGCCCTTATGACAACTGTCTGTTATTCAGCAATTATCTATGAGACTCTTCTCTGAGTGGATGTTCAAGTGTTGAAAGTGTGAGCAAGACTGCTACAGAGATACCTGTGTGATCAACAGAAGGCGCTACAAGTGCTCTATGCTCTCCAGGACCTAGTACTGACCTTAGAATAGCCTACCAATAAGAGCCAGACTGCATGGGTGAGGATGAGACAGTAGGACTACCAGATAGAAGACAGTCAGTGGGTCATGGAAGACCTGCTTCAGATGTTCTTTGATGCTGTGATGGTGAGGACATGGTGAAGGAAGATGCCTTCTACAGCTGAGAGAGCAGCAAAGACCTTGCTGAGCAGCAGGGCAGGGGCGTAACCCTTAAATCTGTCACAGCATTCTAATACTGTTTTCCTGAGGCTTGGGACAAGGAGTCTGATCACAACTGATGGTGGGTGGGACAAGAGACTTGGAGCCATAAACACATGGATGGCTCAGCTTGTTAGCCCATGGACTGCAGGGGGCAGCAGCAACAGTGTCAGCAGTGACAGTGTGTGTTTGTAGTGCAGTGTGTCTTGAGCTAACAGTGAGAAGAGGCACACTATTGCCTGCCTCTAGGGTCCTTTTTTATTTTATGAAATCACTCTTGGGACTGCCATCCTCACTACTGAGGGCATCTGCCCGAGCCCCACTGCACCAGCCCTACTGCTGCCTGGGTAGGGAAAAGGGGGTCATGGTGTCTGTAACTATTAAACATGAATTCAATTAAAAAGATAAAAGATAAAACCAGGTACACTGAAACTGTTAGAAGAGAAAGTGGGAAAAATATTAGAACACATAGGCACAGGAGAAATCTTCCTGAACAGAACAACAGTGGTTTATTCTCTAAGATAAAGAATTGACAAATGGGACCTCATAAAATTGCAATGTTTCTGTAAGGCAAAGTACACTGTCCAGAAGACAAACTGGGAAAGGATCTTTACCAATCCTACATCTGATAGAGGGCTAGTATCTAATATATACAAGGAACTCAAAAGAACTAGACACCAGAGAATCAAACAACCCTATTTAAAAAAGAGTACAGAGCTAAACAAAGAATTCTCAATTGAAGAACACCAAATGTCTGAGAAGTAACTAAAGAAATGCTTAACATCCCTAATCATCAGAAAAATGCAAATCAAAACAACCCTGAGATTCCACCTCACACCAGTCAGAATGGCTAAGATCATAAACTCAGATGACAGCAGATGCTGGTAAGGATGTGGAGATAGAGAAACACTCCTTCATTGTTGGTGGGATTGCAAGCTGGTAAAACCACTCTAGAAATCAGTCTGGCAGTTCCTCAGAAAATTGGACATAGTACTACCTAAAGACCCATATATTCCACTCCTAGGCATATACCCAAGAAACACTCCAACATATTACAAAGACACATGTTCCACCATGTTTGTAGCAACCTTATTTATAATAGCTAGAAGCTGAAAAGAACCCGATGTACTTCAAAAGAGGAATGGATACAGAAATTGTGGTACATTTACACAATGGAGTACTACTCAGCTATTACAAATAATGACTTTGTGAAATTCCTTGGAAAATAGATGAAACTAGAAAGTATCATCCTGAGTGAGGCAACCCTGTCACAAAAGAACACACATGGTATGGACTCACTGATAAGCAGACTCTAGCCCCAGAAAGCTTTGAATACCCAAGAAATTATTCACAGACCTTGTGAAGCTCAAAAAGGAGGTAGGCCAAAATGGGGATACCTCAGTTCTTTTTAGAAGTGAGAATGAAACACTCACGGGAGAAATACAAGGTCAAATAGAGAAGCAGGGATTGAGGAAAAGATCATTCACAAGCTACCTTACCCTAGGATCCAACCCATATTCAGCCACCAAACCAAAGCACTATTGCTGATTCCAAGTACTTACTGGCAAGAACCAGATAGGGATGCCTCCTCAGGGTCTTCCAGGGTCAAACAAATACAGAGAGGATGCTTGCAGCTAACCATCAGTCTGAACACGAGGACACCAATGAAGGTGCTAGAAAAGGGACTGAGGGAGCAGAAAGGGTTTGCAACTTCATGGGGAGAACGACATCATCCACCGACCAAACCCTCCAGAGCTCCCACAGACTAAAACACCAACCAATGAGCCCACATTGTGAGACCTATGACTCCAGCTGCATACATCCCAGAAGATAGGAGTTTCTGGCATCAGTCTGAGAAGAGGTTCTTTGGTCCAGTAATCACATCTTTCCCCAATGTAGGGGAATGCCAAGGCACTGAGGTGAAGAGGGTGATTGGTAGAGGGTGACCTTCGTGGAGACAAATGGAGGGGGAGGGGGCATTAGAGCAGAGGGGGAAGAGGCTAACATTAGAAATATAAATACAGAGAGTATGTAATAATAATAATGATGATGATGATGATGATGATGATGATGATGATGATGATAAGTTTAAGTATAAGTATATTTAAATCAATTGTGATTTTATGTTCTAGCCTTACACTAGGACAGTATTTATATCATTGTTTATTGAAAGAATGAATTTAACATTTTAAAGAACAGGTGAGCCTATATGTTCTATAATTTTTAATATGGAAAACATGTGCCTGGATCATTTGAAAGTACACTTTGAGATAGTAAATGAACATCCATTGTTGATCTAAAACTTGTTACTACTCTGTATGAACAGTAAGACTGACAATTAGTTTCATGAAGAATCTACTGCCTGTCCTTATTAAACAGTGAGTAGTCTTTGCAAAAGAAAAATAAAAGCAACAGTAACCTGCCACTTAATGTGAATAGAAACCATGGAGGTAAAATAAAATAGCAGAAAAGGTAAGTTCTTTGGAAGAATGAAAGTCCTGATTAAATCAAAGTCCATCAAACTCTTTTGTATCCAGTTTTTACTATAACACGTTGTATGTTCATTGAATCCTTAAGCTTCTGTCTGATGCAACCAGATTATTATAGCTTTAAGTTTATATAGGACATCTTCAACACTCATAAATGTGTAAAACTTTATTGTTCCACACAAATATGTTAACCTTCCTATTAAGTAATCAATTTTAAGCAAGATATTTAAATAATTCACATACAATACCATAAACATTTTCGTCTAAACACAAAGAGGTTCTTTTTTTCCTATAATGCAACAGTAGACATACTGCTCTTGATTTAATTATCAACAACTACAGTGTTTTGTATAAGGAATCATACTATTCTCATGGTAGTTTAATAATTCTCTGATACATTTTTTTCTATGACAGAGGTCTCAGTGAGGTGACACTTTTCTGTCACCTCTCTGTCATTTAGGTATAAATAAAGAAAAGTAAAAGTATAGGTATGAGGTCTTCTTTGAAGATCTGATAGAATTCTGCAATGAACCCATCTGGTCCTGAGCTTCCTTTTTTTTTTTTTTTTTTTTTTTTTTTTTGGTAAGGGGAACTGCTCTTCTATTTCTTTAGGTGTTATGGGATTGTTTAGATGGTTTATCTGGTTCTCATTTAATTTTGGTATCTGGTATCTGCCTATAAATTTATTTATTTCTTTCAGATTTTCTTGTTTTATTGAGTATAGGCTTTGGTATATAGCCTATATATACAAAATTAGATGATTTGATGATTTCCTGAATTTCCCCAGTTTCTGTTGTTATCTCTCCCCTTTCATTTCTGATTTTGTTAATTTGGATATTCTCCCTGTGCCCTCTAGTTAGTAGTCTTGCTAAGGGTTTGTCAATCTTTTTGATTTTATCAAAGAACCAGCTCCTGGTTTTGTTGATTATTTGTATGGTTCTTTTTGTTTATACCTGGTTGATTTCTGCTCTGAGTTTGATTATTTCCTGCTGACTACTCCTCTTGAGTGTATCTGCTTCTTTTAGTTCTAGAGTTCTCAGGTGTGATGTCAAGCTACTACTGTATGTATGCTGTCTCCAGTTTCTTTTTAGAGTTACTCAGAGATATGAGTTTTTCTTTTATTCCCACATTTTGCATCCCATAGGTATGGGTATTTTGTGCTTTCATTTTCATTAAATTCTAGAAAATCCTTAATTTCTTTCTTTACTTCTTGCTTGACCAAACTATCACTGAGTATATCATTATTTTGCTTTCATGAATATGTGGGCTTTTCTTGTTTTTGTAGTTATTGAAGACCAGCCTAAGTCCATGGTGATCTGATAGGATACATTAGATTATTTTGATCTTCTTATATTTTTTTGAGGCTTGTTTTGTGACCTACTATATGGTCAGTTATAGAGAAGATGCTCTGAGGTGCCGAGAAGAAGGTACATTCTTTTATTTTAGGATGCAATGTTCTGAAGATGTATGTTAATTTCGATTGTTTCATAACCTCTGCTAGTTTCACTGTGTCTCTGTTCATTTTCTGCTTCCCTGAGTTGTCCATTGCTGAGAGTAGGGTGTTTAAGTCTCCACTACTATTGTGTGTGGTGCAATATATGTTTTGAACTTTAGTAGGGTATCTTTTATGAATGTGGGTGCTATTGTATTTACAGCATAAATGTTCAGAATTGAAAATTCATCTTGGTAGATTCTTTTTCCAGTAATAAGTAAAAAGGTGCCTTCCTTATATTTTTGATAACTTTTGGTTGAAAATCTATTTTATTCGATATTAGAATACCTACTCCAGTTTGTTTCTTGGAGCCATTTGCTTGGAACACTTTTTTCCTAGCCTTTTACTCTGAGGTAGTATCTCTCTTTGTCTCAGAGATGAGTTTTCTGTACCCATTAAAATGTTTATGTATCCAGTCTGATAGTCTATGTCTATTTATTGGGGAATTGAGTCCATTTATGTTAACAAATATTAAGAAATAGTGATTGTTGTTTCCTGTTTTTTTTTTTTTTTTTTTTTTTTTTGTTGAGAGGTAGAATTATGTTTCTGTGTCTTTCCTCTTTTGGTTTTATTGCTTAGTTATTTTCCTGTTTTTCCTAGGGTGTAGTTTCCCTCCTTTTGTTGAGTTGTCCATTTATTATTCTTTGTAGGGCTGGATTTGTGGTCAGATATTTTGTAAATTTGGTTTTGTCCTGGATTATCTTGGTCTCTCCATCTATGGTAGTTGAGAGATTTGCTAGATAGAGTAACCTGAGCTGCCACTTGTGTTCTTTTAGAGTCTGTATAATGTCTGTCCAGGATCTTTTGGCTTTCATAGTCTCTGTTGAGAAGTCTTGTGTAATTATGATTGGTTGTCTTTATATGTTATTTGTTCTTTTTTCCTTACTGATTTTAATATTCTTTCTCTGTTTTGAACTTTTAGTGTTTTAACTATTATGTGTCTCGAAAAATTTCTTTTCTGGTCTAATCTATTTGGTGTTCTGTAGGCTTGTTTTATGCTCATGGTCATCTCCTTCTTAAGGGTAGGGGAGTTTTCTTCTGAGATTTTATTGAAGATATTTACTGTGCCTCTTAGTTGACATTCTTCACCCTCTTCTATTCCTATTTTCCTTAGGTTTGGTCATCTCATTATGTCCTAGATCTCCTGGACATTTTGGGTTAGGAGCTTTTTGGTTTTTGCATCATCTCTGACTGTTTTGTCTATGTTTTTTATGCTGCCTTTGACCGCTGAGATCCTATCTTCCATCTCTTGTAGTCTGTTCATGATTTTTGCATCCGTGACTCCTAATTTCTTTTTTAGTTTTTTTTTTATCTCCATGGTTGTCTATTTTTGTGTTTTCTCTATTGTTTCTATTTCCATTTTCAATTTATCTGTTTGGTTGTGTTTTTCTGTAGTTCTTTGAGTGATTTCTCCTGGTTCTCCTGTAATTGTTTAAGGGAGTTATCCATGGGCTTCTCGAAGATCTCCATCATCATCATGAAGTAAGATTTCAAATCTAAGTATTATTTTTCTGGTGTATTTGGCAATCCACTGCTTGCTATAGTGGGAGAGCTGGATCCTGATGTTGCGAGACTGTCTTGATTTCCATTGCTTAAGTTCTTTTGCTTTCCTCTTGCCATCTTGTTATCTGTGATTCTAGGTGATCTTGTCACCTACTGGACTCTGTCTCCCCTGTGGATCTGAGGGCCTGTGGGCTCAGGAAGGAAGCAGTGAGTTCTGATGACATTGACTTTTTCTGTCTTTGTGGGCTCAGATGTAGGAGCTCTTTTGAGACATTTCTGGAAGATCAGCCCTCTGCCCACAGGTCCTGATTTCTATTGGCGGGGGACCCTGCTCTTTCTCTAGGCCAAAGAGGACTCCTTTCCAGAGAGCACCTTACTCTCTGCAGTCTGAGAACTCAGGTGTGACCTCCCTGGGCTTTGCCCCAGGTTCTCTGCTGGTCCAGGTGGTGAAGAGGCACAGCATCTGATCAGGCACAGCCTTTCCTAAGCAGACCCTGAGTTCTGATGACTGTTTCCCATTATTTTTGTTGTTAGCCATAAAATTATGTTTTTATGGGTGTCTTCTTTTGGGTTTGTGACAAGAATATTAATTTCTCACCTTTCCTAGGTTGTAGTTTCTTTCCTTGTATTAGATTTTCACCTATTATCTTTTGTAGAGCTGGATTTGTGAGAGATATTGTATAAATTTATTTTTGTCATAGCATACCTTGGTTTCTCCACATATGGTAATTGAGAGTTTTGCTGGGTTTAGTAGTCTGGGCTAGCATTTGTGTTCACTTGGAATCTGAATGACATCTGTCTAAAATGACATATGTCTAGTATCTTTTAGTTTTCATAGTCCCTGTTGAAATGTCTGGCATAATTCTGATAGGTTTGCCTTTATATGTTACATGATCTTTTTCCGCTTTACTGTTTTTTTTTCTTCTTACTGCTTTTAATATTCTTTCTTTGTTTTGTGCAATTGGTGTTTTGACTATTATATGACAGAAATAATTTCTTTCCTGGTCCAATCTCTTTGGAGTTCTGCCAGCTTCTTGTATGTTCATGGTCATCTCTTTCTTTAAGTTAGGGACATTTTCTTCCATAATTTTATTGAAGATATTTACTGGAATCTCTGCTTTATTCTGTGCTAAATATTCTTAGGTTTGATCTTCTCATTGTGTCCTGAATTTTCTGGATATTTTAAGTAAGTAGCTTTTATTATTTTGCATTTTCTTTAATTGTTGTATCAATGTGTTCTATGGGTTCTTCTGCTATTGAGATTTGCTCTTGTACCTCTTGTACTATGTTGGCGATTCTTGCATATATGATTCCTGATCTCTTTCCTAGGTTTTCTATCTCTATAAATGTCTGCCTTTCTGAATTCTTTACTGTTTATATTTTTATTTTATGTCCTGGATGGTTTTTTTCAATTCCTTTCCCTGTTTGGTAGTGTTCTCCTGTATTTCTTTAAGGGAGCTATTTATGTCTTTTCTCAAGTCCTCTATCATCATCATGAGATATAATTTTGAATATAAATCTTACTTTTCAGCTGTGATGAGCTATCCAGGACTAGCTGTAGTAGGAGAACTGTGTTTTGATGATGCTCAGTAGCCTTGATTTCTGTTGCTATGTTCTTGTGTTTGGCTCTCACCATCTGGTTGTCTTTAGTGTTACCTGCCATTTCTGTCTCTGATTGAAACCTGTCCTTCATGGGATCCTAATTATGTCAGAACTTCTCAGAGTCCAGGTAGCTCTGTGATCCTGTGATTCTGGCATCCTGTGTTCCTGGAATCCTGAGTGTCAGAGCTTCTGAGAGTCAAGCTACTTCTGAGATACTTAGGTTCTAGTATGACCAAGTTTCTGATAACCTTGAGTTATGTCAGAGCTTCAGTGCTCCATGCTTTGTCCTACCTCAAGCTTGCTCTGTGATCCTGTGATCCTGGGCCTGTTAGTATAACTATGTTCCTGTGTTCCTGTGATCCATTCATGCTAGAGCACCTGTGCACCTGATCAAAAGACAGGCTTTCAGTTTACAACCCCACCAACAGTGGAGAAGTGTTCCTCTTTCTCCGCAACCTCGCCAGCATCTGCTGTCACTCTGGATGGTAAGTCTAGCGATACCTCAGAAAATTAGACATAGTACTACCTGAAGACCCAGCTATTCCACTTCTGGGCATATACCCCAGAGACACTTTAATATACAACAAAGAGACATGCACCACAATGTTCATAGAAGCTCTATTTATAATAGCCAGAAGCTGGAAAAAACCCAGATGTTCTTCAGTAGATGAATGGATACAAAAATTGTGGTACATTTACACAATGGAATACTACTCAGCCACCAGAAACAATGACTTAACCAAATTCTTAAGAAAATGGCTGCATCTAGAGAATATCATCCTGAGTGAGATAACCCAGTCACAAAAGAACAGACATAATATGCAGTCACTGATAGTGGGATGCTAACCCCAGAGGCTCACAATGCCCCAGAAACAACTCACAGACTATGTGAAGGTCAAGAAAAAAAAAAAAAAACAAAACAAAACAAACAAAAAGAAAAAAGTCATGCTCAATCCTTACACACCAAGAACACATTGACAAATTCCGGGTTACACCCTGTTTTACATGTACTTTTTGCTCATGGTAAAAAAAGAAAAAAGAAAAAATTTTATCCTGTGCCTATCTGTTCTAAGGTTTTCCATATTTTCTCTTCTACAAATTTCAGTGTTCCTGAACAGAACACCAATGACTTGTGCTCTAAGGTCAAATATCGACAAATGGGACTTAATGAGTCTGCAAAGTTTGAGTAAGGCTAAGGACACTGTCAAGAAAACAAAACAGCAGCCAACATATTGGGAAAAGATCTTTACCAACCCCACATCTGATAGAGGCCTCATATCCAAGGTATACAAAGAAATCAAGAAGTTAGACATCAGAGAATCAAACAACCCTATTAAAAAATGGGGTACAGAGCTAAACAAAACGTTCTCAATTGAGGAATATCGAATGGCTGAGAAACATCTAAGGAAGTGCTCCACAACATTAGCCATCAGGGAAATGCAAATCAAAACAACCATGAGATTCCACCTCACACCAACCAGAATGGCTAAGATCAAAAATTCAGATGATAGCAGATGTTAGTGAGGATGTGGAGAGAGAGGAACATTTCTCCACTGATGGTTGGGTTGTAAACTGGTACAACCAATCTGGAAATCAGTCTGATGATTCTTTGGAAAATTGGACATCGTACTACCTGAAGAACCAGTTATTCCATTTCTGGGCATATACCCAAGAGAAGCTACAGCATACAACAAAGACACGTGCACCACAATGTTCATAGCAGTCCTATTTATAATAGCCAGAAGCTGGAAAGAACCCAGATGTCCTTCAGTTGATGAATGGATACAAAAATTGTGATATATTTACACAATGGAGTACTACTCAGCAATCAAAAACAATGTCTTTATGAAATTCTTAAGAAAATGGATGCATCTAGAGAATATCATCCTGAGTGAGGTAACCCAGTCAAAAAAGAACAGACATAATATGCAGTCACTGATAATTGGATATTAAACCCAGAAAGCTCTGAACGCCCCAGGAACAACTTACAGACTATATGAAGTTAAAAAAATATAAAGGCCCCCCCAAAAAGAAAAAGAAAATGAAACACCATTATGTTTAATCTTTACACACCAAGAAAACTTTGACTATTTCCAGGTTACCTCTTGTTTTACATGTACTTTATCCTCATTATAGCTAGTAAGATTTTAATGCATACTATCAAACCTTTAAAAAAAAATCAAGTACTGACAAAAATGTATTCGTATACCTTTATGCAAAAATGCTTAAAATCTGTACATTTATCTTTGTTTTTTAAAATAAAGTTGTTCAATTTATAAAAAATTATTAATTTCTAAACATAGCCTAACACAAACATTCCTAATTCTCGTAGCATTTCCGATAAGATATTATGAATTATTATCATTCGTTGTACATTTTTTCAAGTAAATATATACAACTCTTAATTTGTAGAATAGATTGAATTATAATTTTCTATATGAAAATGATGTAAAACTAATCTCACTCACTACAAACTGAACATCTAAATTTAATGCTGAGAGATATCATCCTAGGGTAGTGTTTGGTTTATCTAGAACCATCTCTGAATCACTGGGCAGCTTGCCCAGAGATCAGAAGGATAAATAACCATTTCTTTGTTGTTTAGTATATTGCAGTGCTTTGAGAGACTGGTTAGAGGCTTCAAATGAATTTGAACTTATGGCATTTTCAATTATGTTTCCTGGAACATAAATTAATCATAAGCCAGGAATTACTTTTACTAGATGGCAGACATTATTCTGAGCATTTTAAATGTGTGAAAATGGACTAGATATTGTTGCTTTCTTGGTGGACATTTATTGAAGGAAGGAAAGATGCATGTATAATGTTCAGATCAAGTACAATGTGATAAACTGTAACAAACATTTTTATTAAAATTAAAGCAAGTAAAGATTCAGTTGTAGAAATTTGCATTTAGCCTATGCCTAAGTAGATCATAGAAGAAACATCAACTAAGTATTTAGGAAAGAGATATGTTTAGTTGATCAGTCAGCAAAACAATATGATAATCCACCAGAAGGGAAACATGCAGAAAACTATTGCAAAGGGCAAATGCAGTCTTTAATAGTGGGGAAAGTAAGATCGCTTCTCAAAAGCTGGTTATCGGTATAATCACTGAAGAGATTGCTCAGTCAATGAAAGTGCTGACTGCCAAAGTCAGAAGGACCAAAAGCCCATGTACAAAGGCAAACGAAGTGTGTCTCCGAACAGTGATAGAGAATACACCCAAAAATCTCTCCAATTATACTGCATAAACATGAGCTAAACAAAAGCATAGGAACATATACAAGAAAAATACTACACAGGCTAACATCTTGACTAGTGGGAATAGGCAATCAAGGGAGACTCAGTTCCAGAGAAATTGTCTTTCTGAGCGAAGAACTCACTGATCGGTTATCTAATATCAGAGAGTGAGTACTGGAGGCGTACACATACAGTACCAGAAAACAAACTGCACAGGCTGCAGTATCTATTTATAAGATATGTGTGTCTACATATGAATTATGTATATGTATATATTTATAAATTATATATGTGTGTATGATGTATATACATAATGTGTATATATATGTTCACACATATATATATATATATATATATATATATATATAAGTATAAATGGGAATATGAGAATGCACAAAAAGAAGAAATAGGAAGAAAAAACCATGTAATTATGTTATAATTATCCCAAATAAAAAATCATATGAAAAAGGTGTTTTTTAACTTCTACAAGTATATTATAGGATGCATAGCATTTCTTCTCAAATAAATAAATGTTATCAAGAATAATTGCTGCAATTTCCAGTGAAATTTATATGCTACTTTACTTCTTGAGGAATGAATTAATAATTTCTTTCAGGTCACCAAAAAGTTGTTTAAATTATGCATGCTTCATACTTCTATTGATAAAGATTCATTATGAATATCCTCGTATATTATAATGGAATGTTTTACTTTGAAAATGTTTTTCCCAAACATTTTTTGTGGCTACAGATTAGGAATAATCTGTATCTAATGTGTTATCATTAATACTATTGAGAAAATTTCCTGTATACCTTTATTTTTATTAAATTTTTTTTCAACCAGTGGTGACCTTGGCACATAGCAAGGTTCCCCAACCTGTGCTTTCGCATGCCGGGCAAGAGGCCAGCTCTAGGCCAGCAGACACTGGTGAGACATGCTGATGATGTTCACTAGTGCCTCCTGCCTGGAAAGACCCCTGAAAGCCTAGCAACCATGAGTTCTGCCCTGCCCAGTGAAGCTCCATCTTCTTTCCAGTCCACCCCTCTAACAACTGAGGTTGTGAAAAATCACAAGGCACCTGAACCCAAAGGTTTTCCTGCTTCCCTGGTTGACCTGCTCAAACCTGAGACACATGGCTTCACCTGCACCAGTGAGGGACACTCAGCCAACCAGCCCTGGAAATAACAAAATGGCAAAAGGCCAATTTAAGAACAAAAATCCTGTTCTGGATAAATGGTGAAATGCCCTCTGAGCAAGGCTGGCACCCAAGTTGGTCTGACTTCCAATAAACTAGAGATAGAAGGAGAACTGACTCATGAAAGTGTCATTTCACAGTTGCACATGCACTGTGGCATGCTCCTGTCTGAACTCACATCAGCACACAAAAAGGGGGGAAGGGCTGGCGAGATGATGAGTCAGCAGTTAGGGTCCTTGCTACTCACAAGGACCAAGGTCTCAGACCCCCCCACCCCCACGTAGGACAGTTTACTCCAGCAGCTCTCTCCTGGCTTCCACTGGTACTTGGAAACACAGGAACATGCACGCTAATATTTAAAACTAATAAAAATAATTTAGAAACCCAGCAACTGCGTTCTAAATCAGGCGCGGCTACTAAAGCCTGTAATTCCAGCACTTGAGAGGTAGAGGCACAATTATCAGGAAGCTTAACGGGCTGGCCTGGGGTTACGTGTGACAGTCCCAAAACCAACCCCTGTGTTCAAAGTACTACGTTCAAGTGCATGAACAGACTCAGATTCCACACAAGGCTTTTTTGCTTGTTCAATTTTGCCACATGTTGGATAAATTAGGTGCTGGCCACCTGAATTATTTTATATTCTGAATTACTGTATTTTGAATATGAGACGAAGATATCATTTCACTGTGCTTTTATCTTCTTATAAAAAGGAGTTTGATTCATTGTTTTAAAAAGCAAAAGCCAGTATTCAAAGTTGTAGATCACCAGTAAGAAAACTTTCATGTGCCTTTTGTAAATCCTGCCAAATCAAACAATTGGACCAGGGTGGGAAATGATGCTGTGTTATTTTAAAGCTAATTTCTCTTAATCTGCTGATGGAAAAATTGGTTGATTGTGGATCCATGGTATAGTTAGAGCTCCTAAGAACCCCTGATTCTGGTAATGTCAGCTCCTGCTGTTACTGGGTATTAAGGTGTGTGTCATTTCAAAGTGAGTTTATTCCAGTTTTTTAATGTTTATCATATGGTAATTTGTATGCTTACATGTTGAAGGTTTTTTTATACTAAGAGATTCATTCTTTTGTTCAAATATAAAAGAACTTCTGATCAGAATTAAAGTGTATAATTCTTTTTCTGTTGAAAATTGTATCATTATGAGATATAAACAATGGCAGAACCATTGCTTTCATTTAAAAAAAAAACATAATGAACAGAAGCCAGTTTAATATGGCACCATCAGAACCAGGCTCTAATACTTCAGAAAGCCTTGGATATGTAACGAAACTTAAATCCTCATAGAGTTGATAGAGGCCTTTAAAGAAGATATAAATAATTCTTTTAAAGAAATACAAAAAATAGCAATCAAAATGAGTGAAGGAAATGAAATAAACAATTAAACAACAAAAGAAGATCAAATGGACACAAATTGAGAAGAAGTAAGTCAAGATATTGCTATTTGCCGATGATATAATCATATACATAAGCAATCCCAAAAGTTTTACCAGAAAATTACGACAGCTGACAGACAAATTCAGCAAAGTGGCTGGATATAAATTAACTCAAATCAATAGGTTTCTTTATACAAATGACAAGTAGGCTGAGAAAGACATTAAGGGCACAGTACATTTCAAAATAGCCATATATTTTATAATATAAAATATATTGTTGGGACTCTAACCAACCAAGTGACAGATTTGCAAGTCAAGGACTTCAAGTCCCTGAAAAATGGAATTGAAGAAAACAAAAATATCAGAATATGAAAATATCTTCCATGCTCATGGATTGGTAGGATTAATAGTGAAAATGGTCATCTTGCCAAGAGCAGTATACAGATTTAATGCAGTCCCTATCAGAATTCCTACAGAGTTTTACAGAAAGGGCAATTCTCAACCTCGTAGTAAATCACCAAAAATACCCTGGATAGCCCAAACAGTTCTAAAAACTTTAAAAAATAATTCTCTGAAGGAATCACCATCTCTGACTTCAAGTTGTACCATAGATCAGTAGTGATTAAAAAAAAAAAAAACAATTAAAAAAACTGCATGGTATTGGTACAGAGACAGACAGGCTGATGAATGGAATAGACTTGAAGTTCCAGAAATAAATCCACACACATATGGACATCTGACTTTCAGCAAAGTGTGCAAAATCATGCAATGGGGGAAAAAACATCTTCAGTACACAGTGCAGGTATAAACATGTAAAAATATGATTACATATTTTTACCCTGCAAAAACTCTTATCCAAGGGGATCAAAACATTTGTAATTGGTAAAAAATCTTTTCTCATTCTCTAGGCTACTGATTTTTTTTTCTGAATGAAGATATTATTTGCTGTGCAGAAGCTCCTCAGTTTCATGTATTAATTGCTTATTTTAAGACCAATGCCCAAAAGCAGCTCCAGCTCAAGGGGAGACCCAAAGGCCAGACACCATTACTGATGCTATGTAGTGCTCACAAAAACGGACCTATCAGGATTGCCCTCTGAAAAACCCAACAAGCAGCTGAGTCAAATGCACATATTTACACCCAACAAGTGGACAGAAAATACTGAGCCCTGTTGTTGAATTAGGAAAAAGCTAGAGGAAGCTGAGGAGGAGGGGGACCCTGTAAAAGGAACAGCAATCTCAATTAACCTGGAGCCCTGAGATCACTCAGACACTAGATCCACAACCAGGCAACATACTCCAGCTGATATGAGTCCCCCAATACACTCAAATCAGAAAAAAGACCAATTCTCATAGGCTCTGTTCAGAAAGTCTTTTCTGTGTCAAAGCTTACCTCAAGTACCTCTCTACTTTCTCTCCTATTAGTTTGAGTAGACTTGGTTTTAAGGATGTTGTGTTCTTGGATTCATTTGGCACTGAGTTTTCTGCCTGGTAGTTTAAGTATGGATTTATTTTAATTGTTTTTGGAAAGCCATCAAAAAAAAAGAAAAAGAAAAAGAAAAAGAAAACTGGATCATTTGTTGAAAATTGCTGTCTTGGTTTCCACCCGGCGACTTTGGGGAACAGAACAGTGTCGCTCGCTACTGTCTTGCCAGCAAGAACACAGGCAGACACCAGGATCCTTCTGCAGCAAAACCTTTATTGCATCTTGAAGAGGAAGACCCGGAGCAGGAGAAAGCACTCCAATTTATATCCCCTAGGGTGGCGTGTCACTGTGTGATTGGCTGCCCGCCAGTGGTCTGATCATGACACCCTGGGATGGGCTGTGACTTGGCTCACACCACTCTTTGTGCATGTGCCCAGTGGTTATTTACCACACCTTAGCTGATTAATGGCACCTGAAACCAGCACCATCTTGTAAGGGCACAGCCTTCGGCCCTCAACAGAACAGGGCTTGTCCAATCTGCCACTTGGACCAGCAGTTCCCAAAGGTATAAAGACTTGTGAGTAAGGGATCTGGGCAGCCAGGGACCAGAGAGATCTCTGCCAAGTGCCCACGGAAAGCAGGCCCTTGCCTTGCCTGATCCAGGGACCAAGAACACAACATTGGAACTTCTGTTTTGACCCAGCGACCTTGGGGCACAGAACAGGCCTCGGCCCATCTGTCACCTCGTCCAGCATTTCCCAAAGGTTTAAAGAGTGGTGAGGAGGGGATCTGGACAGCCAGGGAGCAGAGAGATCTCTGCCGAGTGAGCATGGATAGCTCCCCACTGCCCTGCCTGATCCAGAGACCAGGAACACAGCATTGGAAACTCTGTTTCTAACTGGCGAATTTGGGGCGCAGAACAGTGCTCAACCCATCTGCCACCTGGACCAGTGGAGATCCAGGGACACAGACCAGATAAAAGGGAAAGGCAAGAACATATCTCTGACAACAAGATGGAAAGAGAAAAGAAAAGAGTATATCCCAAGAAAACCAAGACAACCTGGCAACACCAGTACCCAGCTCGTCCATAGCAGCAAACATTGGAATGCCAAACACTCCAGAAAAAGAAGACGCAGACCTAAAATCATACCTCAAGATGCTGATAGAGATCCTTAAACAAGAACGGGAGGAAAAGCAAAAAGAATCAGAAGCTTTTAAAGAGGAAACAAGAAAAACACTCAAAGAACTCAAAGAACTAGAGGAAAACAGAACCAAAGTGATGAAGGAATGGAAGAAGGAATTTAAAACGGAAATCGACACAATGAAGAAAACACTAAAAGAGATAACCCTAGAGGTAGAACACCTAAAATAGAAATCAGGAGTCACAGAAGCAAGCATTATCAATAGACTACAAGAGATGGAAGAGAGAATCTCGGGGGCCGAAGACAACATTGTAAACATAGACAAAATATTAAGAGAAGATAAAAAAATACAAAAAGCTCCTAACCCAAAATGTCCAGGAGATCAAAGACACAATGAGAAAACCAAACCTAAGTATAAGAGGAATACAAGAGGGAGAAGAATATCGACTGAGATGCACAGTAAATATCTACAACAAAATTGTAGAAGAAAACTTTCCTACCCTTAAGAATGAGATGACCACAAGCATAAAAGAAGCCATCAGAACACCAAATAGTTTGGACCAGAAAAGAAATTTCTCCCAACACATAACAGTCAAAATGCCAAGTACCCAAAGCAAAGAAAGAATACTAAAAGCAGTAAGGGAAAAAGGTCAGGTAACATATAAAGGCAGACCAATCAGAATCACACCCGATATCACAAAAGATACTATAAAAGCTAGAAGAGCCTGGACAGACATCATGAACACCCTAAGAGAGTACAAGTACCAGCCCAAGCTGCTATACCCAGCAAAACTATCAATCACCATGGATGGAGAGATGAAGATATTTCAAGACAAATCTAAATTTACACAATATCTGACCACAACCCAGCACCACAATGAATTATAGGTGGAAAACCCAATACAAAGAGGGGAACTACATCCTAGTAAAACAAGAAAACTCCTAAGCAAGAAAACCAAAAGAAGAAAAAGCACAGACACAACTCAACCTACAAAAGCAATAATAGCAGGAAACAGAATACACTATTCCTTGTTATCTATTAACATAAATGGACTCAACTCACCAATAAAGAGACATAGGCTATCAGACTAGATACATAAACAAAATCCAGCATTTTGCTACATGCAGGAAACTCATCTCAGAGACGAAGACAGACACTATCTCAGAGTAAAAGGGTGGGAAAAAAAACTTCCAAGCAAACATCCCCAAGAGGCAAGCTGGAGTGGCTATTCTAATATCGAATAAAGTAAATTTCCACCAAAAGTTATCAAAAAAGATAAGGAAGGACACTTTTTACTCATTACCGGGGAAATCTGTCATGAGGAACTCTCAATCCTTAACAAATATGCTCCAAATAAAAAAGCACCCACATTCATAAACGAAACCCTACTAAAGCTCAAAAAATACATTTCTATTCTCCCACAATACTAGTGGGAGACTTTAATAACCCACTCTCTCCAATGGACAGGTCATGGAAACATAAACTGAACAAGGACACTGTAAAACTAGCAGAGACTATGAACCAAAGGGAATTACAAGATATCTACAGAACATATCATTCTAAAGTAAAAGAATACACCTTCTTCTCAGGACCCCATGGCACCTTCTCCAAAATTAACTACATAATTGGACACAGAAGGAGCCTCAATCTATATAAGAAGATTGAAATGTTCCCATGCATCCTCTCAGGTCACCATGGTCTACGGCTGGTCGTTAACAACAACAAAGACAACAAAAAGTACACATACACATGGAAATTAGACAATGCTCTGTTAAACAATAGCAGGGTCAAAGAAAAAATAAAGAAAAAAAATTAAGGATTTTCTAGAATACAATAAAAACGAAAATACAACATACCCAAACCTATGGGATGCAATGAAACCAGTACTGATAGGAAAAATAATAGCCCTAAGTGCTTCCAAACAGAAACTGGAGAAAGCATACATCAGGAACTTGACAGCACAGCTAAAAGCCCTAGAACAAAAGGAAGCAGATACACCCAAGAGGAGTAGATGGCAAGAAATAATCTAAATTAGGGCAGAAATAGACCAAATAGAAACAAAAGAACCATTGAAAGAATCAACAAAACCATGAGCTGGTACTTTGAGAAAATTAACAAGATTGATAAATCCCTAGCCAGATTAACTAGAGGGCAAAGAAAGAGTATACAAATTAACAAAATCAGAAAGGAAAGTGGAGACGTAAAAACTGACACTGAGGAAATTCAAGAAATCATCAGATGCTACTAGAAAAACCTATACTCCACAAAGTTGGAAAATCTGGAGGAAATGGATGAATTCCTAGACAGATACAAGATCCTAAAGTTAAACCAGGACCAGGTAAACCATCTATATAATCCCATAACACCTAACGAAATAGATGTCATCAAAAGCTTCACAACCAAAAAAACTCAGGTCCAGACGGGTTCAGTGGAGAATTTTATAAGACATTTATTGCAGACATAACACCAATACTCTCCTAACAGTTTCACAAGATAGAATCAGATTGAATACTACCTAACTCAATTTTTAGGCTACAATAACCATCGATCCTAAACCACAAAAATACCCTACAAGGAAAGAGAACTTCACACCAATCTCACTTATGAACATTGATGCAAAAATACTCAACAAAATCTTTGCAAACCGAATCCAGGAACACATCAAAATAATCATTCAACATGACCAAGTACGCTTCAACCCGGATGCAGGGATGGTTTGCTATAAGGAAATCCATTAATGTAATCCACCATATAAACAAACGAGAAGAACAAAAGAACATGGTCATCTCACTAGATGCTGAGAAAGCATTTGACAAAATTCACCACCCATTCATGCAAAAGTCCTGGAAAGAACAGGAATCCAAGGTCCATACTTAAACATAATAAAAGCAATATATAGCAAACCAACAGCCAAAATCAAACTTAACAGTGAGAAAACTGAAGCAATCCCACTAAAATCAGGGACTCAACAAGGCTGCCCACTCTCCAGCTACCTATACAACATAGAACTGGAATTCCTGGCTGGAGCAATTAGACAGCAAAAAAAGATCAAGGGGATACAAATCGGAAAGGAAGAGATAAAAACATCACTCTTTTCAGATGACATGATAGTGTACTTAAGTGACCCAAAAAATTCCACCAGAGAACTCCTACAGCTGATAAACAAGTTCAGCAAAGTGGCTAGATACAAAATTAAGTCAAACAAATCAGTAGCCTTCATATACTCAAAGGACAAACATGTGGAGAAAGAAATTAGGGAAAAGGTACCCTTCACAATCGTCACAAAAACTATAAAATACCTTAGTGTGACTCTAACTAAGCAAGTACAGGACTTGTACGACAAGAACTTCAAACCTCTAAAGAAGGAAATTGAGGAGGATCTCAGACAATGGAAAGATCTCCCATGCTCATGGATTGGAAAAATCAATATTTTAAAAATGGCCATCCTACCAAAAGCAATCTACAGATTCAACACAATTTCCTTCAAAATTCTAACCCAGTTCTTCATGGAATTGAAAACATCAATGTGCAATTTCATATAGAACAACAAAAGACCTAGAATAAAAAAACCATTCTCAACAACAAAAACATCTGCGGGAATCACTATCCCTAACCTCAAGATATATTACAAGGCAATTGTGCTGAAAACTGCATGGTACTGGTACAGAAATAGCCATGTGGATCAATGGAATAGAATAGAAGATCCAGAAATGAGCCCTCATGTACATGGTCACCTGATTTTTGACAAAGGAGCAGTAAACATTCAATGGAAAAAGGACAGCCTATTCAACAAATGGTGCTGGTCCAACTGGCACTCAGCATGCAAAAGAATGAAAATAGACCCTTTCTTATCTCCTTGTACAAAGCTCAAGTGTAAGTGGATCAAAGATCTCCACATTAAACCAGATACACTGAAACTATTAGATGAGAAAGTAGGGCAAACCTTAGAACACATAGGGACAGGAGAAAATTTTCTGAACAAACCACCAATGGCTCAAGCTCTAAATCAAAGATTAACAAATGTAACTTAATGAGATTGCAAAGTTTCTGTAAGGCTAAGGACATTGTCAAGAAAACAAAATGGAAGGCAACAGAATGGGAAAAGATCTTTACCAACTCCACATCAGATAGAGGCCTAATATCTAAGGTATACAAAGAACTCAGAAAGCTAGACACCAGAGAATTAAATAACCCTATTAAAAAAAATGGGGTACAAAGCTAAGCAAAACATTCTCAGTTGAGGAATATCGAATGGCTGAGAAATATCTGGGGAAGTGCTGGACATCTTTAGCCATCAGGGAAATGCAAATCAAAACAACCCTGAGATTCCACCTCACACCAGTCAGATTGGCCAAGATCCAAAACTCAGATGACAACACATGCTGGCGAGGTTGAAGAGAAAGATGAACACTTGTCCACTGTTGGTGGGCTTGCAAAGTAATACAACCACTCTGGAAATCAGTCTGGCGATACCTCAGAAAATTGGACATAATACTACCTGAAGACTCATCTATTCCACTTCTGGGCATATACCCCAGAGACACCTTAGTACACAACAAAGATACATGCACCACAATGTTCATAGAAGCTCTATTTATAATAGTCAGAAGCTAGAAAGAACCCAGATGTCCTTCAGAAGACGAATGGATACAAAAATTGTGGTACATTTATACAATAGAATACTACTCAGCCACCAGAAACAATGACTTAACCAAATTCTTAAGAAAATGGCTGCATTTAGAGAATATCATCCTGAGTGAGATAACCCAGTCACAAAAGAACAGACATAATATGCAGTCACTGATAGTGGGATGCTAACCCCAGAGGCTCACACTGCCCCTGAAACAACGCACAGACTCTATGAAGCCCAAGAAATAAAGAAAACAAAGCAAAAAAAAAATCTTTGCACAACAAGAAAACTTTGACTATTTCCATGTTACATTTTGTTTTATATGTACTTCATGCTCATTGTAAGTATTAAGTTTTCAAGGCATACTATCAAACCTTTAAAAAATCAAGTACTGTCTAAAAAATATATTCATATAGTTTTATGTAAAAATTATTTTAAAATCTGATAAAAGTACTTACAAAAATTTATTGTATAATTTTATGCAAAAAAATGCTTAAATCTGTACATTTATCTTTGTTTTGTAAGATAAAGTTGTTAAAAAAAAGAAATAATACTGATTCTATTAAATGAATAAAATTAACCACAACTAACAGCTGCGCAGAATGTCGTAACTTGGAACATTCTTGATGGTGGTGGATATTGTTTGGCTATACTGTTTTTAGAAAGCAATTTGAGAGGAAGAGCGAAAGAGCAGAGACCCAGAGACACTGGACTGGTGAGAACGGGGTGAGAATGGATTCCGACTAGCCAGGGGGCAGAGAGATCTCAGCAGAGCACTCAGAAAGTGTGCACCTGCACAGCTTGATCCAGGGACCCGGGAACCCGGAAGCATTGGGCCCTCTGTTCCCAGCCGGTGACTTCTGGGGTGCACAACAGGCCTAGAATAGCGAAATCCAGGTACACTGAAACTATTAGATGAGAAAGTATAGAAAACCTTAGAACTCATAGACACAGGAGAAAATTTCCTAAATAGAACACCAATGGCTCGAGCTCTAAAGTCAAAGATTGACAAATGGGACTTAATGAGATTGCAAAGTTTCTGTAAGGCTAAAGACACTGTCAAGAAAACAAACCAGCAGCCAACACAGTGGAAAAAGATCTTTACCAACCCCACATTAGATAGAGGCCTAATATCCAAGGTATACAAAGAACTCAAAAAGTTAGACACCAGAGGATTAAACATCCTTATTAAAACTGGGGTACAGACTTAAACAAAAAGTTCTCAATCGAGGAATATCAAATGGAGTACTACTCAGCTATCAGAAACAATGACTTAATGAAATTCTTCAGAAAATGGTTGCATCTAGAGAATATCATCCTGAGTGAGATAACCCAGTCACAAAAGAACAGACATAATATGCAGTCACTGATAATGGGACACTAACTCCAGAAAGCTCTGAACACCCCAGAAACAACTCCCAGACTGTGTGAAGTTCAACAACAAAAAAGAATATATTTTAACTGTATCACATCCCCCTTTCCTTCCTACAGCCCCTCCTAGTTTCTCTCCTATCCCTCAAATTAATAGCCTCTTTTCCTATATTATTGTTACATATAAACATATGTGTATGTATATGTATCCACAAATACTTAATTACAACCTTAAAAAATGTATTCGTATACTCTTATGCAAAAATGCTGAAAATTTGTACATTTATCTTTATTTTTTAAAATAAAAATAAATAAATAAAGCTGCATCATATTGTTATAGGAAAAAAAAAGGAAAAAAAAATGACCATCCGACCAAAAGCAATCTATAGATTCAATGCAATCCCCATCAAAATTCCAACCCAGTTCTTCATTGAGTTGGAAAGATCCAGCTATTCCACTTCTGGGCATATACCCCAGAGACACCTTAGTACACAACAAAGATACATGCACCACAATGTTCATAGCAGCTCTATTGATAATAGCCAGAAGCTGGAAAGAACCCAAATGTCCTTCAGTAGATGAATGGATACAAAATTGTGGTACATTTACACAATGGAGTACTACTCAGCCATCCGAAACAATGACTTAACCAAATTCTTAAGAAAATGTTAGCATCTAGAGAATATCATCCTGAGTGAGATAACCCAGTCACAAAAGAACAGACATAATATGCAGTCACTGATAGTGGGATGCTAACCCCAGAGGCTTGCACTGCCCCAGAAACAACTCACAGACTGTGTGAAGTTCAAGAAAAAAAAAAAACAAAAGAAAACAAAAAAAAGTCATGCTAAATTCTTACACACCAAGACCACCTTGACTAATTCCGAGTTACACCCTATTTTACATGTACTTTTTGCTCATTGTAAATAGTTAAGACCTTAATGCAGAGTATCAAACCTTAAAAAAAAAAAAAAAAAGCCAAGCAGTGACACAATTGTATTTGTATAAATTTATGCAAAAATGTTTAAAGTTTTTTTCTTTTATCCTTGTTTTTTTAAAAAAAAGTTTAAAAAAAATTTTAGAAAAAAAAAAGAAAATTGCTGTCTTTTATCAATCATTTATTTCTTAATTCTTTATCAAAAATCATATGTCCATCTGTATATAAATTTATGTCTGAATCTTCTATTCGATTTTATTGATCAACATGTCTTTTGGTCATAACACTACAATTTTTTGATTACTATAATATAATAAATTTTAAAATTTTAATAATAAATTTTGTAATAAAATTTGAATACGTAAATGGAATTATGTTTTCTTCTTATTTCTATTTTATTTGTTATTGATTATTTTATTTATTTAGATATCAAATATTGTACTTTCCCTTTTTTGGCTCCCCTCTGCAACCCTCACCCCCATTGCTTCTATTAGGGTACTCCTGATCCGTCTACCCACTCCTGCTACACACCTCTAGCATCCTCCTTCATTGGGACAACAAGCCTCCACAGTCCCAAGCATCTCCCCTCCTATTGATAACAGATAAGGCAATCTTATGCTACATATGTATTGGGAGTCATGGATCCATTTTGATGGATGAGTTGTTTTAGTTACTAGTTTAGTCTCTAGAAGCTCAGAGAGGTCTTCTTGGTTGATAATTTTTTTTCTTCAGTATAGGGTTGCAGTACCTTTCAATTCCTTCAGCAGGGATAGAATTTTATAATTCATTTTTGCTACACTTGGTGTTTTGTGCTTTGGGATTCCATAAGAAGTTGAAAATTGTCCTTTCAAGATATGTGAAGAACTTTGTTTTACTTTTGAGAAATGTTGCACTGAGAAGATATTGCCTATATTTTGGTTTATCATGATTTATCATGGTTTATTATTAATTATTATTATTATTTATTTATTCTTATTTTAATCATCTATTATTATTGAATGTTTTCTGTTTATAGTAATGTGGGCTTAAATATATGGTGTTTTATTGTATGTAAAACAAGTGGGCAGGCCCTTATGTGTTTGGAGTCTCAATTGAGAAGTGAGTGGTTATTTAAATAGCTCTGTGTTTATGTTACTTGGTTTTATTTCCTTGCAGTTTTTTACATTCATTTTTTATCCTGTATGTGTACTGCTTTTATTATTATGTTCCAGGAGAATTTTCTTTGCTGATTATGTCTATTAGGTGGTCTGTATGCTTCTTGTAACTGTAAAGCATCTCCTTCTTAAAGTTAGGAATTTTTTTTCCCTATGGTTTTGTTGAAAATATTTTCTGTGCTTTCTGCCTGGATTTGTTCACATTATTCTATTCCTATTGTTCTTAAATTTGGTCTTTTACGGTATGGCAATTTAAACAGGAATATTCCCTATAGACTTGTGTGTTTGACTTCTTCACCCATAGGGAGTGACTCTATAAAAAAGTGTGGCCTTTTTGAAGTAGGTGTGGCCTTGTTGTAGGAAGTATTTTAAAAAAGAACAATAATATCAACCAAGCAAATACCACAGAGCTTCCCGGGACTAAATCACCAACCAATGAGTGGAGGGATTAATGGCTCCAGCCACATACTTAGCAAAGTATAGCATAGTCTGGCAAAATAGGAGGAGAAGCCCTTGATCCTGTGAAAGCTTGTTTCCCCAGTGTAGGGGAATGCCATGGCAGTAAGGTGGGAGTGGGTGAGAGTGAGAGCATCTTCATAGAAGCAGGAAGAGGTAGAAAGGAAAATGGGAGATCAGAGAAAGGAGATAACATTCCAAATATAAATACATTAAATACCCAATTAAAAAATGAGGAACAGAGCTAAACAAAGAATTCTAAACTGAGGAATATTGAATGGCCAATGATCACCTAAATAAATGTTCAACATTCTTAGTCATCACGGAAATGCAAATAAAAACCACCTTGAGATTCCACATCACACCACTCATAATGGCTAACATCAATAACTCAGATAACAGCAGATGCTGGCAAGGATGTACAGAAAGAGAAAATATTCTCCATTGTTGGTGGAATTGCAAGATGGTACAACCACTCTGGAACTAAGACTGGCAGTTCCTCAGAAAACTAGATAAAGTACTATCTGAGGAACCAACTATACTACTCCTAGGCGTAGACCCAAAAGATGCTTGAAACATATAATACGAAAACATGATCCACTATGTTCATAGCAGCCTTATTTATAATAGCCAGAAGCTGGAAAGAACCCAGATGTCCTTCAACAGAGGAACAGATAAAGAAAATGTGGTACTACACAGCTATTAAAAACAATGACTTTATGAAAATCTTAGGCAAATGGATAAAACTAAAAAATAACATCCAGAATGCAGTAACCCAGTCACAAAGGAAGCATGGTATGCACTCATTGATAAGTGAATATTACCTCAAAAGCTCAAAACACCCAGGAAATTATTCACAGACCATATGAAGCTAAAGAAGAAGGAACACCAAAATGTGGATGCTTCAGTACTTTTTAAAAGGGGGAAGAGAAGAATCACAAGAGGAAATACAGGGACAAAAGGTAGATCAGGTACTGAAGAACAGGTCTTCCAGAGACTGCCTCACCTGGGGATCCATCCCATATGCAGTCACCAAAAACAGTCACTATTGTTGATGCCCAGCAGTGCTTGTTGACAGGAGTCTGATAAGGATGTCTCCTGAGAGACTCTGCCAGAGCCTTGCTGACACAGATGAGGCTGCTTGCTGCTAACCATCAAAGTGAGCAAATGAACACCAATGGAGGAGCTAGAAAAAGGACTGAAGGATCTGAAGAGCTTTGCAACCCCATAGAAAGAACAACAATATCAACCATTTTTAATAGCATTATTTGGTTCTCTGGAGCCTACCTTCTTGAATTCTTTGTATATATTGGATATTAGCCTTCTGTCAGATGGAGGATTGGTAAAAATCTTTTCCAAATCAGTTGGTTACCCTTTAGTTCTATTGACTGTGTGCTTTGCCTTACAGAAGCTTTGCAATATTATGATGTTCCATTTGTTTATAATGGATCTTAGAGCACAAGCTTGGTGTTATATATAGGAAATTTTCCCCTGTGCCCATGTGTTCTTGGTGCTTTCTTACCTTCTCTTCTATTTGGTTTAGTGTATCTGGTTTTATATGAAGGTTCTTGATTCACTAAGACTTTAACTTTGTACAAGGAGTTAAGAATTGACCTATTTGGAATGACAAGGCAATGGGGTGGGGAGGCAGACCAGAAGGGAGTGTACCTTTGTGAACGCTACTGGAGGGGGAAAAGGGATGGGAGCAGGGCAGGGTAAGGGATAACATCTCAAATGTAAATACAGAGTATCTAATTAAAAAAAGAAGAAAAAGAAGCCTATATGTATCAAATATATAATGTATATTATTAATTAATGTTAATTAACATTAATATATATGTGATGAGATCACAAGACCAGATTGCCAAGCCCTGTTACCAGATAAAGCTAAAACTAGTCAGCTCAAAATGGCTACACAAAGAACAAAGAAAAATGAAAAAATAAAGAATTGACCTGTTTGCATTCTTTTACATGCAGAATGCCAGTTGAACCACAATCATCTGTAGATCAATCATGATTGCTTGGTAATATAGCTTGAGGTCAGAGATGGTGATTACCATCTTTTTTTTAATTGTTGAGAATAGTTTGTGATATCTTGGAATTTTTTAATTCCAAATGAATTTGAGAATTGCTCTTTTTAACTCTATGAAGAATTGAGGTTGAATTTTGATGGTGATTTATTATATTTATAGATTGCTTTTGGCAAGATGACCATTTTTGCTATATTAATGCTGCCAATACATAATCATGGGAGATCTTTCCATCTTCTGATATCTTCTTCAATTTGTTTATTCAGAGATTTGAAGTTCTTGTCATATTTCACATATTTAACAAGGATCTTTCACTTTCTTGGTTAGAGTCAAAAAAAAGTATTTTATATTGTTTGTGACTATTGTGAATGGTGTCATTTTCCTAATTTCTTTCTCAGCATGTTTATCCTTTGAGTAGAGAAAGGCTACTGATTAGTTTGAGTTAATTTTATATCCAGCCACTTTGCTGAAGTTGTTTATCAGCTGTAGGAGTTCTCTGGTGGAATTTTTGGGATTACTTATGTATACTATTACAAATAGAGATATTTTGATTCTTTTTGTTTTAGATCTTTCAGGTATGCTGACAAGCTGCTAGTGTGTGATCTATCCAGGTCCTTTTTCTAAAATCTTGTCTTTCTTGTTTGAAATTCTCTTTTCCTAGCTCTTGTGTTTTCTTGGTAAGGTGTGCCTCGGTGGTTCCTAAGCAAATTCCTAAATTTTCACTTTCTTTGTTCCTTCAGCTTGAGTTTGCTTTACTGATTCTTTGTCCACTTTCTTGCTTAACACTGTCTTATTCATTTTCTCCACTGTTTATGTCTCCATGTATTTCTTTAAGGAATTTGTTCAACTTCTCTTTGTATGGTTTATTCGTATTCATAAAGATTTTTTAAAAGGTCCTTTTCCTGTGCTTCAGATATGTTACAGTATTCAGAAAGAGTTGTGGTAGGGCTACTGGGGTCTTGTGGAAATGTTATTTCTTCTCTTTTTGTGCTGGTGTCTACACATGCAAATTAGGGAAGAATATATTTCTAAGGATTGATATCTGCTCTTATCTTTGTTAGATGGATGTTTTGTTCTTTGATTTCTCTTGCCCTCTCTGTATCTCAGGACATTGTAGTTGTCTGTTGTCTGGCAGGGAATTCTTCTGGGATCCTGATGGTGTTGGCCATTGTGGACATTTGAGAATGGTAATAGGTTAGGAGGGTGTGATCAGCAGTTCAGAAATAGGGAGGGAAGCAACATGTTCTACAAGAATCTGTCTAGTTTCTTGGGGTGTTGAGTTAGTGATTTAGGAGAAGCTATAAGACATGAGTCCTTTGGAACTGGGGACAAAACTAGAGGGTCTGTCATAGTGAAAAGGAAAATAAGTGGTAATTAGAAGTCAACCTGATTTGCTGGCCTACTTGCTTCCCTGTCAGGTTTCATTGGTCATTTTCTAAAGAAAACCTGCTGGAACTGGGGGTTTACATAAAAAGATAATTATGGCAGAAGGTTAGAGATCTGATGGATCTGCTAGAGATGTGAAATGACCTGAAGGGAGACAGTTTGCTACAGAGCTGTGGGTTCAAAATAGAGCTTGGATGTTTCAGAACCATGGGTTGAATAGCAGATTTGGAAGCTTCAGAGCAGAAAGTTCAATAGGGGAATTGCTTGCTACAGAGCTGGAAGTACAATAGATTAGTTGTGGAAGAAAGTAGTAATGTGTACTTAATTTGCTTCTCTGGCCCGCTAGGCTGGTGTGTTCCTATATACCATTTGCTTGTATAGGAGACTGGGATAATGCGATGAATAGAGGGAAGGAAATTTGATGGAGAAGGTCTAGTTGATGAGGGTCAGATAGAAAGCAGAGATTTAAGGAAGCAGTCTGATACAGAACTGGGCATGAGACTGTGGTAGGTTAAATTTGGGTAGAAAAAAAGAAGAGCATTGATCTACTGGATATGTGTGTGGGGGTAGTGGAATACCTCAGGTGGTCTGCTGCAGATCTTAGGATAATTAGATTTGGAAAAGAAGGAAGTGAACATCTCCAGTTGGCATACCTATTCCCCTGGCATGAATGCATGCATAACTTTCCAAATTTTGCTCAAAAAAATGATTCAAATATAAAAGTAAAATTGTTTTTAAAACAATTCACAATGAATAAAAGTAAATATCTAATGAAATTATTTATACAGGATGATAACTTAGTAAAATACTTTTTAGCTGGACAGTGGCTTAATTTCAGGCCAAGGAGATAGGGGCCTCTCAGTCTTTGAGTTTGAAGGCAACCTGGTCTAGATCGTGAGCTCTAGGAAACCCAGAGCTACAGAGTGAAACTTTGTCCTAAAAATAAAAAACAAGCATGCATTCAAAAACAAATTTTTCTGAAATACATGCATACATACACACATATATGTTTATGTGTGTGTATGTGTGTATGTGTGAGTGTGTCTATTTATAATTCCTCCTATTGGTTTATATGGAAATGTTTTGTTTCTTCTCTTGTTTGATTGTGCCAGATTGTGTTTTCTGCAGCTAAAGATTGCAGGGAACTCTTGATAAAGGCACGGATGACTTGAAATTCCACCACATACCCATTGTTGGGCTTATTGGTTTGCAATATAAGGAAGCTTCTGTTGTGGTGTTATGGGACAAACCCAGGCCTTCAGGTATGCTAGTCAAACATTTTACCAACTGTACCATTTCTCTAGCCCTATAATGGGCAGTTTTGAAAAAAATTATATTCCTTCTTGTGGAAATGTGTATTCATAATAATCCTGAAAACTCAAACTCTCTATTACTATTCATATTTGTAGGAAATACAAAAAAATAACAAGTCTAATTATGCTCCAAATGTAAACTCATATGTAGTAACTACTGATTAATCTCTCTAAATATATGACTAATTAATACAAATTTTCTATCTTTTTTGTGATATAATGTCAAATTACAAGCAGAAATTTATATTGCACTTAATAAATATTCATCGAGTTCATGATTTGGTCCTTACACCTATAATTAGATTGCTATTTTGTGTACATTTGGTTGAAAAACATTTCCCTCTACAGATAAAGGCCATATAAATAAAATAGTTAAAGAAGAATACATTAACAGTTAACTAATATCTAAATTTATAGTTTCTAGATATTTAGTTTGATCTTGGGAATAAAAGCTACTGACATAACTTATTAAAGCAGCTATTAAATATCTTTGCTAGTTCAATTTTGATCAAGTATAAAGCACAAATTTAAAGCACAATTATATTAAAATTTACAAAATTCCAAATACAAGAATATATCTCTATACATATACTACTAAAATACTTTGAGGGCAGATATATTGTCTTAGACTAGGAGAAATTAAAATATTAATAAACTTGTATTGGTAAGCGTGCCAGCCACACAGTTATAAAAAAATAGGGTGACAATAGTTATTCATTTCTTACACAGGGCAATAAGTATAAGCAGGTTAAAATTTGATGATTCTTCACACAACTAACTTATTATCAAGCCTAAACTGAGAGTGTTGAATGGGGGTTAAAAAAATAAAGGTATTCTATTTTTTTTCTGAGCTTCCTTGTGATGACAGATGTAGGAATAATTTAAAGATACTATTACTCACAGTTAGTGGTTACTGAACAGCAACAATCACAGAGCTGCTCTTCTTCTTAGGTATGGAAACTAATACCCAAGAAGTGTTGCTGTTTCACATGACTTATTCACCCATAGTATCCAATAGCCTTATGCCATTGGCATTATACTCTTACTAGCTGTAAGTTTCATGAACTAAACAGTTAATAATAAAAATATTAATGAGGTTCTTTTATGACAAAAAATCTTGATGTATAAATTACAAATTAAAAAGTGAATTTAAAGTAATACCTCTAAATTAAATTTAGTTTTGATTTTATAATTTAACTACAATATGTCTTCTTTCTCTTTTTCCCTCCATACAATCTCATATATCTTCTAGCTCCTCTTCAGATTCATGGTCACTTTTTTCCCACTAATTGTGATTGCATGATTTATAAATATATACTTGTTCAATCCACAGAGTGCTATGTAAGTATTTTCAGGGCCTACTATTGGTATACCCTTCCCTGGAAAAGGCCACCTATCCCAGTCCTAGCTTTTTTCAGCTGCCTATAGTTCTTTGTTTAGGGCTGAGCCATTGTGTGCTCTTCTCCATCCAGTTTACTAGGAACCACATCAATAATCAGCATAACATGATAACCCTAAGGGTGCAATAATGGCACATTTACCATGGTAACCAACACTACTCTAATTGGACTTCAGACATGAAGAAGAAAATGATTAGTACTAGAAACCTAGTCAACTTCTCAGTGTTAGTGAAGTCATGTGGTCTTTAACCCTTATCAAAAAAAAAAAAAAAAAAAACATAAAACTATTTATTGCAACAGACTGAGATAAATACATAAAACCACATCCAATCAGAATGTAGAGTTTTGAAGCCAGGCTCAGTGAATATATCTATACAACTTCCCTACATGCAAGTCTTAGGAAACTTTGCAGAAAATGTAGCAGAAGACTGTCAGGGCCAGAGGATCAAGGAGTTTGTCCTTTGTATCCAAGTAACATCAAAAACTGCACACAAAACCGCCCCATGAATGCATGAATGATGTGTGCTAAACAAAGATGGGAATTTCTTAAATTTATATTCAAAAGTTATAAAATTTTATTTATAAGTTTATTTAAAACATCATTTTTCTATTTTATACTTGCATTTATTTTACCTTTTATTTCTCATTAACGTTTCTACAGCCACAATGATACTAACATTAATTTAGTTCTACTTTAAGTGAACTTAAGCAAAGTTTAACTCTGAAACAAAATCATGTCACAGAATAAAAGAACAGATCTTAAAGAAATTGTTGGAAAGATTGTATGTCTTTTAAAACTCTTGTCTGAGTCTTATTAATTCTGACTTTTCTTTTAAGCGAACCTCAGTACCTACAGTAAATATCTAGCTGGTGCTTCAATAAAAGTTAACTTTTACTTTGATCTACAGAAGAAAAAAAAAACTCATGGTATTCTGGAATATGCTGGGGAAAAGCCTTCTTTTTACATTATGATGACCTACATGAAAGTACACTTCAGACATGGTTGCTACTGTAAAGAAAATGTAGACAGACTAGGAGTACAGAAAAATATCTTAAGAGGATTAAGTGGCCTTATCAAGAAAACACTTAAAATAAAATTCTGAAAAATTTTAAAACGTAATAAAATTAATATAAGAAAGAATTTCATTATAAAAAGGAGAAGTTATTGTGACAAAGCCGTGTGCCAGGTAGCTATTAAACATAAATATAGTAAACAGTTCTTGTGTTTATATTTATATCCATACTATATTATATGAATAATATGAACTATATTATATAAATTAATATTCAAACTTCTCTACATCAAAGTAAAATAGTACCTCAGATTTTTATAATCAATATGATAGGTAGTAGTAATTTGTACTTATAAAGTACTAGAATTATTCATTTTAAATTTAGGTGTTCTCTGAAAATTAAAACTAGAATATATATCAAATATTTAGATAAAAATTCAATAAAGAATGCTAAGATTTTAGGTTTTCAAGTGAAAACATTTTTGATAAACTGGATTAAATGGTATAAAATAATAAAAATAACTAAAGCTGAGAAAATGAAAAACTGTTTTCTTTCCTATAAGTGAAGGCAAGCCTTAAATTTTCAGATAAATATATTTAAATTGGGGGACAGAAACTAGCAATATTCCCTAGGGAAAGGCTCAATGGGATGAAAACCAAACGCAGATGGTATGAAAAAGAATAGTTAACTAGGGTGGAGGGTTGGAAATTCAACTGAGAACAGAGCATGGAGAGGAATAGCCACTGCTAAAGGCATTTGAAAAAAAGACATTTGGAAACCTACTATTGTTTTTTCTATATACTATATACAAAACATTTTTTATTAGATAGGTAGGTAGGTAGGTAGGTAGATAGATAGATAGATAGATAGATAGATAGATAGATAGATAGGCAGTATAATTAATATAAATTATATTGTATATTATATCAAATAACTTAGGGTTTTCAAGGCAACTTCAACATTACAGCTTCTTGTTCCAATGTCTGATATTTGGGCTCCTCGAAGAGATTGTGTCACATCTCCAGCTCTGTCTTCTGTAGGAGTCTAGGCTCTGGTTGACTCCACTCCTCTGCTAATACTGTTCTTGGTGATCATCGCATGGTACATGAATATATCCTATACAGTATATATACGAATGCATTTTAAGGTTTTCTATGTTTTTATTTATTTATTCCTTCATTTATTTACTTTACATTCCAATCACAGCTCCCATCACTCATTTTCTCCAAGTCCTAAATTCCTACTCTCTTATTTTATTCTTTTTTTTTCAGAAAGGGGATTCCACACCCTGGGAACAACACTCCCTGGCATATAAATTCTCATCAGAACTAAATACATCCGCTCACACTGAGGCCCAGTTAAGGGAAAGGGACCCAAAGGTAGGCAAAAACAATGTCTGAATCAGAGGCAGGCCCCATTACAGTTGTTGGGGAACCACATGAAGACCAAGTTGCACCTATGCTTTGTATGTGTAGGGAGACTAGATCTTGTTCATACAAGCTCTTATTTGGTGCTGCTATTCGACAGTCAATACTCTGTCACATAACTGTTTCTGTCCTTAAAAAAAAATATACAGGAATGGAAGTAAAAAAGAAAGAACATGAGGAAAAGAAGCTCTAGGGAAAGCCCAAAACTAGATCTAACTCAAGGGGAGGCCCCAAGGCCTGACACAATTAGTGAGCCTATGGAGCACTTACCAAAAGGGACCTATCATAACTGCCCTCCTAAAGACCCAGCAAGCAGCTGAAAGAGTCAAATGCAGATATTTGGACCCATACAACCAACAGAAGATGCTGACCCCAGTGGTTGAATTAGGAAAAATCTGGAGGAAGCTGAGGAGAAGGGTGACCCTTTAAGAGGACCAGCAGTCTCAATTAACCTGGATCCCTGACATCTCTCAGACATTGAGTCACCCCCTAGACAACATACACCAGCTCATAAGAGTCCCCCAATATAATAGAGCTGAGAACTCTCAGGTCTGGGTTCAGTCAGAGAAGATGTACTTAATCCTCAAGAGCCTAGAGGCCCTGGGGTGTTTAGAGGTCTTACAGGGTGAGTGGGGTAGGGACATCCTTGTGGAGACAGGGGACAGGGAGAACATATGGAATGTGGAACAGTAGGAATGTGAAAATAAAATCTTGAAATAAGATAAAATAAAATACATTTTTAAAATTTTTAGGACCAGATATTGGTTGCCTTTTTTTCTAGTTGTTGTCTAATGGGGTTCATTACCCAGAAATATTGAAATTTGCTTACATTGCTCATGATTACTCTTCAGAACTTAATAACCTTACTTTGTTTCTGAATATACCACAAACTGGAGTTACAGTACTTGGAGAAATCAAGCTGGCAACTTCAGGCTTCATCCCCACTAGCTAGATTTTATTGTGCTACAAAATGAGTCAGACTAATGGAAGAAGAAACAAAGAGTAATCTTATCCAGTTGTGAACTCTTGGAGATACACTAAAGACTAGTTTGGGAAGACAGGCTTACTGGTCCAATAGTGACAGAAGTACTATGGGAGTAAAAATTAACTTTTTAGCTAGAAAAAAAAAATGGCCGTGTTAGAGGAAACTCATGCCCGGGACTACCAAAGGACCCAAAGCATTTGGATGAGGGTGATATAGGTCTTAAAAGACATTCTAATATTTTTTTCTAAATGGAAAGTAATAGTTGTATATAAATTCTTATATCATATACCTGCCATAAGGTACATCATTACACGTTAACCAGAGGACTTCTTTTTGCCGTAGACTTTAATCAGTACAAAGACCCAAAACTGGCCAACGTGTAGAAAAGAAGAGACTTACAATCTACCACTAATAAGATGTCTGTATCACATCCTTACACCAAAGTCTCAGGAATCATCTTCAAAGAGGGTTCATGAAGGCTGAAGTAAGAAAAATCTGCTGTGAAGCATTTCCTGAGTATGACAGCATCATTTCACATATAAATGTACAGTGACAACTACAAAGGCCTTAATGAAACCTGCACAAGATGAAGCTGGCTAAATTCCCAGCATTAATGAGACAGAGGCTCGTGAAGTCCCACTGTTAGCTAAGGAGCTATTGGCAATTGAAGACGTCTCAGCTGAGAGTCAGTTTTCTTCAGGGCCACAGGTGAAATATGATTGAGAAGTTGCTCAGGTTCCAGTAAACAGTCATACTCCTCCTCCCATACATGCAGCCTTAACTGGATTCAGTGAATTTGACAGAAAGACCCATGAACTTAGAAGGGGCAAGTACACAGTCATGTGGTATAGCAACTGAATTGGAGGAGGGGAAATGAGGAGTGGAATTTTGATTATGTGTATGTGTAAAATTCTCAAATAATCAAATAACTAAAATGAAATCTCTGAAATTTATAAAACACTATGTAAATATATTGCTAAATTCCTTGTCCAGTCATAATGACAGAAATAAAATTTAATTGTGAAGCTAATTTTTTTGGTACAGACCTGGAATCTAAGCTCCTTGGAAAGAGGAGGCAGGAGGATCAGCAATTTACTGTCTTCCTTTAATATACAACAAGCTTGAAGTTAGACTGATGCAAACAGGACCGTGTCTCAAACAAAAACAATAAAACAGACAGAAGAAAGAAAAAAAACCTTACTTTCAAATGTTCTCTTCATTTTAGCTATAGAACATTTCGAAATGCATATGTGCTGTATCACATAATATTAAATTTCTGTGGAACAAAAATTTTGAATATCACTTGATTAGAGTCCTGATGAACTGCTGTAAAATGGGAATTTGAAAATTAGTCTGAAAAGGATTGTAGTTAGGATTAATTTTGTTTATGAATATATGAGTTACTAAAATTGTAGTCTATTCATTTTGTCAGGCTTGACAATATCTCTAATCTAAATAAAGTGAGTTGTTTTTAAAGTGACCGTTTCAAATTCCATGTTGTTGTAAGTAACAACAAAGGCTGTGTTGAAATATGAGAAAGCTAGAAATCACACCTGTCTTGGGTATCTCCATGGCTAAGATTACAAATGTGTGTCACAACAACCAGACCAAAAAGATCAGTTTTATTTTTATATCAGCATTCATTAAAATTACTAAAAGCAACTTAAAATTACATTCTCTGAGGGATAAATAATAACAACTTAGGGTCCTTACAAGGCCTTAAATTTTTAAACTTTGTATTTTAATATTTTTAGTTGGAAATACTTTAAAATTTACACAGTTAAAACATTAATTCAAATTGTTCTTTCAAAGAACAACCTATGTTCATCAATGAAACCAAAAACTAAATTTGTCTTCTCAAAACCATATTTTATTTTAATTAAGGGTGAAAAATTGAGAATTGGATTTGCCTTAAGATATTACCAAATATTTAATATGCTGAGTTCAAAATGTATTGTATTTTGGTTTCACTTAAAATAAATGTTAGTTATTTTAAATGTTAAGCATCTTGGTATAAGACTAGGTGTTAATAGCTGAGCACATGGAGAGACCAACAAAGGTTTAAATTAACTTGCAGCCCTTGCACAATAGACAGCCCGTACTCTACACAAGATAGATGGCCAGGAACTAAAGACTCAATAGCCCAGAAACACAGAGACTGACCTAGGGTAAAATAACAACAGCAAATGTGTGTGTGTGTGCATGTGTGTGTGTATTGACATAATGTGGAAATATTATCTGATGAGATAGTCTAAATTGGATATCTCTATTGGGTTCCTCCTCCTCAGAGATAAGGAAACATCATGAAAAAATGGAGAGGAACAAATGTAGGAGTCAGGTGAATGGAAGACATGGAGAAAACATACAAATATAATGTAAGCAAATGTAAACAGGGCTCACATGGGATCACAATGACAGTAGCAGGAAGCACAAAACCAAGATTGATATATTTGTGAAATTTCTAACATTGAGAGTGTTATGTCACTATTTTGCCTGCTCTTGAGACTTTTCTTCCTATTTGTTTGCCTGGTCAAGTCTTTTTTTTTTTTTTTTTTCTTTTTTAGTTGTGTATATATATTGATACTTAAAAAAATGGATATTCTCTGAAGGTGCTCGCTCTCCCAACCACCCTCTTCATATCTCAACACCTTGGGATTCACCTACACTGGAAAAAGGACCTTTCACTGAACCAAAGGCCTCTTCTTCTATTGATGCCAGAGAATTGTATTCTCTGCTGCATATGCACCTGGGGCCATGGGTCCTTCCATGAGGACTCATTGGCTGGTGTTTTAGGCCCTGGGAGCTGTGGTGGGTTTTATTGGTTGAAAATTTTGCTTTTCCCATGTGGTTGAAGACCCATTTAGCTCCTTCAGTCCTTTCTCCAGCTGCTTCATTGGGTTCCCTGTGTTCTGTCTGATGGTTAGAGGCAAGAATCCTCCTCTGTCAGTAGGAAGAAAGAAAAAAAAAAAAAAGAAATGTTTCCATGTCACTGGTATCTTTCTAGGTTTAGAAATTCAAATAGCAAGATTCCAACTAAAAGGCCTACTAAATATTTTCAAAAACAAACAAACAAACAAGCAAACAAACATAAAACATAGAAAAAATCCTTCCCTAGCCTAAAGAAAGAGATGAGCATGAGCATACAAGACGCCTACAGAATTCCATATAGATTGGACAGAAAAACAAATTTCTCCATACACATAATAGACAAAACACCAAACATTCAAAACAAAGAAAGAATACTAAAAGCAGTAAGGGAAAAAGGACAAGTAACATATAAAGGCAGACTGATCAGAATTATACCAGACTTTCTAAAGAGACTATGAAAGCTAGAAGACCCTGGACAGACATCATACAGATCCAAATAGAACACAGATGCAAGCCCAGGTTACTTTATCTAGCAAAACTCTCAATTACCATAGAGGGAGAAACTAAGATATTCCAGGACAAAACCAAAATTACACAATATCTGTTCAGAAATCCAGTGCTACAAAAGATAATAGATGGAAAACTCCAACAAAATGAGAGAAACTACACCTTAGGAAAAGCAAGGGAAAAAGGAATTTAACAAAAGTGAAGAAACTGCATACCCAAACTTGTAGAGTGCAATGAAAGCATCACTAAAAAGAAAACTCATAGCTCTGAATACCTCCATGAAGAAACTGGAGAGACTGTACACTAGCAGGTTGACAGCACAGCTGAGAACTCTAGAACAAAAAGAAACAGATAGACTAAACAGGAGTAGACAGGAAAGAATCAAACTCAGAGTAGAAATCAATCAAGTAAAAAAACCAAAAGAACCATACAAAGTATCAACAATACAAGGAGCTGCTTCTTTGCAAACATCAACAAGATCTATCAACCCTTAGCCAGACTAATGAGAGAGCACAAACAGAATATTCAAATTAATAAATAACAAAATAAATGAATAAGTAAATTAAAGGGGAAACATAACAACAGAAACTGAGGAAATTTAAAAAAATCATCAGATCCTACAACAGAAAGCCTATACTCAACAAAACTTGAAAATCTAGAGGAATAAACAAATTTCTAGACAGATACCAAGTACCAAAGTTAAATCAGGATCTTATAAACCATATACACAGCCCCATAACCACTAAAGAAATAGAAGAAATTATCAAAAGCCTCCCAACCAATGCTAATGACTTGATGGGTTTAGTGTAGAATACTATCAGATCATCTTACAAGACCTAATACCAATCTTCTCCAAACTATTTCACAAAACAGAAACAGAGAGAATACTACCCATTCATTCTTTGAAGCCACAATTATACTCATACGTAAACCACACAGACCATACAAAGAAAGAATACTTTAGAACAATTACCTTCATGAACATTGATGCAAAAATACTCAGTAAAATTCTTGCAATCTGAATCCAAGAACACAGGAACATGATCATTCACCATGATCAAGTAGGCATCATTCCAGGGGTGTACATACACAGAAGTGTCATCCACTATATAAACAAAATCAAAGAAAAAAATCACACAATCCTCTCACTAGATGCTGAGAAAGTATTTGACAAAATTCAACACACCTTCATGTTAAAAGTCTTGGAAAAATCAGGAATTCAAAGCTCATACCTAAATATAGCAAAACCAATATACACCAAACCAAAAGCCAGCATCAAACTAAATTGTGAGAAATTTAAAGCAATACCACTAAAATTGGGGACTAAACAAGGCTGTCCACTTTATTCCTACATATTCAATATAGTACTGGAAGTACTAACCAAAGCAGACAGCAAGAAAAGGTCAAAGAGATACAAATCGGAAAGGAAGAAATCAAATATCACTATTTGCACATGATATGATAGTATACTTAAGTGACCCCAAAAATTCTACCAGAGAACTCCTACAGCTGATAAATGACTTCAGCAAACTGGCTGGGTATAAAATTAACTCGAAGAAATCAGAAACCTTCCTCTACTCAAAGAATAAACAAGCTAAGAAAAAATTAGAAAATCAACACACTTCACAATAGGCACAAAGTATATGAAATACCTTGGCGTGGCACTAACCAAGAAAGTGAAAAATCTGTGTGAAAAAAAAATTTTTAAGTCTCTGAAGAAGGAAATTGAAGAAGACCTCAGAAGTTATAAAGATCTTTTATGTTCATGGATTAGAAGGATCAACATAGTAAAAATCGCCATTTTGTCTAAGGTTATCTACAGATTCAGTGCAATCCCCATTAAAATTCTAACTCAATTCTTCCTAGAGTTAGAAAAAGTTTAAAAAGAGTGAGTATTTTATACAGAAAGTAACACTTCTTATAGAAAATTGAGCTCTTTGAAAGACCTAAATTTTTTGATAAATGAACTTGATTTATTACTCAAATTTAACTACTTAAACACCTTAGGACAAAAGAGGCAACATAAAGATGTCGATTTTTTTCTTTGGCTTTTCTATTGACATAAAATAGTGTTGCTATATTTTAATGCAACCAGTTAATAATTAATTTACTCTTTAATGTAAATAACAAAAGTGTTTAATATCATGTTGGTTTGGATCATGAACAGCATATTATATACATATTTAAGAAAAAAATTACTATCCTTAATAGAGCCATGCCAGAGTAAATGGCTTTTATGGTATTGAAATTAAAATAATAATTCTGGATATTATACTAATATGTTAAAGAACAAATTGTGTCATATTTAATATAAATTAAATGATTTTTCAATTTTTATTGATTCTGAACTTTGAGAATGGTCATCAGTGCAATCAAATATTTTAAAGGTTTTTTTCTAGGTTATTACATAGAAACACTACCAAACATATAAGTAATATTTTGTACAGTTTAAAATTGAATTTTATTTGCTTCATATAAATAATAAAAATACATCTCTCTTAAAATATATTACAATGATAAAATATATTTTTTATTGTCTTCAAAAAGTAAGATTGCTAATTGTAAAAAAACTTAATTTCCTGAAATTACTTATCAAAGCAATAATAAAAATAATTATATTAAAAGTATTAATTAAAAGTTAATTTTAAAGATATACCACTGTGTTACCCCTTTTCTATATGTAAGTTCTTCAGAGCAGATACTGTGTCTTCAGGTAGCAGACACTGTTACTCACACTAGTGCTCAGCTATCATAAAGCACAGCAGCCAGACTCTTCCCTGGTTTCAGTGTTGGTGCAAAAGTCATAGATGAATTCACACCTAAAAATCTTCTACAAAAATTTTCATTTTCCAAAGAAAGAATGAAATAGCAAATGCTATATAATGTGCCAAAATTCAATAAATGTTTATTTACTAGAGATTTCTTGTTTATAGATGAGTTCAGTTAGTCTTGATTTTGTAGAAGCATATTTTTAATGAATGTGAGTCTTCAGTTTTTTATATCTGAGTTGAAATAATAAATTCATGCTACCAACCAAATTTTCAGAGGAAGTAAAAATGAAAGACACAATATACACACGAATGAGCTATGTATTTTTAAAATAAATATATAAACATATCTAATGTTCATTGAGTGTGCATCTAGAGATTAATTCATATTTTATGAGCTATATAACTTACCTAAATAATTTAGATAAGTAAAACAAGCAATCTTCATTTCTTTAGACACACATAATAAACAAATTCTTGAAAGAAATAGCTTCTTATTCTCACAGCAAGACTGTTATATACCTCAAAAGCTTCTTAAAAACAACATCTATATATTCCACATACATTACATTAAAATGCATGTGCATGTTCTATTACAAATAAGAAATTCATATCTAGTAAATACCATTATATACTCATTTTTCTCTACTTCCCACAAAGATGAAATACAATGTGTAGAAATCAGTTCCTCTTCCAAGATACAAACACTTATTACACTTAGTTCGCATAAAAACAATAAGTTCAATAAATCTATTTCATGAATAAGAGATAGAAAGCATCAGCTGTACATGTTTAAATTATAAAATGTATAAACCTTGAACTGGTATAGTATCCCACCTCTCCTATTCCAGCATGCATGAGGCAGAGGCAGGTGGAACTTTGTTAGAGGACAGCCTGGTTACATAGCAGGTTCCAGAAAAATAGGGACTACATAGTGAGACATTGTCTCAAAAATATCAATCTCACTATTATAAGTGCTAACTTCTTAAGAAAATTATTTCTACTAAGCCCAGAAGAAAACAATAAGACAAGAAACTAGTGCAATTTTTTTTCAAAAACCATAAATTTTAAAATATAAATAATTGAGAGTGTGGTGAAACTAGAAACAATTATCTGTAAGTCATTTACTGTATTTTTAGACATCATTCTCTGTATTCTTGAATAGTCAATATATAGAAACTCAACAGTATTTATACTTTATTCCAAATTTTTGTGTAATGTTACCAAATTTCCAAGCTTTTCAATTCAAATTCGTGTTAAGGTATAGGTAAACCAACACTTATGGACAAGTATTGTGTTTGATATTAATATATTTTTTGATTAATGGTATTTGTACAAAATGTGTATAATATTTGGTAGATAAATGTGTGTTCTCATATTAAATCAGTCTTATCTGTAACATCTAATTAGTATTCCAATGTTAAAATTATATGAAAGGATGACTTAATTAGCTTTAATTATCAAGGACAGCCTGGTCTTCCAGCCATTTGGATACCTGCCCATTGGACCGCTGAACTCAGGTGCCTAACCCCGGTTGTGGGATCATTTCAGAACGCCATCTGTTTTGAGCTCTGCTTGCCCTTTCTCTATTCCCTGTGCTTGGTTTGTTAAAATATTTCTGTTTCTTTTGGGCATTTACGGTTATATTAGATAAAACTGTGAAGTAACTTTTATCTCCCCTTATAATCAACCAACTTCCCCTCTTCACTTCTGTGCAACTTTCTAGAAGTTTCCTGAGTCATTCCAATTTCAGACAACTCCAATTCTCCTGCAGCACCAACTCATCCTCAGGCTGCCTTGCCTAACAGACCTCTCATCTCTCATTGCAGGCTTAGCTGCCAATTGTTTCAGTCAGCATTCTTCGTTGGAAGTTACCAAAACAAAAGTTGGCATAGTTCAGTGTGACATAATGGGACATTCTCTCAGAGTTTAATATATTTGTGGCAGACAAGAAGGGGTTTTGTTCTAGGATTGAGAAAAAAAGATGTGTCAAGGTAGTGGTAGTCAGAGATTCTACAGGAAGCTTATTAATTGCTGGGAGAAAGTAATGTTTACAAAAATATGGTTTTTCACATTGTACCTTAAATTTGAATGCCAGGTAAAGTCATAGTAGTAGGGATGGAGATGACCAAACAATAAACATATCCCGCCTTTTTTAACATAAATTTCCCAACTTATAAGATAATGGTCATGATGGTGATAGGAAGAAACAGAAAAATTAAATTGATTATCATTACTACTACTGGTATCACTATCTATTGAAATTTGTATAAAAGAGTTACTATGCCCTGATTGAAATAGGAACAAGGATCCTCTCATAGCAAAGCCATGCAACATGATGACACTGTGATCTAAGCCATTCTTGGCTGTGAAAAGCTACATGTAAAGTTCCCCTGGCCAATAAAGGGAGGGAGGGAAGCTGTGAAGTATAGATATCACATTATCTTTAAATGCACACACACACACACACACACACACACACACACACACAGAGAGAGAGAGAGAGAGAGAGAGAGAGAGAGAGAGAGAGAGAGAGAACACAATCAAAAATTAAGTAAAAGCTCATTATTCTAGAAAAATTTAAGAAAATATTATTAAATGTAAATAATAACCAAATAGCTGCAAATTAGAATAAAACAAGCTTCTATGCTCAAGGAATTGAATTTACATATATTAAAAAAGCCAAACTGCTTAGAGCTAAAAGAATATTCTCATGCAAGAGGAGGTTGCGGTATAAGTTAGCACATAATTGCTAGAGGCTGTTAAATAATTGACAACAGAATTTTGGAATATAAAAATAATAAAACTTTACAACTTATTGCTCTAGGATCCTCACAGAAAGTAATCACAGGTATATCAACATAGTCTCACATATATTATAGATTTCTTAATAAATATCAAGCATATGAAACTACCCACAAAGGTAGAACACTATGTACTATTAAAGTCATATAATAGATTGAATTAATGTTCTAAATATATTAGAAGAACAGTGTTCTATAACTTATGGATTAAATGTTATATGTCATAGCTGTTACTGTGGTAAAATTGTCAAAATCTGAATAAAATAGAAAGTATTGCACTACGCAGATTGGAACTGTGTTTCCTGATAGCCCAGGAGTTCCAGAAATCCAAGATTGATGTGTTGCTAGAGGTAGTTACTTATGTAGGCCTTGTGAGGAGGATCACTCTCCTAGAGACTGGTCCTTGCTCCCTAGTGGTATATGCTCACCCTATGCTTCCCTTTTCCACACTACCTCCTCTTCCATCATCTCAGATTCTCAGCTATCTTTCTCCTTGCTAATATTTTATGCTACTTTTGGTGTTTCTGTGTAATTCTTCACCTACTTCATAGTGTCACCATACACCTCTGAATGAGAGGATGTTTACACATGTATAGATGGTGTACATCTAAGCATTAATTATAAGAAGCATTGGATTCTGAAAACTAGCTTTTGGTCTGAGACTAGTAGCCTTAGTTCAAAAGTACATTTTTACAAATCAAGTCACCTTATTGTTCCTGGAGAAAAAAACACAAGTCTTATCCCTGCAACCCAGAAGGGATAAGACTCTGACAAGACATGGTATGACTCTGAAGAAATTTGGGATACAGAATATAATATTTTTAAGTGACACACGAATGATGAAAATATCTTATATAACACAAAAATGTCTATACCACACTGTACTCAGATAACAATTCCAAAGAAAATAACATAGCTTCCAGTTACATGGAGCAAAAGCATTTTTTTTCTGTCTCAATCTTTATACTGAGTCCGTGGGAAAAGTGTATTTTTCTTTCCTGAACCAACTGAAAACTGTTACTATGAAATCAGGACCTTCCAGGAGTAGGTCCCTCAGGAATAGTGACCTCATGTAGAGATCACAAAAGTTGTCAGTGCTGAAGTGAAGAGTTTTGGATTAGTATAGGCTGGGGAAATTTTATCTGGATCAGGGTCTCTTACCTCCAGTTAGTGGGTAGATTCCTCATTGTGTCCAATAATTCTGGTCTCTATCATCACAGTCTGACCAAAAGATCTGTTGATTCTGACAAATAGGGCATGTACTGTAGGAAATGACAATAAATTCAATCAACAGATCCTCAACAAGGTAGTGAATCTGAAGGAAAAGTAAATATTAAAGAGTACTTATAGTAAAAATATATTATTAACATTCACACTTAATGGAATTTAGCTTTTCTTAACTCCTAGGCAAATATTCTCAGGTAGAGCATGTAATCTGTAAAATCACTGGAGAAAGCTATGAATACTATCTATATCATTTTTCAAATGTTATTCTTAGTCCTTTCTTCTAGAAGAGAAATTTTAGGATGCTTTAAATATTATGAACCCTCCCCGCAATGTACCTGTTCCCCATTTCAATGTTATAGACTATGCACTGTTTATGCATGCACTGCAAATTCCATGCTCCAAAAAAATTTTCTAATTGTGGAAAACTGTATTCACTGACTATAATATAATTTTGCAAATAATCTATTAAATATGAAGAAAAACACGTCTGTAAACTACAACACAGCTATTTTCAACTTTGTAATAAATAAAATGACATCACCAAATTAAAAAACATTCAAGAAGTCACAGAGAATAATAAACATTTTACTCAAATAATGGAGAGAATATTCCAGCTTACTAGTATCCACAAGGTATATCGTGGCCTAAATCAAGATTCCTGTTTAAGAGAAGATTAAAGAAAGTATAAAATCTAACTGCAATATTACACAATATTTTTCTATGATTTTATTCAAGCACATCTTACCAATTTTTATGTCTTCTTACAAGAATATCATCCCTAAATATAATATCTATAGAATAATTGTATTTTTTAATTAGTAATTATGTTTATATGTTTAAAAGTCTAAACTATGCTAAGGCTCACAACATCTTTAAAATTTTATGCTTACTAATTGTAAATTATAAAAGAACAAAAGCTGGACAACTCGCCTATTCATACATACTTTGCTGTGTTACTCATTGTCACAGAACAAGGGAAAATTGTTATTATAATGTGGGTCAAATTGCATCACTATTATAGTAAGTCATAAATGCCTTAGATATTCTTCCTCCCTCTACTCTTCAGAGACAAAAGAAGTAAAAAACAGTAAGGGAAATAAAAATAATGCCTTGGTCATTTTCCACTTGATGATGATGATCTTTTTAATATCTATAAGTAGCACTATTCTTGATACATAATGTTGCCAGACATTATAAAAGTAAGGAACAATACATTTTACATTGACAATTGCTACTAATGTCTAGACACTGATAATCACATGGTCTCAGAACTTATGCTAAAATATATATTGAAAATTAGTAAGAGATGCACATTGGAACTTATACATATATGAAGTCAGTATCTGTTGTAAGAATTGGAACAGTTAAGACAATCATATGTTACAAAATCAATTTGATTATTTTTAGCTGTGGTTATTTTAATCAAATGTTTCAATTCTCTTATTTTCCTTAGTCTTCCAAAATCTTTACCAATTTCCCTGATAAATGTTATTTAAAAAATAAGATCGATTCAGAGCAAGTGAGGAATTATAGACTATAATAGTTTCTAAATAAAAGTAGTTACACCTATTGGTCTAAGTGAAGGTTAATGTAGCAACACAAAGACTAGATTACTTTAATGAAAATTTCACCTCTAAATTTTTAAAAAGTTATGAAATTATTATACTGTTAGTATACTCCAGAAAGTTGCTTACAATAGCACACATGTAGACTAATTTATTTTGGATTAAGACTCTGAATAAATGGTGTGCAAAAATGTATCTTTCCATAAAATGCAGTAACTCAGAAACTTCAAGTGATTGGAAAAAAATCACTAATTATATAAATATTTAATGTAAAACTATTGATTTTGTAACACGACTTGATATCTGAAAATAAGAGAATAATGATCATAGGACAGGCAATTTGTGTTTCTTTAGTTTAGAACATGGAGGTTAGACTTTTTGCTAATGTGTCAGTAGGCCTTAAGTGTGACTTAGAAAACTACTTTCCTGGGAAAGTATATTTGGAGTTTTGTAGCAGGTATAATGCTTTGGAAAGAAGTGTTTGCTCTCAAACATTTGCTAAAAAGAAGTCAATAATTTATATTGGTTCAAGTTTTGCTGTTTACTAATTATAAGCATTGTGCATTTTCTCTTGAACAAGAAAAGCAGTTAGGACAGATCTTTAAAGCAGCCTGCAAGCTGAAATTGCATGTGATAGCCCCATCAAAATGATGCTGATCAGATTAAGAAGTAAAGTTACACAGTTGCATTTTCCAGTTCACTTTGAAAAGAAAAACATCAGACTTGATCAAAACCAGCCTCCCTGTAACAGTGTTGTCAGGCGAGACCACTTTTAGGATTCTAACCGAAAACGTGAATGAGAATTATCGTTTCCCAGAATTGTCAAATGGGTATCTAATAATGGGAATCGGATCTTCTTTCCATTTCCTCCCTTTCAGAACTGGAGAATTCAATAAAGGTATCAGTGACTTTGAGTGCAAACAGGTCTGGCTTCCTGCTACCACCTAAGTTAATTCAGCAAGCCTTATGCAAGAGCAGGGAAGCGCTGTTTCCTTCGTACCCCTTCTGGAAAATGTTTGAAGGTATGATTTTCTAAATAACACAATTATTATAGCACAAAATAAATACAACCCTCCTTGGCTGTTGAGAAATATATTTGACAGGAAAGAAAAATCTGCTAATATTAGCAGTTTCCTAAAGAAATTTTAATATGACATTTGTCCATATTCTGTACATGCACATGTCTGCTATATGACAATCACCCATGTTCAGAACAAGGAGAATGTAACAGTGGACAAAACATGAGCAGTATCCCATATTTATTATAATCTCCCACTAATATTAGAAACAAATAACTCAATAAAGGTTGTGGCTTTGACGATCATCGTGGGCTCTTAGCTTTCCTTACAGTAAGATGAAAAGTTCTGCAGGATTTAAAGCACAGGGTTGTGGAAATGTTCGTATGTGAGCTTGTTTTGAGAATAGCCAACTGGATAACCAGTAGTGTTGTTATGCAGACAAACTGAAACTTCCACAAGGTTTGCCCTAACAGATAAAGGGTAGATCCTGAACAAGATGCCCTGTCTTTCACATTTCCTGAAGACAAACAAAAACAAAATTTCTATTGGATCAGAGGCTGGGTAAAAGATGGATGTGTGGAGACTCACTACAGTGTTTGCTCCATGCCAGAGAAGTGGAAATTACAGTTTCTAAAATAAAAGCATGGGAAGAAGAGGAAGAAGAACATTCAAAAAAATAAAATAAAATAAAGAGCAGAGGGAGGAAGCATGAAGAGAATGTGTCTAGCAGGTATCTCTAGCCAGTAGCTTATAACCACATAAGGACTGTGGGCCAGGATAGCTTTCAGTGTGGCTCAGAACAGTTGGGAATAATGACTATATATTACAGTGTTGAAAGTGAATCTCGTCCAGTACAATAATAAAGGGTAAATTTGAGATGACAATTACGACTGTGAACATGAAGTTCAAAGACATGAATACATCCAAATATGTGTGCTTGTAGTTTCTGCTTGTATGTACATGCAGATAGGTACATGAACACAAAATTTGAACCTGTATTTTGATGGCATTTTGTATAATAGGAATGAATGCGAATAATCCGTTTTAAAAATGTACAGAAATACATAGATGAGTAACAATTGAGAACTGAACACTTTAGTACAGAGACATTGAGACACGTAAAAGAAATCCTGGATGGAGAGGGGCAGACAGGAACATGGAGTAGTTGTTCAATGAGGTAGGGCAATAAATATGTACGTATACATTCCAAATCTGTCTAATTATATTAATCATCTGTCTTACATTAGATATAATATATTAGTTAGGGAATTATTCTACATTTTAGTAGTTTAACTTATTTGTGAAATAGGCCATGTTTTATAATATGTGACCTATAGTACACATGCATTTTAATATATTTTAGAATATATTTCACGTTGGAAAAGATGCACAGAAGAACTGAAGGTTGATTACGATACCATCTTGTGTCTGTTACAAGCCCTCCCTCTAGTGGAACTGCTTTTTATGCACCATCTGGCTGGTTTGCTGCCCAGTTGAAGCTCTCTGCCACATCATCTTCGCATTGTTCAGAAAAGTAGAGAATAGAGACAAGATGGATGTACTCAATTAGATCCGGTAGAGCTGCTTGGTCCACGTTTTCAGAGCACAGTTACCGCTTTTTCTACGCTGAAGATCTCTATCTGAATAAAGCCTGACCTTCACCCAATGCCACAATGATTCGAGGCAGAGAAAACTTGTCTGGCAAGCCCAAAACTAGTCAGGAACGGCTGTTTCCAAGTTGATCATCTATCTTTTCTCAAGAAAAGAAACAAATCAGTCAGATTATTTTCTTGAAATGATTTTCTTTTTCAGACTCCTGTATCCTGCCTGGAAGAATATATGATTACCCACTGTCTCTCTTTGCGTGATGTAGTTTCGAGTATCTGGAAAAAGCTAATGATAGAAAACATTCACAGCCAGTGTGTGGGCAGACAGTTCAGAAGTGCTATACTCAAGAAGGAGACTGTAATGGAACTGGACATAGCTGTAGTAGTTACTACACTTTTGACCTTATGTAAGTCCTAGATGTAACACACATACCATACCACTTTAAGGATTCAGTGATAGGAGCAGAAAGGAATAATTTTCTTTTGCTTTATTTTAATTCCTTCAAATTCTAGTATGAGTTTACTGCTTATGATTATGCCAGTTCGTTTGAACAGGTTTATCACTACAAAACTAATCAGAGGATTTCATTTCCCTACTCAGTAAAACTAACTAGGTAAAGGGGTTTGCAAGAGCCAAATTTGTCCCGAAAAGGCAGTCCTCTGACAATTGTCATGCAAAGATCCATGTTCTACAGTTTATGGGGACTGCCATCCATAATCCCTGCCTGCAATGCAGCTCAGCCAAGACAGAGCCAAAACACTAACACTGCTGTGCCCTAGTGGACCCATTCCACCCACTCCTTCTTGGTAAGCTAGATGAGGATTAGCCAAGAACACTGTCCTCTTATGTACATAAAAAGAAGTCTATCAGTCTCAAAGGAAGCCCTTGATTATTTCAATATGTAGCAACGCCAACACCAACAAGGCAAACAACCTGATGCAATGTTTGAAGGTAAGGGGAACTTTGTTTTATGTCAACAAAGAGCACAGATGGGACTCATTTCCCCAGTCTCTCATTTTTTAAAGATTGTTAATAGAAAAATAAAGACTAGTAAAAGGAACAAAAGTTTCCTGCAGAATTAATCAACAGTTTTGGTCATAGTTTAAACAAATAGTGAGTGGAAAATTGGAAATCAAGTGTGCCCACATCATTAAATCATTCTGTACAAATGTCTGAGTCATTCAGTTTCATCAATGGGACAATGGGGCAAGGGGGAGTCCTCTCATCTGTGTGGTAGTGAGGCATTATTACAAAGAAAGATGGATTATCAATAAAATCAAGGGCATTGCAATTTTGTCAATAAGTTTAGTTTTAACCATCTAGCATACTTGCAAAATAAAATGTCCAACTTAAATTTTCAATTTTCATTTAAGGCTATTTATTACCTGTGAAGGCCAGTTAGACATTAGACATGGTTTCACCCCACCCTTGACCCATATTACCTAAAATGTGATACTCAATTAAAAAATAAGACTTTGTCGCAGTTAGTATTCTAAATATTCATACAATGTGAAAATAAAATAAACCTGTTGAAATAAATTTAGAAAAATATAGGCATTTTCAAGTCTACAATTCAATAAAGACAGTAACTTATTTATTCAAAAAGATTCAATTGTTCTTACAACTATTGATTCCTGTTTTAATTCACCTAACTTTGGTGTGTTTTAAATATTTTGTCTGAAGATAATAGTTATTGATCTCATCTCTATTGATGAAATACTGAAGCAGGCAGAGGAGAAACATCTGGGTCAAGCAAATTGGGCACTAAAGCACTGCGTAGAATATTCTCTCAATTCCCAGGGACAGTGCATTTATTCAATAACATGCAAGAGCAACAGGATGCCTGGACACAAATATTCAGACAGATGCTTGAATAGTACATATGTTTGAAAAATTCATGAAACAAAATTACAAAAACGATAAGAGATATATTTACAGTATTTGCAAAATTAGTACACAACAGTGATGTTTAAAACATTATTTTTTGTAACCATTCTACACATGCAAATGTTATATACCACAAAAATAAAATGGAAACAGCTATTTCTGGATACATATGATTCTGAGATGCTGCCTGAGACATGGCAACCTGCTTCCACAAAATCCAATAGGAATAGAAGTATTGTTGGTAATATATTTTCTAACATAACATTTCCATAATTATTCATAAATATGTATAATATAGAGATTTACCATATCAGGGACTTGAGGTCTATTCTAAAATAGTTCCATGACCTTTAGAGTGAAAATAGTAAATGTTGTTACTATTTTGATGTTGGAAGATAAATTTTGGTCTAGGCCCTCCCTTCATGTTTGTAATGTTGCTTTCAACAGACAACTCCAGTTTATAACCACAAGTAATATATTGCAGTATCATGCCTTGTTTGTGTATTTTCTCTGCAAATGTGAACCTAATTATCATCTAAAGTACAAAGGTCTTAGTCACTCAGTCTCTCTGAAAGGAAAGACTCCCAGCTGTGTGTTAAGGGTTAATCTCAAAGAAATAGGGTTTATCAATAAACATGGGTTCAGTGTAGTTTTATCAATAAGTACAGTTTTTCACTATTTTGCATAGTATAAAACAAAATGTCTATATTTGGCCAAGAACATGGCATATGAACACGGGCAGCTTAGTTGAAAGATACTTATTTGTCAATTTCTATGACACCAGAAATTAAGTTATGTATATGTCTTTTCGTAGTCTTTTCTGTGATAAAAAGATCCTAACAAAATATCTGTGGGCTAAAGCCAAGTTCCCAGACATTTTCCTGACAAAAGTGACCATCAAATGAATTTTAACCTTTATAATCATATTATCTGTTTCTTAAATAAGTTATATTGGCATCTCTAACTTTTTCACTCCCAAACCTTCACTTCATTAATTTTAATGTCATGTACTCAGAATAATCTCTTACATACAACATAACCTTAAATGCTATCACCTTTCTCAGTTATTAAGATGCTTAAAAATAATGGCTACATTTTCTTTCAAAAAATATATCTAAAAGACTTACTCACGTAAAACAATTAAATTTCAATTGACCTTTAAAAATGTTTTTGTAAAATAAATAGTAAGTAGGAGATACCCAACATGGTTATCAAAAAATCTGAAGTAACTTAAATTTATTAAGAATTCATATTTATAAAACAAATATATATTTATGAAATCAGAAAACAGAAAATATGTATACATATTTAAGAAAAAACAAGGGAAACAGTGCATGGAAAATGCATTAATGTATGGAATATTTAGAATAAATATAAATAAATAAATACAAAATAATTGAAATATATCATCCAAGAGAAACTACCTGAGCAATGTTGTTTTACATTTAAAAAATGGACTTTTGTAATTCAAGGTTATATTCACACACACACACACACACACACACACACACACACACACACATATATATATACATATATATACATTTGCACAATGGTATATGTATATTTTAAAAATAAAAACCTTGTGGCATGTAGGCTATCATCATTATAAGCCACATATATATGATTTGCACATCACTTTTTCATTAATTACTGTTTATTTAGGATTCACACACGCTTGTCCTATGAGATTAGATACCATCTCATTATTAAATTAATGCATGTGAGTATTTGACAGCTTTTGTATTCCTTTTGTACTTTTACAGTATGAAAAATATGCACATATATGACATCCCAACATAAACATATTAAATTTTTTATTAAGACTTCCAAACTAAACAGGATTATACTCTAATCATCCACAGAAAGTGTACTCAAAGAAAGGTTAGTCTTAGTTAAGAAAAGTCTCATTGACTGAGCTGCTGTTGTCTAGAGGAAAACCCATACACTCACTAAAGAAAGCAGGGCAATGCCACCAGCCCGTATGTTTGGACCAGCATCAAGTTGTACAATGGTAACATGCACTGTACCCAGAAGAACTGCCCAGATGATCCATCCCTCTTAGTTTTGAGAACTACAATCTATTGTAAACTTTCCTATGTGCTTACTATTTAGTGAATCTGAGCTTTTCTTCCCTAACACTCCTGCTTCTTTCCTGATCTCTTAGTACTGTGAAAAATACTGTAACATTGCAGTTTACAAGTTTGCTCACTGCCGTTGCAAATTATTAGACTACTTTGAATATGTTTTACAAAAATTCATATCAATAAGTAAACGTATTTTCTAGTGTGTAACTATGACTAGTTTCTTCACAAATTTGTATATACACTTTTTTCATCCAGTTTTATTCAGGCCCAGATCTTGTTTCTATTTATTGTTGTATTTAGAGTTTCATCAATCATAATCCTAGAGACCTCGAAGGTTTCATGAAAAAATTGTAAATACACTTATGTATCTTTTCATTTTCTTATAGTTTGCACGTATATGACAAAGATAGTTTCTTCATGTTAGCAATATGGTTAGCAGTATGGTAGGCATGGGGTGACAGGACTGGTCCCTGCCCTGGGAATGGGTCAGCATGCATGGGCTCCAGGAATGTTGATGGATGATGTGGGCATAAGACTTGTGTGTGAAATAATTCACATGTTTCTACATCCCTCCTTTAAGGAACGCCTTCCTGTTAATGTTAATAATGCCATGATCATCAGAGACATCAGGGGTTTATGAGGTGATGGTATGGCTAATGTCTCAGCAAAATGATAAATACAGGGATCTTCAGAACAGCCTGACACCTGTGGAAAAGAACTCTAAAAACATGCTTTTGAAAATATATAATTTCTCAACTATGCAAAAATGTAAGTGTGCAATATAAGTTGTACAAGGACCTTTACACAGATCTAAAGGAACAGAGGAAGCTACAATATGAGCCAAAAGATACAAAGACAGGAAGATTCATGAGTTCAAAGTCTGCCTGGGATAGTGGGAATTTAGGTCCAGGCATTGTCTGAAAGTAATTCCAGGGCTTGGTCCCACACAGGTACATTTTTGTCTGTGCGCATCCTTGCTGTCTCTTCCTACGGGTCAAGGGGCTAAGGTCATGGAATGTTGATTTGTGGGATGTCAAGAGGGAACCTTGAATAACTGAATTGACACATAAATTAAAAACTGGGCTTTTAGTCTGCATGGCATGACTTCTCTAGAGATCTCTGGACAGCAATCAGCTCTTCAAGAACTCTAAGAAAGGATTTATTTCTTTTTTTATTTATTTGTTTGTTTGTTTGTTTGTTTGTTTGTTTTACTGAAAATCCATGGATAGTGATCACAGCTCTTTTAGAAATTTTCATGGCTCTTTTAGAACCTTTTCTAATAGGGTTTTTGACCTTGATCAGTGCTTTAGTCAGGATTTCTATTGCTGTGAGGAGGCACTGTGACCAAGGTAACTCTTATAAAAACATTTAGTTGGGGCTTGCCTGCAGGTTTAGAGACGTTCAATACAAATAGTTTCATCAAGGTGGGAGCATGCCTTCATCCAGTTAGGCAGAGGGCAGGATGGACAGAGACTTCTACATCTTCATCTGAAGGCCACAGGAGAGAAATGGCTCCCATGTGGTTAGGAGGACAGTCTCATTGACACATGGAAACACTTTCTCCAACAAGGCCACACCTATTCCAACAAGGCCAACCCTCCTAACAGTGCGACTCCCTGGACCAAACTTACGGTTAAAGAGAATTGTACTCAACAGAGGAACCTTCAAGGATACCAGGCACTCAAATAATATTAGCCAGCAAGAACTTTTTTGCTCCTGTCAAGCGAAGATGTCACCTGTGTTGGGCCACCCATGAGAGCACAGGATTGGTCCTCAGTTCTACAGCTTCAGTCACATTAACTCCTGATTCTCACCCAGGGACAGTGCCCACAGGGGTGACCACAGGGACAGTGGGGATTTAGGACAGAAGCTGTACCACTCTCCAAGGGATACATGTAATTCCAGGAGTTAGTGATTCGGACTGCACAGGAGAAATAAAGACCGTATTGCAGCTGCCCACAGAAACAGTACAGATTTATGCGGGACAGAGGTTTCTGCAAATGTTGTTACCAATATGTGTTAGGGTTCAGTCAATACAAAATCAGGCCTTATGTTTTCAGTGGTAGAAGTAAGGAAAATCCAGCCCATTAAGGTGATAATGATAAATGGTGAAGTTATCAAGGGTCTTTTGGATACCGGAGCAGATGTTTCTTCCATTGCTGCTAAAGATGGGCCTACAAATTGGCCCACTAAATCTTCTCTCTCCACACTCAATGATGTGGGACATGCCCCCAGTGTGGCTCAAGGCATGGTCATTTGTACACTGGGAGAAACTTTCCATCCTTATGTGATACCTCCCTACTCTTCACATTATGGGGAAGAGACATGCTCAGTTAAATCGGAACTTTTCTGCTGACTCCTTCAGATCCTGTCTTGCAGCAGATGTTAAAGATGGGCTTGGAATCTCACAGAGGCTTTTGCAAAAGGCAACAGGTGTGCTAATGCCTGTTGAGCCATAACAAAGAAAAGACAGGAAACGACCTAAGGCCCAGCCAAGCAATGTGCCACTAAGCACTTCTACCTTCTTTCTTCCTGTCCGCAGGAGCCATCTCAAGCAGAGCATGGGTAGCTGTCAGCATGGATCCACGGTTTAACTTCCTGTCGTTGGTTTAACTGCTTGCAAACATTGCTTTTCTCAGAACTCCTCTCCAAGTCGAGGCTGCTCCTTTGCAAAATAGCCCTCATCATATTCCTTAAGCTGTCACACTCATAATTAATTGTATATGAAAATATTAATTATGAACAATTGGCTTGGGCTGGAGAGATTGCTCAATGGCTGGTCTTTCAGAGGTCATGAGTTCAAATCCCAGAACCACATGATGGCTCACAACCATCTGTAATGAGATCCGATGCCCTCTTCTAGTGTGTCTGAAGACAGCTACAGTATACTCATATATAATAAGTAACTCTTTTAAAAAGAGAACAGTCGACTTACATTCCATATGCTTTGAGATGATCACAGACCTCTACAGATGATTGAACCATTTATGATACGGTTCCTTATTCCATTGCTATTAAAAGACTCACACTTACATTTGGTGTGTTTTGACTTAGTGATCACTTGTTGGAGTTAGAAAGCAAAATTGTTTTCATCAGTTTTACATTTCACTTCTTGAGCCTTCAAATGATTTCAAGAAGAATCTTGTAATAGGATTTGGGTTCAGAAATAGTGAAGGCCTGAAATCATTACAGTTCAGAGAGAGACCTCTATTTTCCAGAAGGTGGAGTCACATTGATGAAGCATAAGGAACCAGGTATATCATTTACATACAGGTTGTACAGTTTTCTAAAAATATAATATATAATGTATTATGTGGAGCCACTCATGAAACCAGCCAAATTCTATCCATAAAAAACCTTTTAAACATTGCAGGATATGCCAGCGTAAGCTGCTCTAAACTGATAGTCCCCCTCACCTTTACCTGAAGTAGAAACAGCCAATCTTAGTATCCCCATCACAAACTTACGAGACACGTCTGTGTCTGTGCAGTTACCCAATGTCCCTATGGTATTAAGAAAAGAGATATTGTTTCATTTTGTTTATTGTGTTAGGATTAGCAAACAGATTAAAAACCTTTTTAAAGAGTTTAGAAACATTTTATGAATTTTGACCCAATTTCAGATTTATGTTACATTTTATTGTTATTTAACTTAGTATAAAATATGATATTCCCCCATTGGTACATATTATTTTTAAACATTTAATGTAAAATGAAAACCACTTCAGACTTTAGAAAATTATGACAAGGATAAGATAGGGAAACAGAAAGAAATAATTAATATGCAATTATTTCACAATCTGGAATATCAGATAACCTTCCAAAATGCCCCTCAGATGTCTCATGCTTGCAAATAAAATGACTATCAAGCATGCTTTATTGATTGACTACACGGCATACAGAACAAGTAAGTATATAAACCTCAACACATGTCTAAAATTTCCTCGCTGTTAAACAAAGAATATCAACTGCAAAAGTTCTTACCTGCAAATCAGTGTAAACAGAGAAATTCTGTAGAAATACTTACTGTATAGAGGGCCTAGGGGAGCAGAAGCTATAGAATATATATTCAACTGAAATTCGTTAGAGAGGCTGACATGATGAGATGCAGTTCGTTCAGGAGTGGTTACCAAGTGTCCGGGGGCTGCTCTGTCCAGGAAGCTGTATATCTCTATATTCCTAATATGGTGCTGAAGACCTACAGGATCACTGGCAATTTTATGGTCAGTAGTAGATGTGGAATGTTTGAATAGACCACCTCTAACAGCAGTGGAAAAAAGCAGCAGCAGGAGGGGATTCTCTCTTTAAGGACATTCTGGCTTACACAGAAATACCCGGACTAGCCTGCCTTATGTATGAAAACCTTGTTTAAAGGCATACTAAATTTTCAATTTTATTTCATTTATTTTTTCATCCCACAATCCTAATCTTATTATGTAGGAACTATTTTATGCTCATTTAAATGTAAAGAATGTCCTTTATACTTTTCATCCTTAATTGAAAAGAGATGCATGGCCATTAGTTTTGTCTTGATCGTAGGAAGGACTCATCAAGCTTCTGGTATCCTGTCAGCCATTACAGGCTCATATGTCATCCATCTTTGTCCTGGTTGCCAGGAAGGCTTAGAATATCTGGCAATTTCAGCCTGAGCAGTCTGAGCAGGCCATAAAAGTAAATTACCAAGCAGCTTTACCTGCATGATGCCTGCCTCGAAATTCATGCCCTGACTATCCTCACTTGTGAACTGTGATCGGTACATGAAAGTCAAATGAGGGTTTTTCTCCAAATGCTGGTTTTAGTCATAGTGTTTTTTTGTAGAACATCAAAGTGGCTCTGAACATAGCAAATATTGGTAAGCTAATAAAATAAAATAAGCTAAGCCAAACACACAGTTGATTTTAAAAGATAATAAAGCATTATGAAATAAAGGCAGGGTAAAATTCCTAGTCCAAAGTTTTCACAGTTCACTCGAGGTCACCTTCCTTAAAGCACTGTAGAAATTTATGAGATATTAATTGTATTTGGTTGCAGTTTTATCTTTACTCATAAAAAAGTAGTTAAAATAAAAGTTTATGTAATTCATTTTAATATATAGATATTTAAGCATCTTCTACAAGGAAAAGGAAACAAATTATAAGATTCCCTCCACCCTATTAAATTTAACCTAAAGGCATAAACTCTCCATTTAGATAATTTTGCGTACCAACCTCAGGCACATTCTTGGGATTTCAAATTTCTACCCAGGCCTTAATATTATGAAATTAATTGCAAAGTTGGATTTAGCATGAAGAAAATAAATCATACAGGTTTGGGTCTCTGCTTGAACCTTCTCTAGGGATTTTAAATTCTGCTCCTTGGGGATTTATCTATTTGGTTCTTCAAAATCTAGGCTCTCCACTGAGGACAGTAGGTATGTGATGTTATGACTTCAGAACAAAGATTGGACTGTTAATTAATGCAGCTGTGTCCAAACCTCACTGGTCTCCATATATGTTTGGTTCATCTGGTCTGAAATACACTGACTGTGGCTTAGGTCATTTTTCTAAGCTCTCTCTTTAGAGACAGAAGAAGGAATGATATGAATCTATACTGATCATTTACTTTTAGTCTCCAAGGAGCTCTGCTCAGACATGCTAGCTTTTAACCCATTCCTTTTGATTGTTTTCACTATTATTCTTCCTCTGTCCAGTGGAGGTAATTTGTATGTCAAAGCAGGCCTTGAGGAAACATGATGAAAGTGACTTTAGACTCAGTCACAACTCCAGCTCACTCAAGTTCAATCATTCCTGCTGGATCAGAAATGAATGCACTCGGAAGATGAGTAGCACTGTTCATTGTTCCCCAGTATGCCCTTTGAAGTGTGCTGGCAAGGTTTTCAAAGGGATCTCCTTCCAACATTCTAAATCTGAAGAGGCGCTGAAGTCCTTCTGCATGACTGTCTTCTCTTCTCTCCTCTTGCAACCTGTCACTCAAAAGAATGAACTTGGACCACTACTCATCACCTGTGATTCCATCAATCCCAATGTTCTCCAGTGCTTTAACCTACAGGCATTGTCTCTCATTCCATTAGAACTTTCAACCATTTCTACAGGAATGTCCATAAAATGCATGCATGTGTGGATCAATATGAATATTGGTGAAGTAAGCAGTCTTGTTGTAATTTATGTTTAAACCCATATTATTATTCTTTGCCACAGTGCCTTGTAAAAATGTTAGTTTTAATCTGAGAACAAGTCTGGTCTGCTGATGTCTTCCACACAGAGGCTGGAAGAACAAGTCTGGTTTGCTGATGTCTTCCACACAGAGGCTGGAATTTCTCCTACTAGAGTAAGATGTCAAGTTTATAAAATGGTCAGTTACAAGAAACTGCATGAGATCAATGACATGAGGCTTGCACATTATGTAAGGCCTAAGCATAATTTTTAGTACTTTTTTTTAACTGTCATTTGGTTGCCTCCTCCCAGTCATCCTTCCCATAGTTCCTCATCCCATCCTTCTTCCCCACAACCCCCATCTCCAAGAAGATGTTCCTTCACCTCTCCACTCTCTGGGGCCTCAAGTCTCTCAAGGGTTAGGCACCTCTTCTCCTACTGAGGCTAGACCAGGCAGTTCTCAGTTATGAGCTCCTTTGTGCTTCCTGGTTGGTGGCTCAGTGTCTGAGAGATCTCAGGAGTCCTGTTAATTGAGACTGCTAGTCTTCCCTTGGGGTTGCCCTTCTTGGTTTCTTCCAGCCTTTCCCTAATTCAACACAGACCAATACTTGGGTGTAAGTATCTGTATCTGTCTCAGACAGCTGCTTGTTGGGCCTCTCAGAGGCCAGCCACAGTAGTCTCCCATCTCTGAACATACCATATCATCAGTAATAGTGTTAGGCCTTGGAGCCCCCCTTGAGCTGGATCCCACTTAGGGCCTGTCACTGAACTGCCTTTCCCTCAGGCTCTTCTCGACTTTCATTCTTGAAGTTCTTTTAGACAGGAACAATTCTGGGTCAGAACTTTTATTATGGGAATCAATATAGACAATAAGGATTAAGCATATTTTTAAAAAGCAATGTTTTGAAAAAAACTAAATATTTACCTTTGATAGAAATCAACTAATGAGAAACAATTGTGACCCCAACATTGAGACTTAATGTTTACCCTGTCTGAGGGGCTACAGGCTTTTACATTAAGATTCAGAGAGTAAATATTTTGATTTAACCTGTAATAACAATTTTGTTGTAAATCCACATCCCTTCCTCTGTTGTCCATAGACAATATAAGCAATAATGACTGTGACCCTCCTCTAATATTAATTATAGTTTATGAAAACTGAAAATAGTTTATCATCCTTGTCTCATATTAAAAATACTTCTTGTTTTTTTTATAACACATATTTTAGGAGAGTTTACATATTCACACATGTATCTATTTAATGACAATATAGTCCTTACTGTGTTTCTGTTTGTTTTGGTTTGTTTTCATTCCAACCACAGTGCCTTCAACACAATGAATGCCTGTTATTAACTTTCTAAACAACAAAAAGAATAACATGTTGGTAATCAAGGCAAGTTTATTGATTTTCTACAATAGAGCAAACCCTCTACACAGAACTGTACCAGGGATTCTGATCAAGAATCAGAGAAAGAGGTGACCTGGAATGGGTAGCTTTTTTTTTTTCTTTCATTGGTTTTTATTTTACATTAGTTACAGTGTCACCAAATTTTGTAAGAATAATAAATAAAATGCCTACCAATCATTGACCCTACCTATGTAACTGTGTCAACTTGTGTTCCTGTAGAACAATATTAAAACTATAAATTGATATTGAAAACATCTACATATTTATCTCATTTTTACAGTATAGGTTCATTTATATACAGTATAGGTTTCCTCATATATAGACCTCATGTGAACCCAATAATAATAAAGATACAAGTAGTTTTATTACCGCATATATCTACCATTGCCCTACAGTCACTCTTCTCAATCACTTATAATTTGTTCTCCATCTCCACTTGGAGATTTTTTTATCATACAGTATAGTACAGCACAGACTTTTTTCAGAACAGTTTTCTTTGTGCCTGAAATGAGTCAGGTAACCCAATCACAAGAGGTCAGACATAAAGAACATACAAACAAAGATACAATTCATAGGCCACGTGAAGCTCAAGAAGAAGGAAGATCAAAGTGTGGGTGCTTCAGTCCTTCTTAGAAGAGGAATAAAATACTCACAGGGGGAAATACGGAGACAAAGTGTGCTTCAGAGATCGAAGGAAAGGACATCCAGGGACTGTACCAACTGGGGACCCATCTCATATACAGTCACAAACTTAGACAATATTGAGGATGCCAAAAAGTGCTTGCTGGCAGGAGCCTGATATAGTTGTCTGCTGAAAGGCTCTGCCAGAGCTTGACAAATACAGAGGCAGATGCTTGCAGCCAACCATTGGACTGAGAATAGGGTCCCCAATGGAGGAGTTAGAGAAGGGACTGAAGGAGCTGAAAGTGTTTATAACCCCTTAGGAAGAACAATAGCACACAAACAGACCCCTCCTGACAGAGCTCTCAGAGACTAAACTGCAGCACGCTCCTCGACCAGCAAGGAAACACAACCACCACCAGAGGATTCTTCTCAAATCATGCTTTATTGTGGGAGCCTCTTGATTGAAGGGGAGAGCAGGAAGCGAGAGGGGCCTGAACTACCCTAGCTGTCCGCTTATATAGGGAGAAGCGCATACGGGCTTGCCATGATTGGTTGTCACCAGTCTGCTGACACCAGAGGCCTCGGGATTGGCCGGAGACAGGTTATGTACTGCGCATGTGCAGGGTGCAGCGCCTTAGCTGACAAGAGCATTACTATATATAGAGATGTTTACCTCAAACCGTGTGGGAGCCATCGCCATCTTGTAATCGTGTCTGCATTCGGCTCCCCACACTAAACCACCAACCAAAGTGTGTACATGGCTCTAGCTGCATAGGTAGCAGAGAATGGCCTTATCTGTCATCAACTGGAGGAGAGGCCCTTGGTTTTGTAAAGGCTTTATTCTCTAATGTAGTGTAATGCCAAGGCATGGAGGCAGGAGGGAGTAGGTGGGTGGTTGGGGGAGCGCTCTCATAGAGGCATTGGGAGGGGGTATGGGATAGTAGGATTCTGAAGGGAAAACCAGTAATAAGGATAACATTTGAAATGTAAATAAAAATATATATACAATAAAAAATTAAATTAAAAAAAAAGAAATACCCTTAAAATTCATTTGGGCCTTTTGGTAAACTAATAGCTCATTTTATTGTTTTTAGTAAGTGACCATTTTATGTAACATTAGTCCATGAAACATTTTTTTAATAATAAAAAAGATGTACACCAACACAGTGATTTTCAGGAGGCAAAATGTAGTATACGCTGAGTTAAATGGATATGTTTTTCCATTTCTGAGTGATAACATGTTTTAGAGAAAATTTCTAAGTTGTTTTCATTATTGACTGAATCAATCCTGTGGTCATTTGTAAGAGATCCCAGTTTACCACTTTCTAACTGGCATTTGCTCTTATAATTATTTCCTATTGTAACAAATTGAATGGACACATCATAGGATCTTAGCACTGCTTCTCTTTCATGTACAAAGTGATTAACAATGCTGAGTATCTTCACTGAAGTATTAGGAGATGCCATTATATTAATTGAATATAATTGCCGTTATTTTGACAAATTTCTAACGTTGGACTGGAAATTTTGGGACATAGATTAGAATATTGATAAGGAAAATAGTTAACAGTTCTGAATTTCAGGGAAAAGACGTTTTTAGAACAAATGGTTATTAATGATGCCTTCGGTATAATGAAGAAGGTACACTACTTTCTTTTAATGCAATAAAAATTTGATTCCAAAAGGTTCGAAATAGAGACACATTACTATGTTTATAACAGCTAGCAATTGAATAAATGGATAACTAATTGCCAATTATTTTGAAGTTTCAATTATTCTCTGTACACAATAATCTGGCATGATGTTAGTATTCTAAAATTGCTTGCAAATCACCCGAATTCAAAACTAAAATAGTAAATAATGTAGATGCATCCTCAGAATATCTTTATAGAGCCAAAAATAAATCAGCAACTGAGTCTTTCTACTTTGAATCAGCAAAATTTAGGAAACCGTTGTTGTTACCATTATCTGTGCAAATTTAAATGATCTCAGACCAAAGAATAGGGAACCATGAAATGGTTCCAAGTCATAATGGTGTCCTTTCAAATACTTACTTTGCCATTTAGTAGCTGTTTAGTCATGGGTACTTTTTTAAGCAGCAGTACTATTATACTTCTGCATAATAAACTGAAAATTCATTCCATCGACATAATAAATATTAAATGGCATAATATAAAGATATTATTTTTTTGAAAGTGCTGTAACTTTATAAATGTATTGGCCCTAACAGCCTTCAGCCTGACTACAAGCTAAGGGAAATGCAACAGTTAATGTGCTTGGTGTACTTGAAGTATTGCATTTTAAATAGAGTTTTCTGGAATTTGGGGTGAAGAACAGGGCTCGGCCCATCTGCCACCTGGACCAGCAGTTCCCAAAGGCTTAAAGACTGGCAAGTAGGAGATCTGGGCAGCCAGGGAGCAGAGAGATCTCGGTGGAGTGCCCACAGAAAGCGCAACCCTGCCCTGCCTGATCCAGGGACCAGGAAGACAGCATTGGAACTTCTGCTTCCACCCGGCGACTTTGGGGCACAGAATAGGGCTCAGCCCATCTGCTACCTGGACCAGCAGTTCCTAATGTTTTAGAGACTGGTGAGTAGGAGATCTGGGCAGCCAGGGAGGAGAGAGATCTCTGCTGAGTGCGCAGAAAAAGAACACCCCAGGCCTGCCTGATCCAGGGACCAGGAACACAGCATTGGAACCTCTGTTTCTACCCAGCGAATTTGGGGCACAGAACAAGGCTCAGCCGATCTCCCACCTGAACCAGTGGAGATCCAGTGACACAGACCAGATACAGGAGAAAGGCAAAAACATATCACTGACAACAAGATGGCCAAAAGAAAGAAAAAGAGTATATCCCAAGAAAACCAGGACAACCTGGTAACACCAGAAGCCAGCTCTCCCATAAGAGCAAACATTGGAATGACAAACACTCCAGAAAAAGAAACTGGCAGACCTGAAATCATACCTCAAGAGGCTGATAGAGATACTTAAACAAGAACGGGAGGAAAAGCAAAAAGAATCAGAACCTTTTAAAGAGGAAACAAGAAAAAACTCAAAGAACTCAAAAAACTACAGAAAAACAGAACCAATGAGATGAAGAAATGGAAGAGGGAATTTAAAACAGAAATTGACACAATAAAGAAAACATTAAAGAGATAAACCAGGAGGTAGAACACCTAAAAAAGAAATCAGAAGTCAAAGAAGCAAGCATTTCCAATAGACTACAAGAGATGGAAGAGAGAATCTCTGGGGCAGAAGACAACATTGTAAACATAGACAAAACAGCCAGAGAAGATGCAAAAAACAAAAAGCTCCTAACCCAAATGTCCATGAGATCCAGTACACAATGTGAAGACCAAACCTAAGTATAATAGGCATAGAAGAGGGAGAAGAGTATCAACTAAGGGGCACAGTAAATATCTTCAACAAAATCGTAGAAGAAAACTTCCCTACCCTCAAGAATGAGATGACCACGAGCATAAAAGAAGCCTTCAGAACTCCAAATACATTGGAACAGAAAAGAAATATCTCCCGACACATAATAGTCAAAATACTAAGTGCCCAAAGCAAAGAAAGAATACTAAAAGGGGTAAGGAAGAAAGGTCAGGCAACATATAAAGACAGACCAATCAGAATCACACCCAATTTCTCAACAGAGACTATGAAAGCTAGAAGAGCCTGGAAAGACATCATGCACAACCTAAAAGAACACAAGTGCCAGCCCAAGCTGCTATACCCAGCAAAACTATCAATCACCAAAGATGGAGATATGAAGATATTTCAAGACAAATCAAAATTTACACAATATCTGACCACAAACCCAGCACTACAACAAATTATAGGTGGAAAACAAAACACAAAAAGGGGAAATATCTCCTAGTAAAAATAAGAAAACTCCTAAGCAAAAAAACCAAAAGAAGAAAAAGACACAGACACAACTAAACCCACAAAAGCAATAATAGCGGGAAACAGAGACAACTATTCCTTGATATCAATTAACATAAATGGACTCAACTCCCCAATAAAGAGACCTAGGCTATCAGACTCAATACATAAACAAAATCCAGCATTTTGCTGCATACAGAAAACTCATCTCAGAGACAAAGACAGACACTATCTCAGAGTAAAAGGGTGGGAAAAAAAACTTCCAAGCAAACAGCCCCAAGAAGCAAGCTGGAGTGGCTATTCTAATATCGAATAAAGTAAATTTCCAACCAAAAGTTATCAAAAAGATAAGGAGGGACACTTTTTACTCATTACCAGGGAAATCTGTCAGGAGGAACTCATAGTCCTTAACATATATGCTCCAAATAAAAAAGCACCCACATTTATAAAAGAAACCCTACTAAAGCTCAAAAAATACAATTCAACCCACAGAATAATAGTGGGAGACTTTAATACCCCACTCTCTCCAATGGACACATCATGGAAACAGAAACTGAACAAAGACACTGCAAAACTAGCAGAGACTTGCCCAAATACACATAAAAACTAAACAACGCTCTGTTAAACGATAGCAGGGTCAAAGAAGAAATAAAGAAAGAAATTAAAGATTATCTAGAAATCAACGAAAACGAAAACACAACATACCCAATCCAATGGGATGCAATGAAAGCAGTACTGAGAGAAAAACTCATAGCCCTAAGTGCCTCCAAAAAGAAACTGGAGAGAGCATACATAAGCAACTTGACAGCACAGCTAAAAGCCCTAGAACAAAAGGAAGCAGATACACCCAAGAAGAGTAGATGGCAAGAAATAATGAAAATTAGGGCAGAAATAGACCAAATAGAATCAAAAAGAACCATTTAAAAAATCAACAAAACCAAGAGCTGTTTCTTCGAGATAATCAACAAGATTGATAAAGTCCTAGCCAGACTAACTAGAGGGCAAAGAGAGAGTATACAAATTAAAAAATCAGAAAGGAAAGTGGAGACATGACAACTGAAACTGAGGAATTCAAGAAATTATCAGATCCTACTACAAAAATCTATACTCCACAAAGTTGAAAAATCTGGAGGAAATGAACAAATTCCTAGCCAGATACTAAATCCTAAAGTTAAACCAGGACCAAGTAAACCATCTAAATGATCCCATAGCACCTAAACAAAAAGAAGAAATCATAAAAACTCTCCCAACCAAAAGAAGCCCAGGTCCAGATGGGTTCAGTGCAGAATTTTATCAGACATTTATTGCAGACATAACACCAATACTCTCTAAACTATTCCACAAGATAAAATCAGATGGAATACTACCTAACTCATTTTTTGAGGCTGCAATAACCCTCATTTCTAAACCACACAAAGACCCTACAAGGAAAGAGAACTTCAGATCAATCTCACTTATGAACATTGAGGCAAAAATACTCGACAAAATCCTTGCAAACCGAATCCAGGAACACATCAAAATAATCATTCACCATGACCAAGTAGGCTTCATCCCAGGGATTCAGGGAAGCTTTAATATAAGGAAATCCATCAATGTAATCCAAAATATAAACAAACTCAAAGAAGAAAATCACATGGTCATCTCATTTGATGCTGAGAAAGCATTTGACAAAATTCAATATCCCTTCAGGTTAAAAGTCCTGGAAAGAACAGGAATCCAAGGTCCATAGCTAAACTTAATAAAAGCAATATACAGTAAACCAACAGTCAACATCAAACTTAAGGGTAGAAAACTTAAAGCAATCCCACTAAAATCAGAGACTCGACAAGGCTGCCCACTCTCCCCCTACCTATTCAACATAGTACTGGAAATTCTGGCTGGAGCAATTAGACAGCAAAAGAGATAAATGTGATATAAATCGGAAAGGAGGAGGTAAAAACATCATTCTTTGCAGATGACATGATTGTGTACTTAAGTGACCCCTAAAATTTACCAGAGAATTCTTACAGCTGATAAACAAGTTCAGCAAAGTGGCTGGATACAAAATTAACACAAACAAATCTGTAGCATTCCTATATTCAAAGGACAAACATGTGGAGAAAGAAATTAGGGAAAAGATACCCTTCACAATCGTCACAAAAACTATGAAATACCTTGGTGTGACTCTAACTAAGCAAGTGAAGGACCTGTATTACAAGAACTTCAAACCTCTAAAGAAGGAAATTCAGGAAGATCTCAGAAAATGAAAAGATCTCTTATGCTCATGGATTGGAAGGATCAACATTTGAAAAATGGCCATCCTACCAAAAGCAATCTACAGATTCAATGCAATCCCCATCAAAATTCCAACCCAGTTCTTCATCGAGTTGGAAAGATCAATGTGCAATTTCATATGGAATAACAAAAGACCTAGAATAGCAAAATCCATCCTCAACAACAAAAAAAATCTGCGGGAATCACTATGCCGGACCTCAAGCTATATTACAAGGCAATTGTGCTGAAAACTGCATGGTACTGGTACAGAAATAGGCAGGTGGATCAATGGAATAGAATAGAAGATCCAGAAATGAGCCCTCATGTATATTGTCACCTGATTTTTGACAATGTAGCCGTAAACTTTCAATGGAAAAAAGGGCAGCCTATTCAACAAATGGTGCTGGACCAACTGGCACTCAGCATGCAAAAGAATGAAAATAGACCCTTTCTTATCGCCTTGTACAAAGCTCAAGTGTAAGTGGATCAAAGATCTCCACATTAAACCAGATACATTTAGACTATTAGATGAGAAAGTAGGGAAAACCTTAGAACACATAGGCACAGAAGAAAATTTTCTGAACAAAACACCAATGGCTCAAGCTTTAAGGTCAAAGATTAATATATGGGACTTAATGAGATTGCAAAGCTTCTGTAAGGCTAAGGACATTGTCAAGAAAACAAAACGGCAGCCAACAGAATGGGAAAAGATCTTTACCAACTCCACATCAGATAGAGTCCTAATATCCAAGGTATACAAAGAATTCAAAAAGCTAGACACCAGAGAATCAAACAACCCTATTAAATAATGGGGTACAAAGTTAAACTAAATGGTCTCAATTGAGGAATATCGAATGGATGAGAAACATCTGAGGAAGTGCTGGACATCCTTAGCCATCAGGGAAATGCAAATCAAAACAACCCTGAGATTCCACCTTGCACCAGTCAGATTGGCCAAGATCCAAAACTCAGATGACAGCAGATGCTGGCGAGGCTGCTGAGAAAGAGGAACACTTCTCCACTGTTGGTGGGGTTGCAAACTAATACAACCACTCTAGAATTCAGTCTGGCGATACCTCAGAAAATTGGACATAATACTACCTGAAGACTATTCCACTTCTGGGCATATACCCCAGAGACACCTTAGTACACAACAAAGATATATGCACCACAATGTTCACAGCAGCTCTATTTATAATAGTCAGAAGCCGGAAAAACCCAGATGTCCTTCAGTAGATGAATGGATACAAAAATTGTGGTACATTTACACAATGGAATACTACTCAGCCACCAGAAACAATGACTTAACCAAATTCTTAAGAAAATGGCTGCATCTAGAGAATATCATCCTGAGTGAGTTAACCCAGTCACAAAAGAACAGACATAATCTGTAGTCACTGATTGTGGGATGCTTACCCCAGAGGCTCGCACTGCCCCAGAAATAACTCACAGACTGTGTGAAGTCCAAGAAAAAAAGGAAACCACAAAAAAGAAAAAAAAAGTTGAATTAGTAAACCTATAATAATTTTGGTAATATGTAAAAAAATAAAATAAAATAAAATAAAATGTTTGAATCTTGCCACTTTCCTTAGACTAGGCCAATAGAAACATACATTCACACATACAATTTAGATGTATATGATTACTATATTTATTGTACTAAAATAGAAGGGAAGTGTCCAACCATCCTGATGCTAAAGGGTGCTCCCACTCCATTTGCCCAGCCTTGGATTTCAGCCAATTTCATAACCAATGTTATGAGTAACACAGTCAATAACTCAGAATTCTAGGGATGTGGGTGAGCAGTAGAGTACAGGTCGGACATTGCTGCAATATCCAGGACCACTGAGGGAGCCAGGGGAGATGGTTAATATTGAAGATAAATTCAAATAAATTTGAGTAGACTTTAAGAAATCCTTATTGCTCAGAATCATAGAAAATTGTTTAAGGGAAGAGATGGAGGCTTGAGGGACACCTTCAGTTTTAGAGCTGACATACAGAAGACAAGCCTAAGTTCCCATGTTTCAATGATGATCATACCGTCCTCCAGCGTTGCTCTCTGGAAGTGTCCAGCAAGCTAACCAAAAGGGACCGGATCACAGTTTTTTGAGGTTGTTTCCTAACATTACATTTATACAAGACATTTTAGCCTAAAGAGAATATATAACAAAAATACATATTAAAAATGATCTTCTAAAATTTTAAATGTGATCATTTGAATAAAAGGACTGGACTTGTTCTGCTGGACACTAAGGGGCATAAAAGAGTTTAAAATATAATAGTCAAGAATAGAGATTTCAGAGAAAGGTAGTAGAAACATGCTAATAGAACAGTGGTTCTCAACCTTTTCTAATGCCGAGACCCTTTAATACAGCTCTTCATGGGTAGTGGTCCCCAACAATAAAATTACTTTTCTTGCTACTTCATACCTGTAATTTTGCTACTGTAAAATTACAGGTAATTAATTGCAATGTAAATATTTTTAGAGATAAAAGGCAAAAAAAAAAAAGGCTGCCAAACAGATTGTGACCTATAGGTTGAGAACTACTGCAATAGACTAATCCAAAGAGAAAATGGCTGTTCTCACAGTGAGCCATTCATCACTGGGAGTCTCCAAGAATAGATTAATGGCCAGTTGTCATGTTGAATAAGAGACTCGGTCTGATTGAGGTTTACATGATTGCTGCATATAAAATCACTTGAAGAAGTAAATAAATAAATAAATAAATAAATAAATAAATAAATAGAGTTTTCCTGAAGATTGTTCAAGACTTTCAGCAGGTATCTTCAGCTGTGAAACTTTAAATTCCATAATGCAATTACGGACAGTAACATACTCCCTCATCAAGCTAAATTCAAAAATGAAAAGACACCTAAAATGATGCAAACAACTCTATGCACGCAGCGAACATGCTGTCATTTTTAACTTAGTCCATTTGTCAGAAAGATCTCTAAAATTAATAAAGTTGATTTTAGTTAGTGCATTGCCCTTATGAGATGGGGACTCACACAGTCAAGGCTGACTCCAAGGTAGCTGTGTGAACGAAGACAACTCTAAACTTGTGATCCTCGTGTGTTCGCCTATCAGTGTTAGCTTCACAGGTATGTTCTTAACAGCTTAATGAATAGCATTGCTATTTTTATTGGTGTATTGCTAGAAACAACTGGTAGTTCTCTGGTTTCACTCCTTTTTCTTAATTAATTACTTTTTCACACAACCACACATATGCTTTTTACAAATGGCTAAGTACAGAGATTTTTGAAAGTAATAAAGTAAGGTAAGGAGAACTTCCCTATGACCTCAAAAAAGCAGTCTTTTAATCCATGATTTTAAAGTAAGCATATAAAAAGAAAGAAAAAGCAGAACTCAAACCATCACAAGAAAAACATTGTTCTTTCATTTTTTGTTGTCTCATGTTAGAGCTAAGACCAAGACTCCAGAAATAAAGTTTGAGTGTACTCTTGAATATACCTAGAAAGTAATATTGTACTAGATACATTTCTTTTATTAGGTTAAAATAAATTTCACTCCTTTTCTTTCCTTAAATCATTTTCTTTTTTTTGTATGTACACTTGTAATAATGAGTGTTATCCCAAAATCAGTGATTTTATTTTATTAGAGTTTTGAATATTTACTCATGAAATGACCTAAAACAAAAATGAGGTGATCAATTGAAAAGAAATATCTTTCTGTGATTAGTGTTAAAATTTTAAATTGGCGTATTGTGAAGTAATAAAGAGCAGTGATCATCTAAGATGACTAATTTGCATTTTTTACACCTTCAATGATAATTTTTGATCAGATTACCCAGTAGCAGGGAGAATATAATTACTTAAATATATCATCCTGTATTTTTCTTCAGTCATTAATCCAGCTCTCCCAAAAAGAATACTAAAATAAACTAATATCATTTTGCTTTTGATTATTTGCTTTTGATATGAGCAAATAAGAACACAAACCTAAGTGATACACCCACCTGTGTCAACTTTATTATTACTTATTTAATATATTGGGCAATTGTGGACACAAAGGTTGAATAAATATTTGTATATTTTATTAAATGACATTTTGTCTGTGCGTGTGTGTGTGTGTGTGTTGTGTGTGTGTGTGTGTGTGTGTGTGTGTGTGTGCATGCAGGTGCGCGCACATATATACATGTGCAATAAAGCACATATGTGGAGGTCAAAGAAAAACTAGTTCAAGTAGATTCTCTTCAACCATAACATGGGTCCTCAAGCTAAAATCCAGGCTTAGCGGGAAACACTATTATCCACTTGCTAATCTCACATACCATGTTGTATATTGTTAATTACATATAATCAGAAAATAATATCATAAAACAAGCAAAGAATTTATTTAATAAACTTTTTCATTCCTTATATAACCTCTGTTTGCTTTAAAAATGACTGTAATGAAATTTTGCTTGAATGATACAGCAGGATAGCATTTTCTTCTGTCTCTCTGTCTCTCTTTCATACACCTACACATACACACACAACACACATCATATGCCTATACATATAGTTTACCATAGTTTCACTGTAGTATACTAGACTAAATCGTAGATTAAAACTAAAGCTAAGGACATTACATTTGGATTATCATGTTGACAAATGCATGTCCATTCTCTTCACTTGGGTAAGAAGCTTTTCTATCATATCATTTGACATAAAATTTTATAAGACTAAAAATAATTTAAATTTTTGTTTCAAGATGTACTTGTATTTGAAAGAACTTAAAGGTTGAAACACTTTAGCATTTGTAATATTTCCCAATTTTTAATCATAGTGTTCTTCAGTGATTTATTTTTTTGGGACACTAAAGAAATAAAAAGATAATGTATTGTCTTTTTAATTACTAAAAGTTGATTTATAAATTTATTTTAATTTATTAAAAATGTAGCTAGATATACACAAGCATGATTTCTACTGGTTCATCTTTTGAAGGCATCTGGATAAAACTTACCCCTTATTAGAATAAAATTTCCATATTCATAAAGCTTGTCTCACATATAACTATGCTCTACAAATAGTCAAAATCTACAGCAAAACTCAAGACTCTAAGCCATATGAATTGCTCTTTACAAAAAGTGTGAATATTATCAAAACCTGAAATATCAGATAATTTTTCTATTTAATTCTATTATTGACTCTATTGTTGAAATCTAATAAATCCATACCTGTTCATTCTTTAATGTATCATAGCTTATTATTTTTCAGAAACAAACACAAGAAACATTGGGTTATGTAAGTATCAAGTATAAAATAGAACACTATCAATATTATGTCTAAAACAATTCAATATATGGTATGTAAATGGACGCAGATTTAACTAGAGTAATAGATCTTTTATTCCCTGTCTGTGTCATTAGATTTTAATATTTCAAAACAAGTAATGATGTTGTTGAGTGAGACACTGATTAATCTTGTAGTTTATGGTGAAGGCTTCTTGTTAATTGCAAATTGTTAGAATCAATTGCAATGACTGTTCCTAGTTGCCTACTTGACTATATCTAGAATGAACTACAATCCAGAAGAGCAACCTTTTTTAAAATGAATCTGATACCATCTTTCCAAGAACCATTTTAAAAATCTTTATTGATCAAATATAGCTTCCCATTTTGAGTCCCTAGTGATTAGACATACCTTGCCAACTTTAAGTCTCTGTTGATCTGTTCCTCAGAACAATAATATAAGCAAGACACTGCTTTACAAAACTGGCACAAGCTTATTCACTGTGGCTGAAGCTATTGCAGTAGCAGTATGCTTAACGTCCAAAAACCACCAGGATTAATGGTCACATCTGGAGGATCAATAGAGGCAGAAAGAGGAGAGGAGGGTTTTATACCTCAAATTAGTATTAAGAAAAACATGTAGCTTTCAGACTACAAAATCCTGGCCTTGCCTGGGACTAGCACAGTGAAACTAAATTTTCTTTGAGTATAGACAAAAGCAAAACCAAAAACAGTTTGTAGCAAACATGATCTCAGTAATAAGCACACAGCCTCCCAAATTTATCACAGGCCCTTACCAAGTGAGAAGGGCTCTCCATGGGCCTTAACACAGTAAGTAGATCCCATCAGTGAAGCATCCATATGCCATTCCTAGAGATGCTACATGACCACAGACATGCATTTGATTCTTCTTGTTCTAGAGCTTTCAGAAGTGCTATGAAGTTGCTAGTCTATGTTCTCTCCAGTTTCTTTTTGGAGGCACTCAGAGCTATGAGTTTTCCTCTTAGTACTGCTTTCATTGTGTCCCATAAGTTTGGGTATGTTATGCCTTTGTGGTGTTTTGTTTGTTAGTTTTTATTTGTTTGTTTGTTTTTACATTCTAAAATGCTTTCAATTTTTCTTTCTTTCTTTCTTTCTTTCTTTTTTTTCTTTCTTTCTTTCTTTCTTCACTGATCAAATAACCATTGAGTATATTGTTGTTTAGCATTCTCTCTCTCTCTCTCTCTCTCTCTCTCTCTCTCTCTCTCTCTCTCTCTCTCTCTCTCTCTCTCTCTCATTTGTTTTGTTATGGAAGACCTGCCTTAGCTCACTGTGATCTGATAGGATGCATGAATTTATTCTATTCTTCTTATACCTGTGGAAACCTATTTTGTGATTGATTATATGGCCAATTTTGGAGAAGGTATCATGAGGTGCTAAGAAGTAAGTATATTATTTTGTTTTAGGATGAAATGTTCTATAGGTATCTGTTATATTTATTTGGTTCATGATTTTTGTAATTTTTACTGTGTCTTTGTGTCTTTATTTTGTTTCTGTTTCCATGATCTGTCCATTAGTGAGTATAGGGTGTTGAAGTTTCCCACTATAATCGTGTGAGGTACAATGTGTGCTTTGAGCTTTAGTAATGTTTTATGCTGTGAGTGTCATATTTGGAGCACAGATGTACAGAATTGAGAGTTCAACTTGGTAGACTTTTTCCTTTGATGAGTATGAGTTTCTTGGAACCATTTGTTTGGAAAAAAATATTCCACCCTTTTACTCTGAGGTAGTGTCTGTCATTGTCCTGTATGCAGCAAAATGTTGGGTCCTGTTTACATATCCAGTCAATTATTCTATGTCTTTTTGTTGGGGAATTGAGTCCACTGATGTTTAGAGACATTAAGAAAATTTGATTATTGCTTCCTGTTATTTTTGTTGTTTGAGGTAGAATTATGTTTGTGTTGCTATCTTCTTTAAATTTGTTGAAAAAATATTAATTTATTGTTTTTTCTAGGGTTTAGTTTTCCTCCTAATTTTGGAGTTATTATCCTTTATAGAACTGGATTTGTGAAAGATATTGTATAGATTTGTTTTTGTCACAGAACATTGTAGTGGCTGGTTTTGTGTCAACTTGAAACAAGCTGGAGGTATCACAGAAAGAGGAGCCTCAGTTAAGGAAATGCCTCCATGAGATTTAGCTGTAAGGCACTTTCTCAACTAGTGATCAAGGAGGAAGGGCCCAGCCCATTGTGGATGGTATCATCTCTGGACTGGTAGACCTGGGTTCTATAAGAAAGCAGGCTGAGCAAGCCAAGAGGAGCAAGCCAGCAAGTAACATTCCTCAATGACCTCTGAATGAGCTCCGGCTTCCTGACCTGCTTGAGTTCCAATCCTGACTTCTTGGTGAAAAAAAAAAAAAAACGTGGAAAGTGTAAGCTGAATAAACCCTTTCCTCCCCAACTTGCTTCTTGGTCATGATGTTTTGTGCAGGAATAGAAACCCTGACTAAGACAAATATCTTGGTTTCTCTATCTATAGCAACTGTGAGTTTTGCTAGGTATAGTAGCCCAGGCTAGCATCTGTGTTCTCCTTGGACTGTATGAGATCTGCCCATGATCTTCTGGCTTTTAGAGTCTCTGATGAGAAGTCTGGTGTAAGTTTTATAGGTCTGCCTTTATATGTTACTTAACCCTAAAGGCATGTGCATTCTGACATTGGACTCCTTAGGCTACTAAATGCCACAGAGAAATCTATGAGGGAGTCTCATTTCTGTTTTTTGCTCATAGATTATGACTCCCATGTCTGAGAACATCAAAATACAGAGCCCAGAATTTGCCAGTTTTTCTGTTTGCCATATAATTTTCCAAAATTCCAGACTTCTTCAGATAACACAACTAATAATAAAAATTATTGCATACAAAAACTTATAAAATTCTGCTTCATATACTGATGTTTTTTATTCAATCAATCACTTTTCCTTTACTGGTTATTTTCTTTACTTACATTAGGAATGTTATTCCCTTTACTTGTTTTTCCTCTAAAATCTCTCTATCTACCCCCTTCCTGCCTCTGTGAGAGTGTTCTCTCACCCACCCACCTACTGTCTCCCAACTCTCTAGCCTGGCAATGCCCTACACTGAGGAATCAAGAGTTATTGATGGGCCACCAGAACAGCAGAGATCCAGGGATGTAAGCTTGGTGAGACTGCACTGCAAAAAGCCAGGGCGCAGAGAGGTCTGGGCCAAGCGTGTGGAAAGAGCACCTCACCCCCCCAATTGGTTCAGGGGAGCAGGCACTCTGCTGTAGGGACTCAGTTTCCACCCAGAAGGCACTTGTGTGCAGAACAAACGCTCAGGCTATTTGCCACAGGGAACTGCAGAGATCCAGAAACGCAGGCCTGGTGAACTGTGCCACAAGTAGACAGGGAGCTGAGAGGGCTAGACCTGGCGTGCAGAAAGAGCGGCCCCTCATTAGTTCAGGGAAGCAGGAACTCAGCCATAGAGACTCCGGTCCACCGGGAAGGCCCTTGCTTGCAGACCAAATGCTGAAACCATTTGCCACCTAAAAGAGCAGAGATCCAAGAACACAGGCTAGGTACACTGGAGAAACGGGAACCAATCACTGACAACAAGACCACATATAATCATAGAAAACATGATGGCAAGAAGAAAGCAAAAGAACTTACCCAGTGGAAACCAAGACAACCTGGGAATATTAGAACCCAGATCTTCCATCACAGCAAACAGTGGAATGCCAAACACTCCAGAAAAAGAAGACTCAGACCTGAAACCATAGCTCAAGATGATGATTGAGATCTTTAAACAAAAATGAGAGGAAAAGCATAAAGAAGTAGAAGCTTTTAAAAAGGAAACACAAAAATCACTGAAAAAAATCAAAGAACTAGAGGAAAACAGAACCAAAAAGATAAAGGAATTGAAGAAAGTATTTTAAATGGAAATGGAAACAATAAAGAAAACACGAAAAGAGACAACCCAGGAGCTAGAAAACCTAAAAAAGAAATCAGGAGTCACAGATGCAAGCATCTCCAACAGACTACAAGAGATGGAAGAGATCTCAGGGGCTAAATAAAACATTGAAAACATAGGCAAAACAGTCAGAGAAGATGCAAAAGCCAAAAAGCTCATTACCCAATATGTCCAGGAGATCCAGGACAAAATGAGAAAACTAAACCTAAGGATAATTAGGAATAGAAGAGGGCGAAGAATATTAACTAAGAGACACAGTAAATATCTTCAACAAAATTGTAGAAGAAAACTTCCCTACCAAGAACAAGATGACCATGAGCATAAAAGAAGCCTACAGAAGTCCAAATAGAGGGGACCAGAAAAGAAATTCTTTCCGACTCATAATAGACAAACTGAAAAGTACCCAAAGCAAAGAAAGAATACTAAAAGCAGTAAGGGAAAAAGATCATATAACATATAAAGGCAGACCAATCAGAATCACACCTGACTTCTCAACAAAGACAATGAAAGCTGGAAGACCCTGGACAGACATCATGCAGATCCTAAGAGAACACAAGTGTCAACCCAAGCTGCTGTACCCAGCAAAACTCTCAATCACCATTAATGGAGAGACCAAAATATTCCAGGACAAAACTAAATTTACACAATATCTGACAACAAAGACAGCACTACAGCAAATTATAGGTGGAAAACCCAACGAAAGGAGGGAAACTATATTCTAGTAAAAACAAGAAAATACCTAAGCTAGAAAACCAAAAGAAGATAGACACACAGGCATAAATCAACCTCTAAAAGCAAAAATTGCAGGAAACAGCAACAACTATTCCTTAATATCTGTTATCATAAATGGACTCAATTCTCCAATAAAAAGATATAGGCTATCAGACTGGATACATAAACAAAACCCAGCATTTTGCTGCATTGAGAAAACTCGTCTCAGAGACAAAGACAGACAACTATTACAGAGTAAAAGGTTGGAAAAATACATTCAAGCAAACAACCCAAAACAAGCTGGAGTAGCTATTCTAATGTCAAATAAAGTAGATTTTCAACCAAAAATTAGCAAAAACGATAAGGAAGGACAGCTTTTACTCATTACACAGAAATTTCAGGAGGAACTCTGAATCTTTAAGATATATGCTTCAAATACAAGAGCACCCATATTCATAAAAGAAACCTTACTAAGGCTCAAAAAATACATTGCACCCCAAACAATAATAGTTAGAGACCTCAACACCACACTCTCATCAATGGACAGATCATGGAAACAGAAACTGTACAAGGACACACTGAAACTAGCAGAGGTTATGAAGGAAATGAAGTTAATAGACATCTACAAAACATTTCATCCTAAAATAAAAGAATACACCTTCTTCTCATCACCTCATGGTACCTTCTCCAAAACTGACCATATAATTGATCAAAGAACAAGCCTCAATATGTATAAGAAGATTTAAATACACCCATGCATCCTATCATATAGCCATGGACTAAGGCTGGTCTTTAATAACAACAAACACAACATAAAGCTCATATGAACATGGAAACTAAACAGTGTTGTATTAAACAATAGCAGGAACAAAGAAAAAATAAAGAAAGAAATTAAAGATTTTCTAGAATTTAATGAAAATGAAAACACATCATACCCAACCTATAGGATGCAATGAAAGAAGTACTAAGTGGAGAACTCATAGGTCTGAATGCTTCTAAAAAGAAACTGGAGAAAGCAAACACTAGCAACTTGACAGAACAGTTGAAATCTCTAGAACAAAAGGAACCAGATACACCCAAGAGGAGTAGATGGCAAGAAATAATCAAACTCAGAGCAGAAGGTAACCAAATAGAAACAAAAAAAACCATTGAAAGAATCAACAAAACAAAGAGCTCATACTTTGAGAAAATTAACAAGATTAATAAACCCTTAGCCATACTAAATAGAGGGCAAAGAGAGAGTATCCAAATTAACAAAATCAGAAATGAAAGTGGAGATATAACAACTGAAACTGAGGAAATTCAAGAAATCATTATATCCTATTATAAAAGCCTATACTCAACAAAGCTGGAAAATCTGGAGGAAATGGATGAATTCCTAGACAGATTCCAGATACAATAGTAAAACCAAGACCAGGTAAACCATCTAAATAAACTCATAACACCTAAACAAATAGAAGCAGTCATCAAAAGCCTCCAACCAAAAAAATGTCCAGGTCCAGATGTGTTCAGTACAGATTTCTATCAGACATTTATTGATGAAATAATATCAATACTCTCCAAAGTATTCAACAAAATAGAGTCAGATGGACCACTACATAACTCATTTTTTCAGGCCACAATAACCTTCATTCCTAAAGCACACAAAGACCCTACAAGGGAAGAAAACTTCAGACTAATCTCACTTATGAACATTGGTTCAAAAATACTCAACAAAATCCTTGCAAACCGAATCCAAGAACACATCAAAACAATCATTCACCATGATCAAGTAGGCTTCATCCCTGGGATGCAGGGATGGTTTAATATTCAGAAATCCATCAACGTTATCCACAATATAAACAAACTCATATAAACAAACCATATGGTCATCTCACTAGATGCTAAGAAATCATTTGACAAAATTCAACACCCCTTCATTTAAAAGTCTTGGAAAGAACAGGAACCCAAGGCCCATACCTAAACATAATAAAAGCAATATACAGCAAACCAACAGCCAACATCAAACTTAATGGTGGGAAACTTGAAGCAATCCAACTAAAATCAGGGACTTGACAAGGCTGCCCACTCTCCCCCTACCTATTCAACATAGTACTGGAAGTCCTGGCTGGAGCAATTAGATAGTAAAAAAAAAAATCAAAGGGAAACAAATTGGAATGGAAGAAGTAAAAACATCACTGTTTGCAGATGACATGATAGTATAGGGAAGTGACCTCAAAAATTCTACCAGAGAACTTGTACTGATGATAAACAAGTTCAGCAAAGTGGATGGATATAAAATTAACTCAAACAAATCAGTAGTCTTTCTCTACTCAAAGGACAATCATGCGGAGAAAGAAATTAGGGAAAAGGTACCCTTCACAATCGTCACAAACAATATGAAATACCTTGGTGTGACTCTAACTAAGCAAGTGAAAGACCTGTATCATAAGAACTTCAAGTCTCTGAAGAATAAAATCAAGAAAGATCTCAGAAAATGGAAGATCTCCCATGCTCCTGGATTGGAAGGATCAACATTTTAAAAATGGTCATCTTACCAAAAGCAATCTACAGATTCAAAGTAATCCCCATCAAAATTTCAACCCAATTCTTCATAGAGTTGGAAAGAGCAATTTGCAATTTCATTTGGAATAACAATTAACAATAGACCTAGAATAGTGAAATCTATCCTCAACAACAAGAAACCATCTGTGGGACTCACCATCCCTGACCTCAAGGTATATTACAAGGCAATTGTGCTGAAAATTGCATGGTACTGGTACAGAAATAGGCATGTGAATCAATGAAATAGAATAGAAGATCCAGAAATGACGCTTCACATATATGGTCACTTGATTTTTGACAAAGGTACTGTAAGCATTCAATTGAAAAAGGACAGCCTCTTCAACAAATGGTGTTGGTCCAACTGGCACTCAGCATGCAGAAGAATGAAAATAAACCCTTTCTTATCTCCTTTTACAAAGCTCAAGTGTAAGTGGATCAAAGATCTCCACATTAAACCAGGTACACTGAAACTATTAGAAGAGAAAATAGGGAAAACTTTAGAACACATAGGCATAAGAGAAAATTTCTTGAACAGAACACTAATGGCTCAAACTCTAAGGTCAAATATTGACAAATTGGACTTAATGAGATTGTAAAGTTTCTGTAAGACTAAGGACACACTCAAGAATACAACCTAGAAGCCAACAAATTGGGAAAAGATCTTTACCAACCCCACATCTGATAGAGGCCTAATATTTAAGGTATACAAAGAACTCAAGAAGCTAGACTCAAGAGAATCAAACATTCCTATTAAATAATGGGTTACAGAGCTAAACAAAAAGTTCTCAATTGAGGAATATCGAATGGCTGAGAAGTATATAAGAAACTGCTTGACATCCTTAGCCAACAGGGAAATGCAAATCAAAACAATCCTGGGATTTCACCTCACACCAGTCAAAATGGCTAATATCAAAAATTCGGATGACAGCAGATGCTGGTGAGGATGCGGAGAAAGAGGAACACTTCTCTCCTGTTGGTGGGGTTGTAAACTGGTACAACCACTCTGGAAATCAGTCTTGTGATTCCTCAGAAAATTGGACATAATCCTACCTGAAGACCCAGTTATTCCACTTCTGGGCATTTACCCCAGAGATGCTCCAACATACAACAAAGACACATGCACCACAATGTTCATAGCAGCCCTATTCATAATTACCAGAAGCTGGAAAGAACCCAGATGTACTTCAGTAGATGAATAAATACAAAAATTGTGGTTTATTTACACAATGGATTACTACACAGCTATCAGAAACAATGACTTAACGAAATTCTTAAGAAAATGGATGCATCTAGAGAATATCATCCTGAGTGAGATAACCCAGTCACAAAAGAACAGACGTAATATGCATTCACTGATAATTGGATACTAACCCCAGAAAGCTCTGAACACCCCAGAAACAACTCACAGAATATATGAAGTTCAAGAAAATCAAAGGCCAAAACAAAAAAAAAAAAAAAAAATCACTGTTTAATCTTTACATACCAATAAAACTTTGACTATTTCCAGGTTACATCTTGTTTTACATGTACTTTGTGCTCATTGTAACTCATAATATTTTAATGCTTACTATCAAACATTTAAAAAAGTGAAGTACTGACAAAAATGCATTTGTATACTTTTATGCAAAAATGCTTTTAAAATCTGTACATTCTTCTTTGTTTTTAAAATAAATTTGTTCAATTAAAAAAAAATGAGTTTTTGATCTCCAATACAGGATGAAAATAACTGACAACAGGAATGAGTTTTTCTGTCAGAAGAGTTTTTGGTTCTCTCAGTATGGGAATGAGATTTGGCCATCAGCTTATGTAAGTCTTTATAATCCATAGGCATTTTTCAAATCCTTCTGGCTCCTTTGCAGGCATTCAAGAGCCAGGTGTTTAATAACTTTTGGATGGGTAAATATTGTCTACCTCTTATTATTTTTTTATGTTTCTGAAATTTGTAGTAGCATCTAAAGGAGTTCATATACTATGAAATTCATAATTCTACTTTGAGTGATCAAATTTACATGCTTATGCCTCGCCCACTCAGGAGTGATTGCCTTCATAGTTTATGTTCTCAAATAAAACTATCAAACAGTACTGTGCAACATTCTACTAAAAGTATGATATCTTGAAGGGAACCATCACTAATATCCATGATTAATTATCTATTCTCCTAATACTCCTGTGAACACAGTTTTATAGACAATGATTTGGACTTGAAGTACCATTTTTGTATGTCCCATTCCATCAATAATTCCTGTCTGTTGTCTAGTGTTGTGTAGTACCTTATATTAACACGGGCCTTCATTTGTAAAACTCATGGACCTCTTAATCTTGAAGCCAGTCCACTACAGTGTTATTTTTATCAAAATGTCCCATACTCTATAGTCCTTTTTCTAAAGAATGGTTGAGCAATTAGACTACACAGTTCTGTAACATACATGACAGTTGGATTAATCTCACCCAACAATATGTTGCACAGTCACTGTTTAATTTTTTGTCAATACAAGAAGTTCAGACACAACTGATTTTATTCATACATTCCCATCATTGAGTTTTTACTAAGGTGCATATAGATAGATGATAGATAGATAGATAGATAGATAGATAGATAGATAGATAGATAGATAGATAGATAGATATTTCCTTCTACTAAATTAAAGATTCAACCTGAAAGAGTTCCTTCTATTATTTGTGCCTTAGTCCCTAATCACAGTTTGTCTACTCATATGGATTCCAAAAATTTATGTGGCAGTAAAGTCTCTTTAGCACTGATCTAATTTATACTCTCTTTTTCTATGGCTTGCAAGCCTTAAGGAATGGGAAGACAACATCTCTGTCTCATCTTCCCATGTGTCCACCTATCAAATCTAAGGTTAATGAAGCAGATAGAACCCTCATATTTTTTTCATCATACTTTTCCCTATGAGGCTGTAATTGTCCTTCAGTCTGTAAGAAATAGATACTGGCTGAAGTCTTCTTGTTTGCCTGCTGTTGACTGGACTATCCTTGTTGGTGATAGTTTCAAAGTGACTCTGGCAGCTCCTTGACAGGTGAATTCTGCAGTGTAGCTGCTCCTTCTTCTAACCCACAAGAATCCAGAGATTCGTTCTGCAAAAGCAGTGTCTTTCTGCAATATAATCTGAGTGACATTTTGTCACTTTGTCACACAATTTAAAATAATCAAAAAGGTTATCCCGTCACCTTTGCCATATTCTATTTGTAAAAGAACAAAAGAAAACCCTCAAATGTGAGGGGAAGGTATTATGAAATTCATAAAGCATAGGTATACATCACTGTGAGGGTCAAAGGTATGACAAGTGTGTATGGGAAACTGATACAAATGCCAATCATCCCCTACTTAAGTAGCCTTCCTACTATAGCCTCACTGTTTAAACCACTCTGTCTGTACTATACTTACATTGCCAGTTTACTTAAATGGAAGTCTTACAGAGCCTCAGAGTATGACCAAATTAATGTGGGAAAGGCAATACACCAGAACTCAGCCATGACATTTATGGTTGGTGACCTAAAAGGAACATAATCAATTTTTTTTCTTGACTTGACAGATTCTCATACCATCTTTTCAAACTTTAACAATGTATAATATCCTACTAGAACGAATAAAAACACTATCAGGATGGTTTTGAGATGCAGATTACTTTTTAAAATGTTCTAAAATGGCTTGTTTTTCCACAGACCACTTAGCAATATGAGTTCAAAGATCACTAGTTGAATAGCCCATAAAAGATCCATTATGTCATTTTACATGCATCTCACTGCCAAGCACTCAAGATCATAATAAGAAATTAAATAGTTCAAAAGAAGATAAAGTTATGAAAGTTAAGTGGCAAGAAATGCAATGGTCTGGTGATAAGGAAGTTATTCTTCCAGTTTATAAAAAGTTGATATCTCTATTCTTCTTGACATTAGCTTAGCTCTGTCTTATTGACACAATACTATGCTGGGTAGATCACCAGAATAGATTTTTTACCAATAGCTTAGAAATCTTCCATTATTCCCTTTCAAATTACCATTCCATTTGTGTTGTCATCTTTGATGAGAATAGCCCTTCAGTTCCAACTTAGCCCAAAAAAGAAAGGCTGGAGATATGGTTCAGCAGTTCAGATCCTTTGCATGTATATACATGTGATCTGGGATTTAAATCACAGCACCAAGTGAACAAACCAAGATGTTCTAAGTTTGTAAATCCAATTCAGCAGGATCTGACACCCTCTTCTATAAGAACATAAACACATGTCCTTATCTACATACTCATGGATATATAAACAAATAAATATTAAAAATGAAAACATTATTTTTATCCATTTTTGAGAGCTTTGTAAGGGAAAAGATAAATCTTATCTTCTGTAAACCTTTCCTTGTTTATAAACTTTTCCAGTTTTGGAATTCTTCCTGAGAAATCATAGACAATGTACCAGATTCAAAGGTATTCCTCCTGTTTGAAAAACTAGGAAAATAAATATAAAGCTATATGAGAAAGAAAAAATCCATTTTTGTTTCTTTATCATGGAAAGTAACCCACTTGCTGATGGCCAGTTTCATCTCCCTCATAGCTGTTTTTCAACAGTGAGCTTTCCCTTAGCTACCATTTCTCTCATCAGAGTTGTTAGAAAATAAAATAAATTTAACTTGACCCAAATAATGAGTCCTTCAATTTCTTACGAATATACTGGTAAGTTATAGTTTTCCACCTCTATTGACCTACACTCATAAACTCAACTCCACTGCATTGAACTCTCAAACAACTCAACTTCCAACCAACTCTCACACTGGGCTGCTTTCCCTACCAGAGTTGTCAAGTTGTTGGATTAAAGTCCTATACAATACAAGGAACAAAAATCAAGGGTAGGTTTGGTTGGGTTTGGTTTGGTTTGCTTTGGTTAGGCTTGGTTTACTATCCAGAAGCTTAAGTCTATGGTCACTTGAATCTCTTATTTATGAGCAGGGATGGAAACAATGGAAGAATTTTCTCCATAATATTGGCCTGTGGAGGGAATTTTTTTGATTGCTAATTGATGTAATAGCATCCAGCCATTGTAGACAATGAATGAATAGAAGCAAGCAAGTATCCCGCTAAGTTCTATTTCTCTATAGTTTCTGTTTCAATTCTCTGGATTCATGTCTTGAGTTCCTGACTGGCTGGATTCCTTGAATAAACTGTAATTCCTTTCAAAAAGATGTAATTATTTTTTAAAATATGTGTGTGTGTGTGTGAGTGTGTGTGTGTGTGTGTGTGTGTGTGTGTGTGTGTGTGTGTGAATGTGTAAATTTGCAAGCTGAAAAAACCCTTTACTCCTCAAATTATATTTGGTCATTCTATGTATCATAGCAACAAAAAGCAAAGAAGAACAGCAGTTTTTTCCTGAAGAGCCAGATGTTGTTCTGATGGGCCTGTTTGTTTCGTTTATATGAAGACCATGGAAAAAGCCATTGAATACTTAGAGCTTAATAGATTTTTCTATAACAGCTTCAAAATTGAGAATACTTTGAGATATACAGATGATAAATGCCTGACTTGTGAAGAATAATATTGGAAAAACCCTACCAAGGTTGTTCTTGTGGGTTGTGATAATTTTTTCACAAGCATATAAACAGCCACCAAAAAACAAATGATTTTTCTTTTTCCATCTCCTATGGAATTCAAATGCTGAACTGTGAATAACAGGTACTGTTTTTTATGAAATCTGTGCTAGTAGGTAGCAGATTATGATAACCTCAACAACTATTGTCTAGTTTATTTTACTTTATTTGAGGAATATAAATAGAATTTACATTACAACATTCTGGGAAATTGGGCATGGATATCAACATCATGTCAAGAATAGGATAGCTGATATTGTCTTCCTATCAAACCCTTTTCTAGAATGATGACATTGTTTTACCATCAGAAAATTTGTAGACTGTGCCATGATTAATATGTAAACATCTTTGGATTTGATACTGATAGTTCTGAGCTTTTTACTTAGAAGTGACTGTTAAGGATAATATTTTCCATTTTAGGTTTCTTAAATTCTACCTCTAATTACACATAAAACCCTATACTAAAACATTACCAAAGGAATAACTCTTATTGTTAAAATCCAGTAATTTAGCTAGACTTTACATTAATGTTGGATAAAATGCTGTTAATTTGTCATGTAAACTGAAATTGCTTTCTACATTTTCAAAGAACTTACTCATTTTAATTTATCACAATTTGTTTCCTTAAGAAAAAAATGTTCATTTCTTTTTGCCACAAATTTGTCATTCATATCCAGAGATTTAAAATAATTCCTGAAGGTAGCCTTATAGGGGCTTAGCTGTTAATTTCAAATGGATTAAAATATGTGCACTTTTAAAGTAGCAAATTGTGCTTTCTCTTCTCAAATCTGTCCTTTCTAGAAAAGATTAAACTATGTAGAGTTGATAAGCATTCTCATGATAAACTTTTCTTTTAGTTTTCTGCTATTCATAAAGTAGACACGTTGCAAAGAAGAATAACAACATTTAACAAATTATATAAGTATGATATGTTTATTTTATTTTCTACTGGTTTTTATAAGTTGAACAGGAAAAAAAATAAAATTAAAAAGAAATTATCCCATAGAAGAACAAGTCTTTTAGAATGCCATTTAATTTAATATATCGTTATAAAATACAAGTCAACACTGTGGATTGAACAGTACAATGGGCAATTTGCACTGTGTGCTTATTAACTTGCCTACAGTTATCTAACAGTAAAATAAGTCAGAAGCAAAGCAAATAATGATATTTAGACATTTGCTTAAATAGAAGTTTAAGTAGAAGTCAGAAAATTTACTTGCCATGATAAACAAAATACATCTGTAATGCTGGTAAGGACATTATCGGATTTTGTATTAGTTTTCTATTGTATGAACAAAGTGAAATATTGGTCCTTTCAGAATCTCAGTGATAAGGCAAGGTGGAACTCTGAGCTAAAAGAAAAAATACTGCTGAGTGTTGTAATAAAATAAAGCAATTGAAATTCTTCATGACATATAGAAAATGGGAAAAAACATCAATTTAAAAAATCTATTAAATTTCAATAAGAACAGTGTGATTCCACAACACTTGAGTCATAGCCATTCCAACCCTCTTGTTCAGAACAGCATGGTAGAAACTCTATTTTGAGTAGATGCTGTGAAGGAAATAGTGCTCTTCTTCACCAAATACAAGGTTTCATTCTCAATTTCCTTCAAGGTATGGCCGATGGGGATCTATCTCATACCCTTATCTGTTTCATATAGTGAAAGTTAGATTCCGAGGAAGTACAACAAAGCAGAATAGATTACCCTCACCTACACAGTCCTCAGCAAGATAGACAAAGTTCTGAAGATATAAACAAGCAGAAGTATGAGGAATAGCCCTATCGGCAAAATCTGAAGAGAGAAATTCAACTAACTACACAGGGTTGTTTCGGGGTATGCTCTATAAACAACAAAAGGACAAATAGGAGGCTGGAGAAATAGCTCAAAAAGAAAAGTACTGCAACTGTCATGATGATCTGAGTCTCAATACCCAGCACCAGTGTGAGAAGCCATTTGGGTGATACACCAGTATAATGGCAGTGCTGAGGATCGGAGACAGCAGATCCCCCAAGCCTCCTGGAAAGTTAGTGCTGCACAGTTATCCAGTTCCAAGCAGCAAGTTCAGCTACAGATCCCATCGGAGAATATAAGGTGGAGAACAATAAAGAAACTACAAGCTTCCCCATATAAATAAAAACATATGTATGTGTGTGTGCATGCACACATTTCTGCATGCACATGAACAAAACTACACACTTGTACCACACACATGGGACCAACAGGGTGATAATGACTAATATCAACAGTTGTAAGAAAGCAATGGAACATTTTACATTTTTTAATCCAAAATATATGCAAAACAAGAAGACTGCAATGCTTAGTAGTTCTTATTACTATAGCTCTTTGGTACAGCTTGAAATCAAGGATGCTGATACCTCTGGAAATTCTTGTACTAGACAGAATTGTTTAGCTATCCTGACATTTTGTTTTTGCTTCATTCCATATAAAGCTAAGTATTTTCCTTTCAAGATCTGTATAGAACTTTTGTTGGAAATTTGATGGGGATCGTAATGAATCTTTAGATAACTTTTGGTAAGATAATCACTCATACTATCTTAATCCTACTAATCCGTGAGTATGAGAAATCTTTAAAAACATGGACATTAGTTCACACATATATGGACACCTGAAGATTTTGTTATATAAACCAGTAATACACACTGGAAAAAAGGGACATCTTCAACAAATGGTGCTAGTCTATCTAGATGTCTGGATGTAGAAAATTATGAATACATTGTATCAATCACCCTGCACTCAAGTCCTAGTGTGTGAAAGCCCTCAGCATAAAATTAGATGCATTCAACCTAGTAGAAGACAAAGTAGGAAATAACCTTGAACTCAATGACACAGGAGGCAATGTGCTGAACAGAATACCACTAGAACAGGCACTAAGGTAGTTAATAAATGGGAACTAATAAGACTAAAATGCGTATGTAAGCCAAAGGAGACCTCCAGTGACCTACAGAATGGGAAAAGATTTTAACTAGGTCCACGACTGACAGAGGGATCATATCCGAAATATATAAAAAACGCAAGAATCTAGACGTCAATAACGTTAAATAAATAAATCAAACAAATTATAGGGTACAGATGTAAATAGAGAATTCTCAACATAGCAAACTCACACCACTGATAATTACGTTCAAAACTGTTCACCATCCTTAGCCGTCAGGGAAAGGCATCTCAAAACTGCTTTAATATTACATGTTATACCTATCAGAATGGCAAAGATCAAACACACAAGTGGCAGCTCATGGTAATGAGAATGTGGAGCAAGGGGAACTCCATTGCTTGTGGTAGAGCAAACTGGTACAGACACTATAGAAATCAATGTGGCAGTTCCTAAATAAATAAATAAATAAATAAATAAATAAATAAATAAATAAATAAATAAACCTGGAAGTCAATCTACTTAAAAACCCAGCGTGGCAGCCATCAAGCAAGCCAAGATCGGTGCATACAACTACATCCAGGAGCTATGGAGGGAGAAGCAGTCCGACGTGATGCGCTTTCTCCTGAGGGTCCCCTGCTGGCAATACCACCAGCTCTCTGTGCTGCACAGAACCCCCCCCCCCTCCACGGCCCCACCCGGCCTGATAAAGCTCGAAGGCTAGGGTACAAGGCTACAAGGCTAAGCAAGATTATGTCCTTTACACGATTCGTGTCCGACGTGATGGTCACAAACGCCCAGTTCCTAAGGGTGCAACTTATGGCAAGCCTGTCCACCATGGTGTTAACCAGCTGAAATTTACCCGAAGCCTTCAGTCTATTGCTGAGGAGAGAGCTGGGCGCCATTGTGAGGTTTTGAGAATCCTGAATTCCTACTGGGTTGGTGAAGATTCCACATAAAATTTTTTGGGGGTTATCCTCATTGATCCATTCCATAAAGCTATCAGAAGAAATCCTGACACCCAGCGGATCACCTAATCAGTCCACAAGCACGGAGAGATGCGTGGGTTGACATCTGCTGGCCGCAAGAGCCATGTCCCTGGAAAGGGTCCCAAGTCCCACCACACTATTGGTGGATCTCGCCGTGCAGCCTGGAGAAAGCGCAGTACCCTCCAGTTCCACCGTTACCGCTAATACACGTATTATTTGTAAAATTCATATCCAATAAACAATTTAGGACAGTCAAAAAAAAAAAAAAAAAAACCACTTCATCCTATCACAGGGACAGTTGCTCAACGATACTCATAGCAGTTTTATTTGTAATAGCCAGAAACAACCAATGTTCCCCATAGCCAGTATACCAAAAATGTAATACATTTACACACTGGATTATTATTTGATTATTTAAAAATGGCTTTAAATTTGAAAGAAAGGGGGTTGAAATAGAATGGATTTTGCAGCCAGAATGGGAATAGATATGAATGGAGACAGTAGGAATCAGATGACAGGGGAAGGGGTCAAAGGAACTTTGGAGTGACGTGGTAACCTAGTATAGTGGAAACATTCTGGAATCTATGAGGATGGCTCTAGATAAGACTCCAAGTAATGGGGGTGATATGGAGCTCGTATTGAACAATACATGTAACCAGGCAAAGCATTCAGTGATGAAATTGAAACATCAACCCAGTCACAAAGCCTTTGGCTCAGTTTGTCCTGATTACAAGATATGTTGGAGTAAAGGCTGCACAACTTGTGGGAGTGGCCAATCAATATCTCTTCCAACTTGAGGTCAACTCTATAAGAGTAGACTGGAGACTGGAAAGTCTTCAGATCTAAGATTAAAATTAAACATCACTGATCCCCCCCCCCAGAAAAACAAGTCAGTGAATCAATGTCTAATGATATTCTGCTCCACTCATAGATCCGTGACTACCCAATCATCATCGGAGTGGCTTCATCCAGTAATGATGGAATCTGGTGCAGAGACTCAAAACAAAAAAAAAAAAAAAAAAACAAACAAACAAAAAAAAAAAAAAAAAAAAAAAACGTGACTTACAGATTAAATTAAGCAAGTCTCATACGGGATCACAGAGTCTGAACTTGGAATCACCAAATCTGTGTAGATCTACACTAGGTCTCCAGCATATATTGATATGGTATGACAGCTTGGTGTTCTTGTGAGACTCCTAGCAAAGGGAGTGAGGAGTGTTGCTGATCTTTTCACCTACTCTTGAGACCCTTATCCTCCTACTGGATTTCTTTGTTCAACCTTAACATGAGGATTTGTTCCTAGTTGTATTGTAACTTGTTATACAGTGTTTGACTGATGTATCTGATAGGCTTGTTCTTTTTTGAAAAGGAAGTGAGAAGGAGCAGACCTGGCTGAGACACTATGGGAATGAGGGGTTGCTAGAAGAAATGGAGGGAGGGGAGCATGTAGTTTTGACATAATGTATAAACGAAAATTAACTTAAAAATAATGAAAAGATTCTGTAAACTGCATCTATGCTGAAGAACAAAAGAGCTTAAAATGCTATTTACTTGATAATGACTTAAAAATCACACATATATCTTATTTACATTATCAATTTATAAATACCATGCTAAGTATTAAAATTATTATTTCTCTTCCAAAAAATAATTATGACAAGGAAAAGAGTGGAATGGGCTGGAGAGATGGCTCAGCAGTTAAGGAAAAGAGTGAAAAATCTGGAATTGAAGAATATAGTGATTTAAATAAAGATTTGATTAAGCCTATTCTTTTGTGAACAAAAATAACAAAGAATCTTGGGAATCAAGATTTCTGTAGGTTGGCTATCCACTTATTTCAGTCCAGTGAGACTAAACACAGTCACAAGCAGTTATAGTAAATTCCCTAGAGTCAGGCAGCAATGGGAACAAACATTAAATGTCTATACAAATTTTAGTCTAAGGCTCAAGAACACTTGCCAGAGTAGATGGAGTCTTGACTGTCCATGGCCAACTAGCATGAATGCTGAAAAGCTTGACAGGTAATTGAGGTATATTAACTCAAAAACCCTGTGATTCACTAAGCGAATCTTTGAAGTACTTCCTGTTGCTAAGAGTGGAAAATGACTAGGTTGCTCAATCAGCTTTCACTGTACTTCTTCAGGTAACATTTCTTATAGACAGAGGAGCTGCTGTCTCAGACTTCTCAGAAGTTGTATTGATTCACCTGCAGACTTCCCAGCGGGGAACAAAAACAAACAAATGAATAAACAAAATGCAAGCAAGCAAGCAAACACATACCAACAATCAAGGTGACATAAAAATGAAACTCAGCCCGGCCTGATTTTATTGTAACCAGCACTGGACCAAATTCTCTAAGAGTCTGGCCCAGATTATTTTACTTTAGCCATATTTGAGCACAGTAAATTTGGGGGGGGGGGATATTTTAATAACAATACAGTCCCAAGTGCAAAACAATTTAAGACATATTTACACTGAGATTCTTTACAAAGTCTATCTGACTTCTTTCATAGTGGGTAATGTTGGCTTTCAGATAGTGCCCATGATGTAGGGTCTAGGGAGCTTGACTGAGGTAAATATTACACTAGTGGGTATTAGGATTTTCTGGACACAAAGTGGCATAGAAGTTAATCACTTAGGTTGTTATAAAGCGTAAGTGACATCACACATAAGTATTAGGGTTTTGGGTGGACTCCTAAAAATGCTAGGGCAGTTGTCTTCCACTCTTTTGCCTGTCCTTCATGCAGTGTTCCTGATACTGGGTTGTCTCATCCATCCTTGATAGGAGGTTTATTAAACCTTGTTATGATGAGTCTGACTGATATTACCAGGGGCTGCTTTTCTTTTGAAGGGAAATGGAGGGGAAGAGTGGAAGGCTGCTATGGTTGGGATGTATTGTAAGACCATATAATAAAAAAATAAAATAAACTTTAAATAAACGGGTTGATATTGTTCTTCATCCATGGGATTGCAAACCCTTTCGGCTCCATCAGTCCTTTCTCTAGCTCCTCCACTTGGGTTTTTGTGCTCGGTCTGATGGTTAGCTGCAAGCATCCTCCTCAGTATCAGTATGGTTCTAGCAGGCCAAATAACCACTCCACCAGAGTTCCCAGGGAGTAAAACCCCACTCAATGAGCACACATGGAGAGACCTATGGCTCCAGGCACTTATGTAGCACAGGACAGCATTGTCTGGCATTAGTGGGAGGAGTGGCCTTTGGTCCAGAGAAGGCTCATTTCCCCAGTGTAGGGGAATGACAAGGTGATGAGGTGGAAGTGGATGATTGGGAGAGGGAGCATCTTCATGGAAGCAAGAGGAGAGGTGAGGGGAAATAAGAGAGGGACAGAAAGGGGATAACATATGAAATGTAAATACATAGACTGTCCAATAAAAGTGATAAAGAAAGAATGAATTTTATTTATTTTTATTTATTTATTTTATTTATTCATTCACCAGACAGCAAAAGGTCAAATAATGTAGCTAAAATTTCATCATCTCAGGCCTTCCAGGAAAAGCAACTTCACAACCCTTGTTTTTTTTTTTTTTTTTTTTTTTTTTTTTTTTTTTTTTGAGAGGTAAGCTGTGTGTTTAACTTTCCAGGCTTCTCTGGTGTTTATCTGTGTGCACAAGGCCTTTTCTGCCCTCTGAAGAGTGCTTCTCTTTGACTCAGGATATTGCATCCCTTGGACATTATATAATTCTGTGTGGTAGCTGTAATGGAAATGTGTGAAGAAAAAGGTAAACCAAGTCTATACCAAGCAGTCCTCTGGAAATTTGTAATCCATAAATAAATTCATAATCATCCTGAATCAACTGACAAATTTTAAAATGAAAGAAAAATATTTACTACAAAATGATGGAAGCTATTGAACTCATGGATATACTTAGATGATTTCCAGAAGAGAATGATAAAAAGAGATAAACTACTAGAGAATTAACCTGATTGTTCTTGAAATATATGAATATGACTAAATGATGTACCATATGCTCAATTAATAACAGAGAATAGATGAAGAAATAAACATAGTGTTAGTAAACTTTATGTCACCAGAGTAAAATACTTGAAATTATCAAATTAAAAGAATTTAAAAAAAAGGACCATTTTGTTTTATAGTTTTAGTACTTTTAGTTCAAGGATGCCTCTATCCATTGCATTTAGAAATGTCCAAAGATAATGATATGATGTCAAATAATATCAGAAGCTACTTCCATAAATTCTCATCAGCATTACTACATAATCATGAGTTGAACAAGGGTGACACCAAACAGAACAGAAAAATGTTCATGAAACCTCAACCCACCAAAAGAAAACCCTATATTTAACGAAGGGAAAGTGAAAATGAGAGAGATCTTTCCTAGGTAAGAGCATCTAAATTGTTGTCCACAGCCAAATAGCCCTAAAAATACACACATAAGTAACACTATTTGAAGTTAGCAGGTTATATTAAGAAATGTATATGTTAATATATTAATATATACATATTCAGAAAATATATAAAGGAATACATATATGCAGTCAACAATTGACTGCAGTATAACAAATGTGAATTTGAAAGAGTGGGCAAGTAGATATTACAAGTACTGGAGAGAAGGGAGGAAAAAAGAAATGTAATTATTTATAATCTTAGAAATAAAAAATAAGTGTAAGTTAAAGATAAAATAAAAACACATTCAAAGAAAAAATGAAGTAAATTCATTTAATTCATCACAATAACATTCTCCTTGAAAAAAACATGGAAGATGAGTCTTCATGGTAAATATGAATGCTCAGAATTTCAGATGTGCATATGATAAAAGTCATTCAAGTATATTACATGTCACTACGAGAAATTGAGAAACTATAACTTAGTATCACTTACAAAGTGTAAGTGTAATGTTGGGCTTATAACATATAGGTAAAAATATATTTCTTTCAATGGAATTATGGAGGAATAAATCAATTTGGAGTGAGGAAATGATAAAAATTAAGAAAGAAAGAAAGAAAGAAACAAACAACAAAACAAGGAAAGAACGTGAGAAAAAAAAGAAAAGAAAAAAGTATTGAGAAAGAAAGAAAAAATAAAGGAAAAAGAGAAAAAGATAGATAAATGATAGATAGATAGATAGATAGATAGATAGATAGATAGATAGATAGATAGATGGATGGATGGATGGATAGATGCATGGATGGATAGATAGAGAGAGATAGATAGATGGAGATGGGGGGATGGATGGAAGGATGGAGAGATAGATAGATAGATAGATAGATAGATAGATAGATAGATAGATAGATAGATAGATAGATGATAGATGAAAAGTATAAAAGTCACTATGAAGAATATAAACTTGCATTCCATTTCCTTGTCTTAATTTAAAAGATAAAAACTTTTAAAATTGATAATGGAATAAGACTATTAGGATGGAGAAAGTAATTGTAGATGGAAGAAGAGACCCTAAGCAAAAGAGAAATAGAAAAAAAAATAAGTATGACATAAAAAAAGAAGGATAGGTAATTTGTATAAAGGATCAGAGAGAATTCAAAAGAAGATATGGGGAGAGGAAACAGAACAGATAAAACAAAGTGGAGAGAGAGAGAGAGAGAGAGAGAGAGAGAGAGAGAGAAACAGTCACACACACACACACACACACACACACACACACACACACACATTCACGAATTCCCTTTCTCTTGTTATAAAACCTAATATACCTCAAGAATTTGTCAGCAAGAGGATGAGTCATGGCTCAGACATAAAATAAAGATTTTATGCTGACATGCTTGATAAGATATTCAAAATGCAGTGCTTATTTTTTATAGATGACAATGTCCAACAAAGAGCATACCCTTTAATCCTCAAGCAGAGTTAGGGCAGAAGGGGTAAGAAGTATGGCAATCAATAATAAGGAAAAGAGGTCACAGAGTGTCAGAGAAGAGATGTCAAAGAGATCCAAGGGAGGAAAGTTGGGAGGAGTTAGAAAGGGAAGAAAGTTTGAATTTCTATTTCAATTAAAATGAAATAAAAGCATCAGCAGAAATACAGGCAATCCAAGAAATTGGTGGAAAATATCATGTATTAATCCTGTAAACAAACTAGCAAATTTCTCACTCAATTTAACAGGCAGCTGATCCTGGTCTTGCCGTCCTATAATCTTAGCAGTTTAAGACATGAAGCAGGAGAATGTCAATTTTAAGGTCTAGTATGAGAACAAGAAAGCAAAAAGACCAACCTTAGTAACTTTTTGGAACCTGTTGTAAAAGTAAAACTAAAACACATATGTTGAGGCTAAAGACCTACCTACTGAACAGCTACCACTAATGAGGCCATGGATTCAATCCCTGGAATCACTATAAAGAAATAAACTGTAAATACAGAAATTCATGTTAATGAATCACTAAAATGAACTATGTGCTAACCTCTTAAAAAAGCAATGAAACCCTTCATAGCTTCCAGGGACTGAAACACGAACCAATGAGCAGACATGCAGAGACACTTGGCTCCAGTTGCATAGGTAGCAGAGGATAATATTGTTTGGCATTAGTGGGAGAAAAGCCCTTTGGTCCAGTGAAGGTGTGTTTCCCCAGTATAGGAGAGTGCTAAGGCAGTGAAGTGGAGATGGTGGTTAGGAAAGAGAGCACCTTCATGAAAATGAGGAGAAGAGGTGGGGGGGGGAGGGGAGTAAGCGGGAAGGGGATAACATTTGAAATGTAAGTACAGACACTATCCAATAGCAATAAAAAGAAAAGGAAAAAGAAAAAAAATTGCTTTCGAATATCTCCATTAGAAGAAACATTTATATCTGTACCAAAATCCTTAGCTAGTACACCTAGTTGTACTAAAAACAATAGAAGAACATTTAACATATGCAGAATGCAAGAATGTAAAAGCATGACATTTATAAATTGGTGCCGATTGCTTTTAGTGTAAGATATTCTGGGAATACAACAAATATTAATGTATATGTCAAAACTGTGCAGATGATTCCAAATGATTTCAATAGAAAAGTAATAAGTGTTTGAAGTACAGGCATATTAGTTTAACAAATGTTAAAACTGTGTTCCATAAATACATAAAGCTATAATTTGTCAATTTATAATTCAAAAGCAAAACTTCAAATATCAGCAGTAGTTCTATACATTGAGAATGAAGTTAACATGAAATTGAGGGAATGACTTATCTACAATAAATGTAAAATATTAATATTAAGATATTTCAACATATTTAACAAGGAAATTTTGTGTACACTAATGTGTATAAAAATGTAAAGAGTGCAGGTAAAAACAGATAATAAAATCTGAAATTTTCTTTTTATGCACAAAAGAATTCCTAACTTTATTAAGACTGCATATGCCTCCTACCAATAAACGTGCTTACTAAAGTAATAAGAAATTTTAAGGGAATCTGAAATTCATGTGGCATTTCAAAGGAACCTCATTATCAAGGCTCATGTTCAAATAGAAAGACCGAGGTAGAAGTCTCACACTTCCTATTTTGAAAATTTTACACTACATAGCGCAAACTGAGAAAAATGTTGTCCTCTTGTTTGAAGAAGTCTCTGTGTCAGTGAGACAGACACTAAAATTAATAATATGTATGGTTATAAATGTGGTTAGTGGATTCTTTAAAAGAATGCCAACAGCTTTATATTTATAATAAACAGTACTGCTGCAATAATATATATGTATATACAAACGGTAATTTCAGAAAAGAAATGACACTGTGCACTTAGATTAGCAACAAAAAACTGGATTGTAGATGTAATTATAAAAGAAAAACTATTAAGACCCAGGAGAATACAGCAATAAATGTTTGTAACTTTGAGGTAGGCAATGGTTTCTTGGTACATTACCTTACAAAACAACCAAAAAAACAAACAAACAAACAAACAAAACAGATAGATAAATTGCACTTCAACACATGTTCATATGCCTCTGCTTCAAGTCATATTCCCAAGAAACTAAAGGCAAAACATTTAGAATCAAAGAAAACATTTCCAAACGACAGTTCAGATAAAAGGACGTGCATTTACAATATATAAAGTTTTATAGCTTAATAATTGAAAGAAAGTAACCCGATCTACAATAATCTGCAGATATGGATATTTGCTAAGTAAAAAAAGAATTGTACAAATAGTAAAAAACAAAACAAAAAAACAACAATGACAAAAAGAAAAACAAATCATGAAAGGATATTAAACATAACTAGCTGACAAGAAAATGCAAATCAAAAAAAAAAAGCCTCAAGACTCAACTAACAATCAACTTTCCAACAAGTAAAGTTTAACAGCAACAAAGTAAAACAAAAAGAATAAAAGAGTAAAAATAATCTATTCCTTCATGGATCAGGTTGTTATGAGGATTAAGAGGCAGAAAGATTCTAGGAGCAAAAGTGAATGGAAGACACCAACAAAATACATCAACTGCCCTTATCAATAACATATGAATTCATAGAAACTATGGCAGTACGAACAGAATCTGCACAAAGTCAAGACAGACAAGGTTCTGGTCCAGAGAGGGTATATTCCTCACTTACAAGCTCTCTTCCAACTGACATTTAATTGAAAAAAAAATTGAAGTTAATTTTCTCATGTTGAGCCATACTTGATACGTGTAGTACACTTAACTGGTAAGTCCCATGCCCAATAATAGAGCCAAGACAAAATAAACTCAGGGGCACCTTTGTAGAATTTTTGTCTCACATTATTTTGTTTGGGCATTTTTCACTTTTTGTCTTACTGAACATTTGTTTATATTTTATGATTTTCAACTGCTTGGCATCATGGTTTTATATGTGTATGAAGTTTTGTGTGTGTGTGTGTGTGTGTGTGTGTGTGTGTGTGTGTATGTTTATTCTGATTTCTTTTTGTACTTTTCTTTCTTCTTAGTTTGTTTGTTGTTGTTGTTAACCTGCTTCTTTTCCAAGAGCAAGAAAGAAAGTATGAAATACAGTGAATGTGAAGGTAGTTCAGATCTAAGAGTATTTAGAAGAGGGGAAATTTTATTTTGGAAAAGATAGTACAAAAGAATGCAAGGATATAAAGGGACTAGAAGTTCTGCATATTTCTGGTGACTGCTGAGATAATAAATCTCTACTTTAAAAGACCCTTCAAATAATGCAAATGTCCCTTGGAAAGCAGTCATCCTTCAATCTGTGGCCTTTACCACATCAGATTCTAATTTTCTTGGAAGAATGTTTCTTTGTTGTGCAGTTTGAAGTTAATTTCTAATATTGGAAACTGTCCTTCTGAGAATATTTTATTGTGAGTTTCTGTTGTCTGACAAAGTTGAAACATCTTTCCGAGGACCTGTTGGGAGCTCTCTTAGATTATACTGATCAGTTTTGGGAGTTTTGGTGACACTTAAATTAAGAGCAGTTCTGGTGCTGTACTTTGTATAGTCATTATATTCACTTCAAATATGAAATAAAATTGATTTTTTGTTAATTTATAAATAAATAAAGGAAAATACTTCCTATGAGTGCAACTTTTTAAATTGTTAAATAAGAAACTAACAAATAAAAAATTAAAAATCAACTTTATATCACATAAAGATTTTCTAAAAAGAAAAAAATTACTATGGTACATTAAAAATAAGTAACTTAATTGCTGTGCTTTGTTCTTGCCCCAGAGTCACTAACTTCTTGGCATATCTTGAGTGACAGGGGTATATTTTGTTCTAATGACATGATTCTTAGAAGACACTAAATAGTTTTTGATAAGGGCTTCTGGTGAGAAAAAAATAATATTTTGAAGGTGATATGGCAGTATTAAGTAATTTTCATGATGGTGGGGTGAAAGTATTGGGGACACTATCATTCGTTCTCTCTATGTAGGTCCAAGTATCTAATTCAGTACATCAGGCTTAGCAGCCAGAGCGTTTACATTCTGACCCTTCTCTCTGGCCCTGTTTATAGTTTGTGACAAGCACAGCATTGGTGAAGCCCCTGGAACTCAATGTTCTCCTCGTATATAGTTGTGGAGGTTGCTTTCCCACTTTCTAGTATTGACATTTCCATTGTTATATGGTGTCAAAGCTCCTCTCAGCAAATGGGAAATGTATGTTTCCATTTTTTAAAGCTAGACTTCTGTATTTAGATTTGTGCAGAAGGATATGAGAGAGGCGCTCTGTGCTCAGGTCTCTGGAGGCTGAGCTCCCAGGGCATCTGCACAGGCACTTTTCCACCTGGACTAGGGGAGAGCCTGGGATACAGACCCAGGGAGGTCACACCAGGAGTTCTCAGAGCACAGGGAGTGTGGTGCACTCTGGAAAACGGTCCTTTCCAGCCCACAGATAGGGCCGGATCTCTGACATCAGGACTCAGGACCTCCAGCAGGAGACTGAGCTCTGAGATCAGCTACACAGGAGCTTTTCCACCTCCACAAAGATTGAGCATGACGCATAGGCCTGCTACCTGTTCAGCAAGGAAACACAGGGAGTTCTTGGGGCACAGAAAGTGTGGTGCTCTCTAAAACAGATTTCTTTTGGGCCAGGAGAAAGAGCCAGGTCTTTGCCATTAGGACTCAGAACCTGTGGGCAGAGGGCTGGGCTTCCAGAACAGCCCAACAAGAACTCTTACACCTGAGCCCACAAAACAAATCTGAGTCACTGCCTTCAGAACTCACTGCTTGCACACAAAAAGACAAACACCCAGGAGCAATTTCCCTGCTGAGACAATGGGCCTTTGGACCCACAGGAAAGACAAGAGAGAGAGAGAGAGAGAGAGAGAGAGAGAGAGAGAGAGAGAGAGATCACCTATGGAAAGAGGAAAGCACAAGAACCCAAGCAAAGGAAAACAAGAAAGCCTGGAACCTCAGAACCCAGTTCTCCCACCACACCAAGTAGTAAATTTCCCAACACTCCAGAAAAACAAGATTTAGACTTAAAATCATACTTCATATTGATGTGATGGAGATCTTCCAGAAGCACATAAATAACTTCCTTAAACAATTACAAGAGAACCAGGAGAAATCATTCAAAGAATACAGGAAAACACAAACAAACAGGGGAAGGAATAAGAAATGAAAATAGATACAATAAAGAAATCACAAAAAGACATAACCCTGGAGAAATAAAACCTAAGAAAGAAATAAGAAGTCATGATTACAAGCGTCACCAACACTACAAGAGATGGAAAAGAGGATCTCAGGGACCAAAACAACATAGAAAACATAGACAAAGCAATCAGAGAAGATGCAAAAACCAAAAACTCCTAACCCAGAATGTCCAGGAGATCAAGGACACAATGAGAAGACCAAACCTAAGAATAACAGGTGTAGAAGAAGGCAAAGAATATCAACTAAAAGGCACAGTAAATATCTTCAACAAAATCATAGAAGTAAACTTCCCTGCCCTTAAAAATGAGATGACCATGAACATACAAGAAACCTACAGAACTCCAAAATACAAGAAGCCTACAGACTAGACCAGAAAAGTAATTCTTCATGACACATGATAGTCAAAACACCAAATGCTCAAAACAAAGAAAGAATCCTAAAAAATTTAAGAGAAAAAAGGACATGTAACATAAAAAGGCAGACAAATCAGAATTACACCAGACTTCTCAACAGAGACTTTGAAAGCGAGAAGATCCATGACAGATCTCATATAGACTCTAAGAGAACACAAATCCCAGCCCAGGTTACTATATGCAGCAATACTCTCAGTTACCATAGATAGAGAGACCAAGATATTCCAAGAAAAAAACCTAATTTACACAATATCAGACCACAAATCCAGCCCTACAAAAAATAATAGAAAATCCAATACAAGGAGAGAAACTGGATTCTAGGAAAAGCAAGAAAATAACTAAACAAGAAAACCAAAAGAAGAAAGGCACAAAAAGCATAATTCTACCTCTAACAAAACATAACAGGTAACAATCACTATTCCTTAATATCTGTAAACATCAATGGACTCAATTCCCGAATAAAGAGACATACTATCAAAATGGATATGCGATCAGGAACCAGCATTTTGCTGCCTACAGAAAACTCATCACTGAAACAAAGACAGATACTACCTCAGAGTAAAAGGCTGGGAAAAATATCTTTCAGGCAAATGTTCCTAAGAAGCAACATGGAGTAGCCATTCTAATATCTAATAAAACACATTTTCGACCAAAAGGTATCAAAAAAGTTAAGGAAAGACAATTTTTACTCATCACAAGAAAAATCTAGTAAGTTGAACTCTCAATCCTGAACATCTATGCTCTAAATACAAGGGTAACCACATTCATAAAAGAAACCCTACTAAATCTCAAAGCATAAATTGTACCACACACAATAATAGTGTGAGACTTCAATACCCCACTCTCATCTATGGACAGAACATAGAAGCAGAAACTGAACAGAGACATGGCAAAACTAGCAGATATTATGAACCAATTGGAATTAAAAGATATCTACAGAACATTTCATCCTCAAACAGAAGAATATACCTTTTTCTTATCACCTCAAGGCACCTTCTCCAAAATTGACTATATAGTCAATCACGAAACAAGCCTCAACAGATGAAAGAAGATTGAAATACTCCCATGCATCCTATCAGATCACCATGGACTAAGGCTGGTCTTTAATACCAACAAAGACCACAAAAAGCCCACATACACATGGAAGCTGAACAATGAGCTACTCAACAATAGCATGATCAAAGAAGAAATAAAGAAATAAATTAAATATTGTTTAGAATTTAATGAAAATGAAAGCATAACATACCCAGACCTATGGGATGTAATGAAAGCAGTACTAAAAGGAAAATTCAAAGCACTGAGTGCCTCCAAAAATAAACTGGAGTGAGCACACACTAATAACTTTAAAGCACAGCTGAAAGTTCTAGAACAAAAGGAAGCAGATACACCCAAGAGGAGTAGACAGCAGAAAATACTTAAACTTAGAGGAGAAACCAACCAAGTAGAAACAAAAAGAAACATACAAAAAATCAACAAAACCAAGAGCTGGCTCTTTTAGAAAATTAACAAGATTCATAAATCCTTAGCCAGACTAAATAGAAGGCACAGTTATCCAAATTAACAAAATCAAAAATGAAAGGGGAGACATACAATAAAAAAATGAGTAAATTGAAGAAATCACAAGATTCTTCTACAAAAGCTTATACTCACTAAAACTGAAATATCTGAAGGAAATGGACAAATTTCTAGACAGATACCAGATACCAAAGTTAAATGAGGATCAGATAAACCATCTAATCAGTCCCATAATTGCTAAAGAAGTCATCAGAGAAGCAGTTATCAAAAGCCTCCCAAAAAAAAAAAAAAAAAAAAAAAAGCCCAGGACCAGATGAGTTTAGTGGATAATTCTATCACACATTCAAAGAAGACCTAATAATACTCTCCAAACTATTCCACAAAATAGACAGAGGGAACACTACACAATTCATTCCAATTCATTCTTTGAATCTACAGTGACTCTCATTCCTAAACCACACAAAGACCCTACAAGGAAAGAGAACTTCAGACTAGTCTCACTCATGAACATTGCTGCAAAAATACTCAATAAAATTTTTGCAAACCGAATCCAAGAACATATGAGAACAAGCATTCAATATGATCAAGTAAGCTTCATCCCTGGGATGCAGGGGTGGTTCAATATACAGAAATCCATCAACATGATCCACCATACAAACAAGCTCAAAGAAAAAAAAAAAAAAAAAACACATGTTCATCTCATTAGATGCAGAAAAAGCATTTCAGAAAATTCAACATCCCTTCATATTAAAAGTATTAGATCCAAGGACCATACCTAAACATAGTAAAAGCAATATACAGCAAACCAGTAGCCAACATCAAATTAACAATGAAAAATTTGAAGCAATTCCACTAAAATCAAGGACGAAACAAGGTTTCTCACTTGCCACTTACCTATTTAATATAGTACTGAAAGTCCTGGCCAAAGCAATTAGACAACAAAAGGAAGTCAAAAAGATACAAATCTTAAAGGAAAAATTCAAAATGTCACTATTTGCCAGTGACATAATAGTATACTTAAGTGACCCCAAAAATTCCACCAGATAAATTTTACATCTGATAAATAAATACAATGGATATAATATAATAAAATAATAAATATAATGGATATAAAATTAACTCAAACAAAAGTAGCCTTCCTCTACTCAAAGGAAATAAATGCTGGGAAAGAAATTAGGGAAAAGATCCCCTTCACAATAGTATTAAACAAAATAGAATAATTGGTGTGACCCTAATTAAGCAAGTAAAAGATCTGTATGACAAGAACTTCAAATCTCTGAAGAAAAAAATTGAAAAAGATCCCAGAAGATAGAAGATCTCCCAAGCTCATAGATTGGCAGCATCAACATTATGAAAATGACCATCTTACCAAAAGATACCTACAGATACAATGCAATCCCCATCAAAATTCCAACTTAATTCTTTATGAGTTGGAAAGAGCAATTTGTAAATTCATCTGAAATAACAAAAACAAACAAACAAACAAAAATAAACCTAGGATAGCAAAATCCATTCTCAACAACAAGAAAACTCCTGCAGGAATTACCATCTCTGACCTCGTTATATTACAAAGCAAATGTGTTAAAAACTGCATGGTATTGGTACAAAGATAGGCAGGTAGATCAATAGAACAGAATAGAAGATTCAGAAATAAACCCTCACACATATGGTCACTTGATCTTTGACAAAGGACCTGAAAACATTCAATAGAAAACGAACAACCTGAGAAGATCCTTTCACGAACCCACACACTGAGGCCTCTGAGTGAAAAGTGTAGCACCCTGTCTTCTGTGTTGTCCTACGAAAGTCTCATACACGCCGTGGCCGGAGCCGTGGGAAGTGTGACTGCCTTGTCAGTGTTCTTCCCTTTGGATACTGCTAGACTTCGTCTTCAGGTAGACGAGAAAAGAAAGTCAAAAACAACACATGCAGTGCTCCTGGAGATAATTAAGGAAGAAGGCCTCCTGGCACCTTACCGAGGATGGTTTTCAGTTATTTCCAGTCTCTGCTGCTCCAATATTTTGTCTATTTTTACACTTTTAATAGCCTCAAGCAGTGTGGGTCAAAGGTCAACGTTCTTCTACAGGAAAAGATCTGGTGGTTGGATTTGTAACAGGAGTGGTGAATGTGTTGCTGACTACTCCGCTCTGGGTGGTAAACACCAGACTGAAGCTGCAGGGGGCTAAATTCCGGAATGAAGACATTATACCAACTAACTACAAAGGCGTTATCGATGCATTCCGCCAGATTATTCGAGATGAAGGGATCTTGGCTCTGTGGAATGGCACCTTTCCCTCCTTGCTGTTAGTCTTCAACCCTGCCATCCAATACATGTTCTATGAAGGCTTCAAACGGCAGCTTTTAAAGAAGCAGACGCAGCTCTCTTCTCTGCATGTGTTCATCATTGGTGCAATAGCCAAAGTGACTGCCACCGCAGTCACCTATCCCATGCAGACCGTACGGTCAGTTCTGCGGTTTGGACGTCATAGACTAAACCCAGAAAACAGGACACTGGGGAGTCTTCGGAACGTTCTCTCTCTTCTTCACCGAGTCAAGCGCTTTGGAATAATTGGCCTCGCAGCCAAGCTGCTCCAGACAGTGCTCGCAGCTACACTCATGTTCCTTGTGTACGGGAAACTGACAGCTGCTGCCTTCACCGTGTGGGCCTTGAAGAGCACACACAAGCGCTGAGACCCGTCCACAGGACAGAGTGGAGGCAAAGGTGCTGCACAGAGAGAAGAGGCACAGTCCTTCCCACCCGGTCATCCACACCACAGACATTCCTGTCATCGACTGTAAAGGCATCAAAGGCTAAGCAGGGAGTATAGCTGACTAAGCCTGTCGTCAACTTAGTTTTGATGGTGTTTGGTTGGATTTAGGGGTAGAGGTTAAACTGATATGAAAATATTGAAACCCTGAAAATGGAAGTTTGTGGGTGCTCATAAATTTCCTCAAGGGGAATAAGACTTTCCATCAAGGCTTTTCTCTGCTTTGCCACTTGTTATCTCTCTCTAAATGCTCTCCATTGTTCCAGATGACTCAGTGACATAAACCTCCGCAGATACTTTTCTGTGTCTTGATCTTGGTAAAGAGTTCCTCACCAAGGATAACATCATGATTGTGCCGTGGGCAGGACTTTATTTTTGTCTCACTCTCTCCCTCCTGCTTAGAGAGAGCTATTTATTTTGTGGGGGAAATGAAAATTATTGACCTAAATGATTTTCTTAAAATTTGTAGATGTCGATAATTCATTGGTGTTTGACATAGTTTTTTTAAAATACATATTTATTTTGAATTGTCTTTTATTACAAAAGCCTTAATGTTGTATGTCCTTCCATGCAAGCTCCAATAAGCTAAGCCTCAATAAATTTTCAACACACACAAAAGAAAAAAAAAAGAAAAAAAAACGGACAACATCTTCAACAAGTAGTGTTGGTTCAACTGGCAGTCCACATGCAGAAGAATGCAAATTAATCCTTTCTTGTATCCTTGTACAAAGCTCAAGTTCAAGTGGATCAAAGATCCCCACATAAATCCAGGTACACTGAAACTATTAGAACAGAAATTGGGGGAAAACTTAGAACACTTAAGCATAGGAGAAATTTTTCTAAACAGAACATCAATGGCCTATGCTTTAAGATCAAAAATAGATAAACAGAACCTTATGAGATTGCAAAGTTTCTATAAGGCTAAAGACACTGTCAAGAAAACAAAACACCAGCCAACAGACTAGGAAAGGACCTTTACCAATCTAACATCTGATAGAGGTCTAATATCCAATATATACAAAGAACTTAAGAAGGTAGCCTCCAAAGAATCAAACAATCCTATTTAAAAAATGGGATACAAAGCTAAACAAATAATTCTCAACTAAGGAATACTGAATGGCCAAGGCTTTCAGTATTGTCCAGTTTCTATTGAATGTTTTCAGGTCCTTTGTCCAAGATCAAGTGACCATATGTGTGAGGTTATATTTCTGAATCTTCTATTCTGTTCTATTTTCATCAGGGAAATGCAAATCAAAAGTACCCTGAGATTCTACCTCAGACCAATAATAATGGCTAAGATCAAAAATTCAGATGACAGGCAATACTTGGTAAGATAAGGAGAAAGATGAACACTCCTTCACTGTTGGTATGATTGTAAGCTGGTACAACCACTCTGGAAATCAGTCTGGCAGTTCCTCAGAAAATTGAACATAGTACTTACTACTTGCAGACCCAGCTATTCCACTTCTGGACACAAAGTTGTTCCCACATATGATAAGCATACATGCGGCACCATGTTCATAGTAGCTGGAAAGAACCCAGATACCCTTCAATAGAGGAATGGGTTCTGAAATTGTAGTTTATTTACATAATGAAGTACTACTCAGCTATTAGAAACAAGGACTTTAAGAAATTCCTAGGCAAATGGATGGAACTAGAGAATATCATCCTGAGTGAGATAACCCAGTCACAAAAGAACCCACATGATATGTAGTTACTGATAATTGGATACTAGCTTAAGAAAGCTGTGAACACCCAAGAAACAACTCACAGATTAAGCTCAAAATTAAGGAAGGACAAAATGTGGAAGCCTCAGTCCTCCTTAGAAAAAAAAGCGAAATTAAAAAAAATGTGTATTTATCATATATTATTATGTAACAAGTTTTGGGAGCTATACTAATACTTTATAAAATAATTAAGTTAATAAAAAAAGATTTGAGATTGTCTTAGTGCTGACTGATCTATAGTTCAAGGATCTCTTGACAGTCCACTTGGAACTGAAGCCTCATGCCTACCATGTGACAAAGCTCTGCAGACACTGCTGGATAATGAAGCAAAGCTGTCCCTCTGGATGTGACCACAAAGCCAACTGATCAGTAGACTCACAAAGAAAATGCTTCTCAGAAGTCTACTCTCAGCCTACCCAGTACGTTACTTTAGCCTAGCTAAAACGAGAGGCATACATCTTGATTAAGTAGGTGTACTAGCTAGTTTTGTGTCAACTTGACACAAGCTGGAGTTATCACAGAGAAAGGAGCCTCAGGTGAGGAAATGCCTCCATAAGATCCAGTTGTAAGGCGTCTTCTCAACTAGTGATCAAGGGGGGAGGGCCCAGCCCATTGTGGGTGGTGCCATCCCTGGGCTGGTAGACCTGGGTTCTATAAGAAAGTAAACTGAGCAAGCCAGGAGAAACAAGCCAGTAAGCAAAATCCCTCCATGGCCTCTGCATCTGCTCCTGCTTCCTGACCTGTTTGAGTTCCTGTCCTGAATGCCTTTGGTAATAAACAATAATGTGGAATGTAAGCTGAATAAATTCTTTCCTCCCTAATTTGAACATGGTCATGATGTTTTGTGCAGACGTAGAAACCCTGACTAAGACAGTAAGTATTAAATGACAACATTTAATTTATTCTGATGTTTCATAAAAGGATAAACTTTGTTTCCTACTTTTTTTCATTTTTATTAGATATTCTCTGCATTTAGATTTCAGATGTTTTCCGCTTCCCCTAATCTCATCCACCCCACCCACCCCACCCCTGGCTCGTCCCATTGCCTCCAAGAGGGTGCTTTCTCTCCCAACCACACTCTCTACCTCAGCACACTGGCATTCCCCTACACTGGAAAAAATAGCCTTCAGCCTTCGTGGGACCAAAGGCCTCTCTTCCCATTGATGCCAGAGAATGTTATCCTCTGCTGCATATGCTCCAGGGACCATGGTTGTCTCTGTGCAAAATGATTGGTTGGTGTTTTAGTCCCTGGGAGGGACTGGCTGGGTTTGGTTAGTTGGGTGGCTTTAGTTAGTTGATAATTTTGTTTTTTCCATGGGATTGCATACCCTGTCAGCTCCATCAGTCCTTTCTCTAGCTCCTTCATAATATATATATGTTTCTAAGAATCTTTTTATCTGAATTATTCCTTTATACTTACAAATGTGTACAAAGCTTTTAAATGACAAGCACATCACTTGTTTTCAAACACAGGAATGAATTTTTTAAGGATTTAGGAGTCATATATTTGAAATACAATAAAGAAGAAGAAGAAGAAGAAGAAGAAGAAGAAGAAGAAGAAGAAGAAGAAGAAGAAGAAGAAGAAGAAGAAGAAGAAGAAGAAGAAGAAGAAGAAGGTACATTTATCTCTTTGTCCCTATATGACTTTGAAGGGTTTCTACCTTCTAAAAGTTCCTCCTCAATACAACTTATAAAGTATTTTTCATAATATCAAAACAAGAAAAGTCTGTTTTTCTTTGGTGATAAGAAGTTGGCTAACACACACACACACACACACACACACACACACACACACCCGTGAGGTGAATTGAAACCCCAGTGTGATGAGAATAGCTGGTGCTCTGCTCTGTTCCTGGAGGAGCTGTGTTTGAGAAATTGTCCAATGATCTGTTTCTTATCAGCCTGTGGAACAAAACAGGGAGATGTAATTTCATTCTTACAAATTTTCAGCAGTGGAAATTACAGTTTTTCTGGTTTTGGTTTTTGATTTTTATTTTTGTTTTTTTTTTGTTTGTTTGTTTGTTTTGGTTTGGTCTTTTGTTTTGTTTGTTTGTTTGCTTGTTTTTTGGTTGGGGGTTATTTTTTTGGTTTTCTGGGGTATTGCATTTTGGTTTTTGTTGTTTTTTGCTTTGTTCTTTTGTTTTTTGTTGTTGTTAACTTTGTGATGGGAAATGTTTGCACTAGCAGAGTAGGTAGAATCCCCCCCCCCCCAGTAATTAGCAGTTATTTCTATGAGTCTAAACTCAAAATAAGCAATAGTGTGTTTTCTAATTATGGATATCTTATTTTTATTTTTTGTACAGAATAAGCTTTAAGTTGAAATTTTTGTTAAAACATTTCAGTGCTCTAAAGCAGAATCCCCTATACCTACTCTCACATGCACTTTTCCTCTCCCTTCTATTTCAGTTATTTATTTTTATTTCTATTTATATCCTAATTGCAGGCCCCGTGCCTCCTACTACCCATTTCCACCCTTATTATCCCTCCCCCATTACACTCTCCACATGTCTAAGGAGAAAGGGTACACACCTTGGGAACTACTCCACTTGGGGACATCTACTCTCAGTAGAACTAAGCTCATCCCTCCCACCCAGACCCAACCAGGCAGTTCAGTTAGGGAAAGAGGATCCACTGGCAGGTAACAGAGTCAGAGACTTGGGAATCCACATGAAGACTTCTTATTGATCTGGAAACATCATGTACCCTAATGTGCCAAGCATCGAGGTTAAATATGAAAAAGTTATAACTTCTGTTTTATCAATACTTCAAACAAATTCTTCATGTAAATTTTCAAACAAATCCAAGAGAATTTATTTTACTCCACTGTGTACACATTTGGATAAACACACTTTTAAAATACACAGCAAAAAAAAAAAAAAAAACTCCCTAAAATTTTAACTGGTAACAATATAGGTTCAAAATAAAGGTGATTGTCTAAATAAATATTCTTATTCAAAAAATCTTAGTATTATAATCATTTCTCTTTTTATATTTTATAACTGTCCTTCAGTATTAACAGACACTGGAATGTAATTCAAAATTGCATGCATTATTAAATATAAAAAATAGGAAACATTTTCAAATTGCCTTTACAACATTTATCACTGTGAGATCTAAATTTTAAAATGACATGCTGATTTCAATTTCCTTTCCTGTGTCATTTTTCATTTCTTAATTATTTTAAACCAAGTGAAGTAATTGAATAAAATTAATTCTATATTAAGTTCATTATGCAAAAATGTACTTTATCAGATTGGGAAAATATACCATATTCCTTTAATAGAGTTTCATACTATATATTTATATAATCATAGCATTTGTGAACACATTACTAATTCTTCCATATACAAAAATGGAATGAGTTCTGTGGACTATATCCTGAGTATTCTGTCCTTTTTTTTTTTTTTTTTTTTTTTTTTTTTGCTAATATCCACTTATTAGTGAGTACATACCATGCATGCCCTTTTGGGTCTGAGTTACATCACTCAAGATATTTTCTAGTTCCATCCATTTGCCTGCAAATCCCATGATGTCCTTGTTCTTAAAAGCTGAGAAATATTTCATTATGTAAATGAACCACAATTTCTGTATCCATTCTTCCACTTTGAGAGTGTGGGATATTTTGGGTTTATTTTTTTCCAGATTCTGGATACTACAATTAAGGCCTCTATGAATATAGTGGAACATGTGCCCCTATGGCATGATGGGCCATCTTGAGTGGTATAGTGGTCTTCAGGTATATCTATTTCCAATTTTCTGATGAACCTTCAGGTTGATTTTCAAAGTCTTTGTACCAATTTGCAATGACACCGGCAATGGAGGAGAGTTTCTCTTTCTCCAAATCTTCGCAAGCATTTGCTGTCACCAGAGTATTTGATATTACCCATTTTGATTTCTGTAAGGTGAAATCTCAAGGTTGCTTTGATTTTCATTTTCCTGATCACTAAGAACATTGAACATTTTTAAAGTGTTTCTTCTCAGCCATTTGAGATTCCTCTGTTGTGCATTCTCTGTATAGCTACATACACCATTTTTGATCAAAATTTTAAAAATGGGGTGTACTGGCAGGTTTTGTGTTAACTTGTCACAAGCTGTAGTTATCACAGAGAAAGGAGCTTTAGTTGAGGAAATGCCTCCATGAGATCCAGCTATAAGTCATTTTCTCAACTAGAGATCAAGAGGGAAGGGCCCAGCCCATTTTGGATGGTGCCATCCCTGGGCTGTTACTCTTGGGTTCTATAAGAAAGCAAACTGAGCAAGCCAGGGGAAGCAAGCCAGTAAGTGACATCCTTCCGTGTCCTCTGCACCACATCCTGCTTCCTGACGTTCTTGAGTTCCAGCCCTGACTTCCTTAAGTGATGAACAGCAGTGTGAACAGTGTAATTAGAATAAACCCTTTGTTGCCCAACTTGCTTCTTGGTCATAATGTTTTGTTCAAGAATAGAATCCCTGACTAAGTCATGGTGTATAGAACTAAACAGAGATTTCACAACAGAGGAATATTGAATGATTTTACATGGGGTTATATTTGAGAAATTTTCTTGCGCCTACGAAGAGACTTTGAATTTAAAAGTGTGTTGAAACTGAAAGTGTCTGGAAGTTTAACTAAACTCATCTTTGTAATATGCAATGGCTAAAAATCGGTGGAGTCCAGTTAGTAAAACATGCTCCTTTGAATAAAAACGGCTTTTATAAACTTATGTATTCCAATACTTGGTCCTCAGTTTTAGAATGATTGGGAGGTATGTCCTTATTTTAGGAGAAATCCACTGGGAACAAGCTTTGAGATTTTAAAAGACTTTGTCATTCTACATGTCTTTTTCCCTGACTGCAGTGTATAAAAGAAAATGTTGGGTCCCAGCTGTTTCTGCTGCCATATCTTTGCTCCAGTAACATGAACTCAAGCCTTGCTTGCTTTTAGAAGTTGATTTGTTAATGGTATTTGTCACAGCCATAGGAAAGTAACTAATACAACTACAATTACTTAGGAGGTGATGCCAAACAAACGTTTGTATATGTTCAGCAGAAGAACATGTTGCTTCGACTATTCTCTGTTATTTTGGGGGTTGTGTTGAGCAGAAAGACGCAGAATTAGAAAATACAGAAAACCTGTTGTACCCAAAGCACAATATTCATAAGAAAAGAATTACTAGGTCACTTTAAATATAATTAGTAAGGAAGAGCAGAGACCCAGAAACACAGGACTGGCAAAAACAGGGTGAGAACCTGTTGGGATTAGCCAGGGGGCAGAGAGATCTCAGCGGAGCATGCAAAAAGTGCATGCCTGCCCGGCTTGATCAAAGACCAGGAACCCAGCATCTGGCCCTCTGTTCCCAGCCCGCGGCTTCTGGGGCACACAGCAGGCACTCAGAACATCCACCACCAGAAACAGCTGAGATCCAGGGATACAGGCCAGGTACAAGGGAAAGGGGAGAACCAATCACTGACAACAAGATGGCAAGAGGAAAGCAAAAGAACATATCCCAGGAAAACAAAGACAAGCTGGCAACACTAGAACCCAGCTCTCCCATCACAACAAACAGCAGAATGCCAAGCACTCCAGAAAAAGGAGACTCAGACCCGAAATCATACCTTAAGATGATGATAGAGATCCTTAAACAAGAACAGGATAAAAAGCATAAAGATTTAGAAGCTTTTAAAGAAGAAACAAGAAAAACACTTAAAGAACTCAAAAAACTAGAAGAAAGCAGAACTAAAGAAATGAAGGAGTGGAGAAAAAAAATTTAAAAAAATGGACACAATAAAGAAAACACTAAAAGAGACAATGCTAGAGGTAGAAATCCTAAAAAAGAAATCAGGAGTCACAGATACAAGCATTTCCAACAGACTACAAGAGATGGAAGAGAGAATCTCGGGGGCCGAACACAACATTAAAAACATAGACAAAACAGTCAGAGAAGATGCAAAAACCAAAAAGCTCCTAACACAAAATGTGCAGAAGATCCAGGACACAATGAGAAGACCAAACCTAAGGATAATAGGAATAGAAGAGGGAGAAGAATATCAACTAAGAGGTACAGTAAATATCTTCAACACAATCCTGGAAGAAAACATCCCTACCCTTAATAATGAGATGACCACGAGCATAAAAGAAGCCTTCAGGACCCCAAATAGGTTGGACCAGAAAAGAAATTCTTCCCAACACATAACAGTCAAAACACCAAGTGCCCAAAGCAAAGAAAGAATACTAAAAGCAGTAAGGGAAAAAGTTCATGTAACATATAAAGGCAGACCAATCAGAATCACACCCGATTTCTCAACAGAGACTATGAAAGCTAGAAGAGTCTGGACAGACATCATGCAGACCCTAAGAGAACACAAGTGCCAGCCCAAGCTGCTATACCCAGCAAAACTATCAATCACCATAGATGGCGAGACGAAGATATTCCAAGACAAAATTAAATTCACACAATATATGACCACAAGCTCAGCACTACAATGAATTATAGGTGGAAAATCCATTGCAATGAGGGGAACCACATCATAGTAAAAACAAAAAAATGCTTCTAAGCAAGAAAACCAAACGAAGAAAGACACACAAGCACAATTCAAACTAATAAAGCAATAATAGCAGGAAACAGCAACCATTATTCCTTGATATCTATTAACATAAATGGACTCAACTCCCAAATAAAAAAAAACATAGGCTATCAGACTGGACACATAAACAAAACTCAGCATTTTGCTGCATATAAGAAACTCATCTCAGAGACAAAAACAGATACTATCTCAGAGTAAAAGGTTGGAAAAAACCATTCAAGCAAATGCCCCCAAGAAGCAAGCTGGAGTGGCCATTCTAATATCGAGTATAGTAGATTTTCAACCAAAAGTTATCAAAAAAGATAAGGAAGGACACTTTTTACTCATTACAAGGGAAATCTGTCAGGAGGAACTCTCAATATTTAACATATATGCTCCAAATACAAGAGCACCCACATTCATAAAAGAAACCCCACTAAAGTTCAAAACATACATTTTATCCCACAGAATATTAGTGGGAGTCTTTAATACCCCACTCTCACCAATGGACATATGATGGAAACAGAAACTGAAAAAGGACACTGTAAAACTAGCAGAGAATATGAACCAACTGGAATTAATAGATATCTACAGAAAATATCATCCTAAAACAAAAGAATACCTTTCAAAAATCAACAAAACCAACAGCTGGTTCTTTGAAAAAATTAACAAGATTGATAAACCCTTAGCCATACTAACCAAAGGGCAAAGAGAGAGTATCCAAATTAACAAAATCAGAAAGGAAAGTGTAGAAATATCGACTGAAACTGAGGAAATTCAAGAAATCATCAGATCCTACTACAAAAGCCTATACTAAACAAAGATGGAAAATCTGGAGAAAATGGATGAATTCCTAGACAGATACAAGATCCCAAAGTTAAAAACAGGACCAGGTAAACCATCTAAATAATCCCATAACACCTAAAAAATAGAAGCAGTCGTCAAAAGCCTCCCAACCAACAAAAGCCCAGGTCCAGATGAGTTTAGTGAAGAGTTTTGTCAAACATTTATTGATGACATAATACCAATACTCTTGAAACTATGCCACAAAATAGAATCAGATGGAACACTACCTAACTCATTTTATGAGGCTACAATAACCCTCATTCCTAAACCCCACTAAGACCCTACAAGGAAAGAGAACTTCAGACCAATCTCACTTATGAACATTGATGCAAAAATACTCAAATAAATCCTTGCAAACCGAATCCAAGAACACATCAAAACAATCATTCACCATGATCAAGTAGGCTTCAACCCTGAGATGCAGGGATGGTTTAATATAAGGAAATCCATTAATGTAATCCACCATATAAACAAACACATAGAAAAAAACTACATGGTCATTTCACTAGAAGCTGAGAAAGCATTTGACAAAATCCAACATCCCTTAATGTTAAAAGTCCTGGAAAGAACAGGAATCCAAGGCCCATCTCTAAACTTAATAAAAGCAATATACAGCAAACCAACAGACATCATCAAACTTAAGGGTAGAAAACTTGAAGCAATCACACTAAAATCAGGGACTCGACAAGGCTGCCCACTCTCCCCCTACCTATTCAACACAGTACTGGAAGTCCTGGCTGGAGCAATTAGACAGCAAAAGGAAATCAAAGGGATATAAACTGGAAAGGAAGAAGTAAAAACATCACTATTTACAGATGACATGATAGTGTACTTAAGCGACCCCAAAAATTCCATCACAAACCTACTACAGCTGATAAACAAGTTCAGCAAAGTGGCTGGATATAAAATTAACTCAAAAAAATCAGTAGCCTTCCTATATTCAAAAGACAAACACGTGGAGAAAAAAATTAGGGAAAAGAAACCCTTCACAATAGTCACAAAAACTATGAAATACCTTGTGGTGACTCTAACTAAGCAAGTGAATGACCTGTATGACAAAAACTTCAAACCTCTAAGGAAGGAAATTGAGGAAGATCACAGAAAATGGAAAGATCTCCCATGCTCATGGATTGGAAGGATTAAAAGTTTAAAAATGGCCATCTTACCAAAAGCAATCTACAGATTCAATGCAATCCCCATCAAAATTCCAACCCAGTTCTTCACTGAGTTGGAAAGAGCAATGTGCAATTTCATCTGGAATAACAAAAGACCTAGAATAATAAAATCCATCCAAAACAACTAGAAAACATCTGAGGGAATCACTATCCCTGACCTCAAGCTATATTACAAGGCAATTGTGCTGAAAACTGCATAGTACTGGTACAGAAATAGGCATGTGGATCAATGGAATAGAATAGAAGATCCAGAAATGAGCCCTCACGCATATGGTCACCTGATTTTTGACAAAGGAGCTGTAAACATTCATTGGAAAAAGGACAGCCTATTCAACAAATGGTGTTAGTCCAACTGGCACTCAGCACTAAGAAGAATGAAAATGGACCCTTTCTTATCTCCTTGTACAAAGCTCAAGTGCAAGTAGATCAAAGATCTCCACATTAAACCAGATACACTGAAACTATTAGATGAGAAAGTAGAGAAAACCTTAGAACACATAGGCACAGGAGAAAATTTCCTGAACAGAACACCAATGACTCGAGCTCTAATGTCAAACTTTGACAAATGGGACTTAATGAGATTGCAAAGTTTCTGTAAGGCTAAGGACACTGGCAAGAATATAAAATGGCAGCCAACAGAGTGAGAAAAGATCTTTCCCAACCCAATATCAGATAGAGGCCTAATATCCAAGATATACAAAGAACTCAAAAAGCGAGACACCAGAGAATCAAACAACCCTATTTTAAAAATGGGGTACTGACTTAAACAAAAAGTTCTCAATTGAGGAATATTGAATGGCTGAGAAACATCTAAGGAAGTGCTCAACATCCTTAGCCATCAGGGAAATGCAAATCAAAACAACCCTGAGATTCCACCTCACACCAGTCAGATTGGCCAAGATCAAAGCTTAGATGACAACAGATGCTGGCAAGGATGTGGAGAAGGAGGAATACTTTTCCACTGTTGGTGGGGTTGTAAACTGATACAACCACTCTGGAAATCAGTCTGTCGGTTCCTCAGAAAAATGGACATAGTACTAACTGAAGACCCAGTTATTTCACTTCTGGGCATTTACCCCAGAGACGCTCCAACATACAACAAAGATACATGCACCACAATGTTCATAGCAGCTCTATTTATAATAGCCAGAAGCTGGAAAGAACCCAGATGTCTTTCAGTGGATGAATGAATACAAAAATTGTGGTACATTTACACAATGGAGTACTACTCAGCTATCAGAAACAATGACTTATTGTTAAGAACGAAATTATTAAGAAAATGGATGCATCTAGAGAATATCATCCTGAGTGAGATAACCCAGGCACAATAGAACAGACAAAATATGCAGTCACTGATAATGAGATACTAACCCCAGAAAACTCTGAACACCCCAGAAACAACTCACAGACTATGTGAAGTTCAACAACAACAACAAAAGTGTATATTTATTTAAAGTAGAACTGTATCACATCCCCCTTTCATCCCTACAGCCCTTCCCAGTTTCTCTCCTATCCCCTCAAATTAATAGCCTCTTTTCCTTTATTATTGTTACATATATACATATGTGTATGTATATGTACCCACAAATAATTAATTACAACCTTAAAATTTTTTTCATATATTTTAGTGCAAAAATGCTGAAAATTTGTACAGTTTTCTTTGTTTTTTAAATAAAATTTTTCAATAATAAAAATAAATAAGTAAATAAATACAATTAGTTCAAGTGTACACTTGTCAAAACAAGCCATAGAAATGCCCAACAAACTTAAGAAATAATTATCATTACTGACCATCAGGTATTCAAATACACACAACCATATATTATTTATGCTTGTTAGCATAGCTATTATCAAAAATCAAATGAAATAAAATCATTGGTGAAGATGTTGAAAAGGAAATATTTTAATGCTTCTAGCAGGCTTGCAAATTATCATAGCCAATATGGAAAATTTAAGGGATACTAAAAGAATTTTTATTACAGTGACGATTAAAGCCTATTTTTTCTGTAGCATATATAGCCAGTGTAAATTATGCATAAGAAATACTTGCTGACATATTTATTAATAGCTACCAACATATATAAGCAACTTAAGTATCTATTTGCAGATTAATACATAAAGAAGTTATAATATGAAGTAGAAACTTCTGGATTCTTACCAACATAGTTGTGTCACATAATTTTTTTCTGGAACCTATCTTGTATGCAGCCATGTGATATTTGATGAAACCAGACACATGAGAGGATGTGTGATATTTGGAAGGATTATGAATAGAACCCCCTAAAACAATGGGAAGCTATTTTATTGCTGTATCTGGCAATGCTTTGATACTTCTTTGGTCTTCCTTAGCCTTGTTTATTCACTTGCCTTCTCTTTATAGAGAGATGTATAATTTATAATATGAATCAGTTAGGATAATGTAAACTTACAAGTAGTAGACATTAGAATGGTAGGTTGCAAAAGGTTGAAGATGGATAAAACAAAACTGTCACCACAAAGAAGCCAAGTCAGAGGTAAGCATTTTAAAACTTACTAAATATACTCTCTCTCTCTCTCTCTCTCTCTCTCTCTCTCTCTCTCTCTCTCTCTCTCTCTTGCTCTCTCTTTCTCTCTTTCATGTGTGTGTGTGTGTTTAAGAAAGGCATAATCAAGTAAATTTGTATAAGTGTCAAAACTAACAGAGAGATTTGATTATTCTTCCATAAAATATTGTTTTACATGCTCACTAGAGAAATAAAATGTACTGTATGGCTGGTAAGTTATCTTCTGTTATAGATGCAAATGGAGCTATGGGTCTCTCCATGTATGATAATTGGTCGGTGTTTTAGTCCCTGGGAGCTACTCTGAGGCAGGGGGTTGATATTGTTGTTCTTCCCATGGATTGCAAACCCTTTCAGCTCCTTCATTCCCTTTTCTAGCTCATCCATTGGGAATCCCCATGCTCAGTCCAATGGTTAGCTGCAAGCACCTTTAATTGTATCTGTTTGACTCTGGCAGATGGATGGCATTGTATGACATCAATAGGAGGAGAGGCCTTTGGTCCAGCGAAGGCTTGTTTTTTCCAGCGTAAGGGAGTGCCAAGGTAGTGAGGTGGGAGTAGAGGGTAGGGAGTGAAAGCATCTTCATGGAAGAAAAGGGAGGGGGAGGGGGTATGGGAGAGGAGGAAAAGGAAATAATATTTAGAGTGTAAATAAAGAGAATATCCAATAACAAAAGAAAGTTTTTTTACTTAAATGTCCAATTTACAAATTATTATAAAGCTCACTAGTTTGATATGTCTGTATTGGCAATTATACATAATAAACAAAGAAAGCATGAAACCATAGAAAAAAGAAATAATTAAAAACAAGGAATTCTAAAGAAATCTGAAAGACTGAAACCAGAGGCTCTACAAAGACATAGGCAAAGGTAAGTAGTTTCAGGAACTATATTCTTAAACCAAGAAATTAAGGCAAAAGAGCATAAGATTTTTAAATGATGGTTATTTGTTTTAAAACTACTTAATATTACACCCTCTCCCTCGCTCTAAAACTGTGTGTGCTGTAAGTTCTAGACGGCACATCATGTTGGAATATACAGCATCTCACTGAAATTGTAAAGTACATTAACTTTTTTCCCTTTTTTGTGCTGTTGTTTAGTATTTTTCATTCTTGTGAGTCTTTTTATACATATAAATATACACCTGATATAACAGAAAAATGAGGGAATAAATTTGAAGGAGAGCAGGAAGAATTTGAAAAAGGGGAAGACGTAAATATTGTAATTATAACCTCAAGAAGAAAAATATGACAAATCCGTAAAGCTTTACTTTAGTATGATTATTGAAAATAATTATTTTCCAACAAATGTTTACATAATTCTCATTTTGCCGTCATGTAGATTTCTCTATTTTCATAAAATAATATTCCAAGAGGAAGCTTTTCTCTAGATAAATGATCATGTCCGTGATTATTTAACTACAAACATGATGCTTCCTATGGACATGAGTACCGTGACTGCAAACAGGGCTCCCTTGTGAAGTATCTCAGGCACTGTTCTATTTCTGAGAAAAGACAACATGACCAAGCCAACTCTTATAAAAGAAAACACTTACTTGGGGTCTTGTTGACAGATTCAGAGGCTTAATCCAGTATCATCATGGTGAGAATCACGCTCTGGAGAAGAAGGTCCAGTCTTTATACACTGACCTTCAGGCCAGAGAATGAGAGAGCAATGCACAGGACAGGATTAATAAAATGGACAACAAAGTTCTAGGGACTAAGAAATAAAAAACGCAAAGAAGGAGCCTAGTATGGCTCTTCTCTGGGAGGTTCTGCTCACACTTAAGATACAGTTACCCACAGCCAACAAGTGGACTGAGTCCTAAGATCCCAATTAAAGAGCTAGGGGAAGGACTTGAAGAAGCAAAAAGGGATTTTGCAACCCCATAGGAAGAACAATATCAACTAAGTAGACCACCCAAAGGTCCCAGAGACTAAACCACCAACCAAAGAGTATACATGAAGGGATCCATGGCCATATTTAACATCAGCGGGAGTTGAGGCCTTTTGTCCTGTAGAGGTTTGATGTTCTGGCATAGGGGAATGCTGGAGCAGTGAGGTAGGAGTCGATGAGTGGGTGGAGAAGCACCCTTATAGAGACAAAGGAGAGGTGGGAGAGGAGGAAAGGGATGGGGGGGTTTTGGAGGAGTAACTGGAAAGGGGATTATCACTTGAAATATAATCAAAATGATTAATAAAAAAGGTGCTTTTCTACTTTTTTCTACTTTTCCCCAATAATATATTATATGTGTGTGTAGTGTAGTGTAATTATATATATTATTGCACTTTAGGTCCCGACCAAAGCCCTCCATTTTCTTTCCTGCCCAGTCTATGCTGCCTATGCCCTGGACCACCCACTGCTCTACCCTACCCTACGTGCTCTTGTGTGTTGGAGGTGAAGACGTGTGGAATCAGTGGCATAGAATACAGGAGTAGGTGACAAACATGGCACAAACTCTTCCGAATGCTGCAGTTAAGTTCCTTTAATACCCTCCACCTGTGCCCCATTGGTCCCAAAAAGTTCCCGATTGTCTGGCATTGTCTGTGTGGGCATGCTCAATCTCTCAGACAGTCCTCAGTTCTGTGGCTACAAGGCCCAGGGCCCTCCAACAAGTCCCCTTCTCACATTGCCCTTACCCCTATTCCCCTCCCCTCCTCTAAGAAAATAGACACCCCCACCGATCACCAACCCACTAGGGCACATCAAGTCACTTCAAGACTAGGCACATGGTCTTCTACTAGGCCAGGAAGAAAAACAGCCCATTTGGGGGAGTAGGATTCACAGAGAAACAGCAGAGATGCCCCCTTCAATTGCTAGAGGACTCACAGACTAAGCTGCGTGCGATAGATCAAGCCTTTGGTTGGTCGTTCAGGTTCTTGGAACCCTCAAGGGTCCAAGTTATCTGACTAAATTGTTCCTCTTCTGGATTACCTATCCTCTCTGGGTTCCTCAATCCTTTCCCCATCTTTTCCACAAGACTTCCTAAACTCCACCTAATGTTTAGCTACGAGTCTACTCATCTGTTTCAGTCATTTGCTGGGTGGAGCCTCTCAAGGGACAGTTCTGCTAGGATTCTGTCTGGAAGAGTAACAGATTATCATTAACAGTGTCAAGGATTGGTCTTTCCCATGGGATGGTTCTCAATCTGGAACAGTCATTGGTTAGCCATTCTCTCAATCTCTGCTCCATGTTTATCCCCACTCACATGGTAGGCAGGGCAAATCTTGGATCGAAGGATTTGTGGGTGAGTTAACCCTCCCTTGGTATCACTGCCTTGCTACAGAGGTAATCAGTTCAAGCTCCATTTCCTCAACTGCTAGGAGTCTCAGCTAGTCACCCTCATATTGTTTCTCGAGCATCTCCCATCTCAAGTCATCTCCTAGAAATCCCACATACATACACAACCTATTACTGTTCATACCCTAAGCCCTCTCTCCGTGGTTAACCTTATGCCTGATCCCCAAAACATACAACATTTCTCTCTCTCACCTCTCCTACCCAGTTCCCTCCCTTCTTCCACCGACTATGATTATTTTATTTCCCTTTCTGAAAGAGAATCAAGGATCCTCCCTTGAGTCCTTCTTGTTATTTAGTCGCTTTGGGTCTCTGGGATGTAATGTGGGTATCCTGTACTTTACGGCTAATATACACTTATAAGTGAGTAGATACCACAATGTCCTTTTGTGTCCATATTTTCTAATTCTAGTAGGCGGCAAATACCATAGTGTCCTTGTTTATAATAACTGAGCATTTTTCCATTGTGTAAATGAACCACGTTTTCTTTAACCATTCCTCTGCTATGGAACAGCTGGGTTGTTTCCTAGTTTTTTGTTATTAGGAATAAAATTGCTATGGGCAAAGCTGAGCAAGTATCCGTGAGGTGTATCTTTTGGATATATGCTCTGGAGCAGTATAACTGGGTCGGAGGTAAAATTCTTCCTAATATTCTATAAGCCCCCAAAGTGATTTCCAGAGTAGTTATATGAGTTTGCACTTCTACCAGTTTCTCTTGCTCCACATGTTCAGCAGCCTATTCTGTTGAGATTTTTATCTTAGCCATTTTGATGTACATAAAGTGGAATCTCAGAGTCAAATATGTGCATTTCTCTGGTGACTAAGGACTTTGAACGTTTCTGTAAGAGCTTCTTAATCATTTGCTACCTCTGTCGAGAGTTTTACTATTTAATTCTGTCTGTTCGGACAATCAATAATGCTTAGGACAATCTGTACTCCATATTGATGCCACCTGCTATGTATTTTCTCTAATCAAAGGACTCTTTTGCTCCTATTGGGTTGCCTTATCCAGTGCAGATATAAGAGCTTTTGCCTTGTCTTATTACATTTTGTTTTGTCATGTCTGATTGTTGCTTCTTAGAGACTTGGAGGCCTGCTCTTTTCTGAAAGAAAACCAAGAAGAGAGATCAAGTGGGAGAGTTAGGAGGAATGGAGAGATGGGTAAACAGTTGTCTAGATGTATTGTTTGAGAGAGGAATCATTTTCAATAAAAAGAAAAGAAGCTTTTCTTGAACTCTGCCACTTTATCCCATTACATACATGTGCTTTTGAGTCTCCATATTCATGTGCTTTTGCAAGTGAGTGCAAAAGGCTTATTACCTCTATTTATCATCTGTGTAAGTATATGTAGATATGCCCTGCTGTTTGTGTGGAGGTCAAAAGAAACTGTGGAAATTAGTTCTCTTCTACTACTACATAGGTTTCAGGGGCAGTGAGAAGCAAGTGCAGCAATTGTTTGTCCAGTGAGACATCTCACTCTCCACAGTGTATTTTTCAGACAAAGATATCTTAAAATGGTCTTGTTTTTCAGCGAGGCACACGGAGAAGTCAGTGCTCTCAGGGAGGTGGTCTGGAGGACAATCACTCTGGACCAGAGGCAGCATTTCACAATCGCAAATCCTTCAGACATACAACTGAGTTTACAAAGATGAGATAGGAAGGATAGCTCACCTGCAGTAGATGTACGGTTACACCCATACATTTTAAAAATTATTTATTTTTCAGGGACAATGCCCTCCAAAGTTTACCTCATGTCATTTGTTCCCCTAACTACTCTCTTCAGACTGAATGGCCTCTGAGGAGGCCAAATTTATGTGGGTTCATGCAAGGCCTTTTCAAAATAAATCTAAGGAGTAGAGAGGTATATAAATTGCATAGGAAATGTCAGCTGTGAAGAGCAATCAGGGCCAGGAGGATGAAATACCATAGGGTATGAAGGCTAAATTTTGATAGAGACTTGGTGTCATTACCTACTTCCAACTTTCATCCATCAAATATGTCTCTTCCATGCTGAATTATAGATAATGAAATAGTATATGAAATAATAATGACCAATGATCATTATTAATGCTCAAGAATATTAATAGCTCACATCACTAGAAAATATGTTTTTTACTCCATAACATGGTTAAATCTCTCTGTAATTAATCCAGAATTACTAACTATTTAATATTACAGTTGAGGCAACACCATTTTTTTATTTTACATTAAAGTACAAGTCATTCAGTGTTATTTACAAAGATTTTGATCATTTTATAAGCTTCTTGTATCTTCTGTATTACAATGATGTTGAAAAAACTTCATATATTTAAACACAATTAATAAATTCAAAGCATAAATTCAAGCTTTATTTATTATATGTTCATCATATTTTTACCAACTATATGAATTAAACATTAAATTATACCTTTAATACAGAAAACAAAACTATATGAATAAAACATCTGCAATAAGCGCATGCTTGCACAGGTGATCATTAACCTGTGATAAACGTGGTTTCTAGAAACCCATACATTGAGAAATATTACACATTAAACTGGCTTTAACACATATAGCCTACTGAACAGTGTAGTTTATCAGCATAGTGCTATCTATTGATTGTTTACCCACGTGTTCCAGTGGCGAGTAGAGGAAGCAACTTTTAATTATTATCTTCAGGTTGTGGAAGGCCTATCATAACATACATTCCTAAACAACGAAAACGCAAAAATTAAAACCGAATGTCTAACTTTTAATAAGTCAAACTGGAAACTGTAAGTCAAATTATCCATAGCCCAGTTCCAACTTTATATGTATATAAGCATACAAGTGCACATATTCACACTGATTTTCACGATCAGGAAAATAAATCTGAGAGGTTATGTCATTCCCTATTGAAAACTGCAGCATTAATGAGACCGAGCTGCCAAAGGTTAGGTATTTCGTCCAGACTCCTTAATTCACTAGTGAGTTCTATATCTGTGCGGTTTTGACCACTCCATTCTAATCTCTTACACACATATCATACCCCTAACATACACATTTATTTTCCTCTTAATGACATGGCAAGAGAGCAACAATGGTCTTGCTTGACTTGGACAAATTTTGTGAATTAACTCTGCTTTGTCCTACAGTTGGCAGGGGTTTTGAAACTGAAAACACATAGCAGAGCAATGCATTCATCTGGCTATGACATTAGAGCTCTCTAAGTAATGTTCTTTAAAATTACAAGATTACATACAACTCTTTGACAGTACAGAGGCCATTTCGTCTAGTGTTCACCCTTAAATATTTCCTCTTCCTCTGCACACATTACGGTTGTATAATGTATACCTAAGGGAAAAAGAAGAAATTGAGAATAATTTCTATATGCTGGGAACATATCTTTTTATCATTAACAAAAATATGAGAAACAATGCATTGTTGCTAAAATGCCATAAAGAACTACAGAGTTGCTAATACAACACCTGAAGTTACTTGTAGATATATGAATAAAATGCATAAGTTGTAATATTTAAATTTGGCCTACACTGAATTGTTTTAATATTTTTTAAAAAAAGTGGTAAGGAACTTAACATAATCATTTTTTCAACTTTTTGACAGTGTGAAATGTTAGGTTGTATCCTTAAGCAGGCTTTATTGCTTGGATGTAATGAAAGAGTATCAAAATAAAACTTTCCACTTGCAATTTTCTCACATCAGTGACTGATTTAGTAATTTATTTTGAAATTCTTTTTTATAGCACGGATAATTTATTTAGCCCCTGAAACAAAGATAGAATTGGTTTTGTTTGTAACTGATAAAACAAGATAGTTAGAAATGAATATGTCAGCACTTTTATGAGTTTTAGAGTAATCAGGAATGTAAAAATAGTTCTGTAGAGTTCCAAGAAATAAAACAGTTTTGTTACAACACTGTGTGCAGACTCTTTATAACAAATACTGGATTATATTTTCTCACCAATGCAGTATTTCTATGTGATCTCGACAAAATATACTATTTAAAAAAAACCTCCTAAACTTAAAGGCCCATTTTCTAACCTTTCTTTTCTGACATGCTTTTGAAGCCAGTATCAGAGAGTATATAATTATTTTGTTATATTTTGTTTTCTGGATGCATTTTTCTTAAAGTTATATATACAGGTCTTCAGAGCTGTGGGAAAACTCTTCTGTGCTACTATTAGTGTCTTCTATCAAGTGGCAAGGAAGATGATAGGAAATGCATATTTGCTAGAACAATCACAAAAAATAAAAAATAAAAGCCTTCAGGAAGTCAAGAAGTAATTAATACAAGAAAATGACGATGTTGATTTATATTGCTTTATGTTTGTGTAGGTCTTGAAAGTTATATATATATATATATATATATATATATATATATATATATATGTTCTCAAGAAACTGTATAAAATCAATAGCATTTTAACATTACTTATTTCTGTTAATTCATAGGATAGTTGAATAACACATAAGTCAAATTAGTTGAAGTAAGTCATGAATGGATACTCTTAAATGAATAAAATCAAGCTTATTGTGTACACCATGGCAAACATACATTTCAGTGGCAGAGAGCTTGCCTAACATTTCTAAGATCCTGGAGCTAATCTGAAAGATAGATAGATAGATTAGATAAATAGATAGATAGATAGATAGATAGATAGATAGATAGATAGAATATATACATGCTTGTGAGTTTCTGCAGAATTCAAAAACAGGTTTTAAACCACATTTCTTATCATAATTTACATACCAATACAAATCGGTATCTGTATTTAACATGATTTTAATTAAACTTTATTTAACAACTCACAAATTAGTAATGATGAATCGCTCGCCCTATATGCTGTATCAGATTTGAAGAAAATACTCCAAAGGTGAGTAACTTCTAAATAGCTAGAAAAAGATCAGAGGTAATAAAGTGACAGTCACTCACAGCTTAAGATGCTTGTCCCTGTTTCTGTCCAATTTTGAACTGATATTAATAGTAGAAGTCAAGAGCCAGTTCTCTGCATCCTGTGTTTTAGAGACAGCAGATGAGAAAGAGATTTCTGGACAGTTGTGAATATATATATAAATGTGGTTGCTGTAGTTGAGTAACTACAGTGTGGTGATGCATTTTTTTAAAATATATAAAAATAAAAAAATATATCTCTTATATTCTACAAGATGAAAATTTTTTATTGGACCTTACAGCCAGAGTTAATAGCATCGCTCTAGGCCCTTTCAGTCTTAAAATTGATATCCTAGATTGTATTCAATCTCCTTGTTTAATATGCCTTTAAGGGAACAAGGTAACAGTCAATCTTACTTGCTTAAAGTTTCCCTTGATATGAACTTTTACAACCTAATCTAATGTATAGCTACAATCCTAAACTATATATTCTTCCATTCCCCTGACTCAAGATTAATGAAAGTACTTTTTGCATCTATGTTATGATAATATTTTGCTCCTGAAAACAGGAAATTGAATAACAGTTGTCTTATAAAATAGATATCTGTTATAAATGTTGAATTCACCATTACATATAATGCTTAATAAGATTGGCTTGTTTGCTGTCTGGGTAAGATAGAGTTGATGACTTAACCCTTTGCAAAAATCTCCTAGTTTTCTGCAGAATACTCCTCATTCTTTCCCCATGTCAGATTTTCTGTGCTATCCAGTATAACAAGAACATATCCATTTCTTAGGATACAAACACACACACAGGGACACACACAGAAAGTGAGAGATCTCTGGAAAGACAAATTCATCAGACAGCATTCAGTCAGGCACAGATTCATTCTCATAAAACACAAAGACAGGAGGAGAGAAAACGCAACTAGAGAAAAGTAGGAAATTCAAATCTGGGCTAATTCTTGGTTAAATAACACCAAGAAGAAATACTTTAGTATTTCTTTTATTTCATGTAACACTGGTGCATTATTTGTGACTCTGAGTTTGTCATTAATATATGAACCTCTGGACTGTAAATTATGATTTGGGGCCTGAATATTTACAAATATTAAAAACTAATATTATTTGTAATGATGGGATAGTTGTTGTGAGGATTATCAATAGACAGTCACCTAGTAAAAGAATTAGAAATTAGAGATCATGTCAAAAATTAATCAACTATGATGCATTAAAGCAATTGAGTTGGGAAAGTATAATAAAGATTGTGATATTGGACAATTCAAATAATTTAGAAACTGAAAATGATGACCTTGTGTAAGATTTGCTTTAGTAAAAAAACAGAGAAAAAAGGAATACAAATCTAGTACTATAAGGATATTGAGGTAATCAAAGGGGCTTTGATTATCTTTAATACCTATTTATGACCAATTAAAATTTTGTTGATTTGGGAGAATTGTTTTAGTTTTGTTTAGTAGTTTATCCTCTTAAATAAATAAATTCCAAATTCAATCTCCCTCTTGTTCACTGGGTTCCCCACCTTCCACTTCCATCCACTACCTCTCCCTTCCCATTTCCTCCTCCTCTGATTCCCTTGCAAAAAGGGCAGAAGGGATGTCAACCACACAGGGCCGATCAAGCTGCAATAAGATTAGTCATGTTATTCTATTTTAAGGGCGGATAAGGCAACCCAGGAGGAAGACAAGGGTCCCAAAAGCAAGCAAAAGTGTATGACCAATTGATGTACTTGCTTGTCATAGAAGAATGTCCTCAAAAAGTTTTTGCAGAATTAATAAGGTAATAATATATTTTTTAATCATGAGTGAAAATGATGTCAGTTACAAGAAGACTTAGAAGCGTGAGAAAATCTATGAAGAAATAAGCAAAGACATGGACTATCATTAAAATATCAGGAAAAGGGGATATTAGGCAAAAATCCAAACAGAGGACACAAAGAATTATGTTATAAATGTCTAATACAGTATACTATATTAGATTTATAAAAGCTAATTGTCTTTGGTTGGTGGTTTAGTCCCCAGGAACTCTGGGGTATCTGGTTGGTTGATATTATGGTTGTTCCTATGGGGTTGCAAGCTCCATCACTGGGGTCCCCATGTTCAATCAATTGGTTAGCTGAATGCATCCTCATCTGTATCAGAAAGGCTCTGGCAGAGCCTCTCAGGAGACATCCATATCAGGTCAGCAAGCACTTCTTGGTATTAGCACTAGTGACTGGGTTTGGTGGCTGCATATGGATGGATCCCCAGGAGAGACGGTCTCTGGATAACATTTTCCTCATTCCCTGCTTCATGCTTTTTCCCTGTATTTCCTCTTGTGAGTATTTCATCCCCCCTTCTAAGGACTTAAGCATCCACATTTTGGTCTTTCTTCTTCCAGAGTTTAATATGGTCTGTGAATTGTTTCTTGGGTATTAATCTTTCTGGCTAATATCCACTCATCAGTGAGTACACATGGAGGGACCCATGTCTCCAGCCTCATATGTAGCAGAGGATTGCATTGTCTGTCATTAATAGTAAGAGAAACCCTCAGTCCTGTGAAGACTCCTTTCTCCAGTGTAGGGGAATGCCAGGGTGCTGAGGTGGGAGTGGTAATAAGAGCATCTTCATAGAAACAGGGGTAGGTAGATGAGAGAGGGTAGAAAAGAGATAATATTTAAAATATAAATACATAAAACATCCAATAAAAAAGTGATTTGACTCTTTTCTCTAGAAATCTGATTTTTTTTTTTTTACAAGTTTTATTGTTGATTTCTATGGTTTGGAATTTTTAGGCTGCCTTTTTTATTTTAATTGGGATATTTTATTTATTTACATTTCAAATGTTATCCCCTTTTCAGGTTTCCCTTCCTCAAACCCCTTATCAATTCCCCTTTCTCCCTGTTTCTATGAGGATGCTCTCCCACACACCCATTCCTTACCTCACTGCTCTAGCATTCCCCTACCTCTAATCTGTGTACAAAGCCTTAAAAACACCTATGAGAAATATCTTCACTCCTCTAAATCTTAGCATAGCACATACACAAAAACATTTTACCATTTCCTCTGTTTATGCTTTTGCCTATGTTAGTTGATCCACCAACTGTGGTTTCCATTTTCAATACACCCCAATTTCCTTACATACTGGCTAACCTTTGGGATGATCCTTCTTTCCCAAATCTCGGTGGAACCTCCATTTGGTGGCACCTACACTGACAACAACTACTCTGAATTGGGCTAAGGCCTGAGTATTTGAAAGAAAGTTGTGATTCTATTACTCATGTTACCAAAATATACTGCTTTACTCTCTATCTAGCTCTCAAGATATGCAGCTACAAAGACAATATGCAAAGTCCCTACCTGCTCTGTGGAAGAGACACCCCCTGGGGTGAGTTTATAACCTGCAGCAGTAAAAACAATAGGAACACAGGTGAGGATCAGCTTGTGACTGGGCCCATCTAAACTTTAATGGAGAGTGTGTCCTGTTCCCTTTGTCTAGGCATACTTGCTGGCAATTCAGCTAACCCTTGAGGTGGGGGGATGGGAATTCCTCCCAATGCCCTGGGGCATCCAATCTACTCAGGACCAAGGGCCTCCCCTCCCATTAATCCTCTGCTACATAAACAGCTGGGGTGGAGCCATGGGTTCCTCCAAGCCTTCTCTTTGGTTAGTCATTTAGACCTTGGGAGCTCTGGGGGTTCTGGTTGGTTGATAATGTTGTTTTTCCTATGGAGTTGCAACATTTGCATGTCTTATTGCTGTTGTCCTTGCTCAGCTTGTATATAGGCAGTAATGATGGTGAGACTTTATGGTTATAGGTTCTGATATTATTAAGAGACACAAACTCAAAGGAAATTCCATGTTTCTCTATCTCTTACAATCTCTTTCCCCCCTTCAGAATAAGAGTCATACTGCAGATATAGCCTTTGAGACAATGATTTACAACTCTGTTTTAATTAGTTGTGGTTTCTTGTAACAGACTCAAGTTGCTGCAAAAGGTAGTTGTTTCTTTCAAGGTCCTTCACTAGCCCTGAATACTTGACTTTCAAGTATTTAAAGTCCCAGACATATTCCCTTTTTTTTCAGTGTATCTTGTGTCCAATTAAAGAGCTATTATCACTGCCAAAGACTCCAGTACACATTTAGTGACATCCCATGCTTCAACACTAATGTTAGAAAAAGGATGAAGGGGGAAGGGGGATATGTACTGTGGAGGTTCAGCAAGGCCTGGGGGCAAGGAGATGCCTCTCGGGGGCCCATGTTGGGAAAACTTCCCCCTGAGGGATCAGTCACACTATGGTATAGCAAAGACTAGACTTTATTTAGGTCACAGGGGAGTTAAGAGGGTAGTAGAGGCAGAGAGAGAGAGAGAGAGAGAGAGAGAGAGAGAGAGAGAGAGAGAGAGAGAGAGAGAGAAGAGGAATAGAGAAGTAGAGGTAGAGAACAGCCATAAGCACATGACAAGAGAAGGGGTAGGGAAAAGAGAAGAGAAGGAAAAAAGGAAAGGGGAGAAAGAGGAGGGCAGGAGCACAAGAGAGAAAGGAGGGGCAATCAGCCCTTTTAATAGTGTCAGGTAATTGGGGCAAAGTGTACCTGGTTATTGCCTGGTAACTGAGGGGTGGGGTTTACAGAATCGCAACACCTAGGTTTATAAAGCATTATACTAAACAAGTCAGTAAAAAATACCCCTTCATGGCCTGACCTCTGTATCAGATTCTGACTCCAGGTTCTAGCTCTGCTTGTGTTCTTGTTCTGACTTTCTTCAGTGATGCAATACAATGAGGAAGAATAAGCCAAGTGAACACTTTTCTTTACAACTTGTTTTGGGTCATGGTGTTTCCTTGCACTAATAATAGCCTTGACCTTGACAGGTGCCATTCTAAAAACTCGCTGTGATTTATAGAAACAGTAGCTCTGCAGGACTATTGGTTGCTTCAATTCTTTGGAGGCTTGAATGGTACTTATGGTGGTGGTTTGAATAAGAATGTTCCTCTGAGGTTAATATATTTAAATGCTAAGCTTCCATTCTCTTTGACAACCTTAGCCAGGAACTCAATAAAGAGCTTCTCATTCCTAATGTTTGAGTATTTATTATATAGCTTTTTGCTCTTAAAGAAAGCATTGTTAGCCTGGATAAAAAATTTTCAATATATATATATTTAGATATAAAGTTAATAGTATGATTTTTATGACCTTTTCAGATATCCATACTGTTCCTCCTTTTAAAGTATTTAAATTATGTAAATTTTGGAATTGTTTATAAGAATGTCTTGTCAAAAATTGCATGTTTCAATGACATGATTTTCTTAACCATTGTACTGAGAGAACAAAAAAGACTTGATTGGCATTGAGATGGATCTTCTGTCAGGAAAACAAAATAGTGTAATTTTAACACAACGTAGTTTTTAAACTGTATTATTTTCAAGGCACTCAGGGGAGTTTTGAAATTGTGAGTAATTTATATTCATATTTCCTGAAATATATCTTTTTAATAGACTTTTTTCACAAAATATCTGCATGTTTTCCAAAATTTTACATACCCATTTTCTACCATGAGAAGGCTATGCTTGAATAAGGTCTTTTTTCATAAGTTATTAAAACTTTATTGTAAGGATAAAATTATGAAACTTGCAGGTAAATGAGTGGCACTAGAAATAATTATTATGAATGAGATAATCCATATAAAGAAAGACAAACACTGTATGTTTTCTTATATATATGGATATTAAATTAAAAAGTGTTTTATACATATAACTTCATATTTCTTAAAAGCTTAATAACATTCCATTGAGGAAAAGTACGTTTTCATTATTTATTCATCAGTTGATGCACAACTCAATTATTTCCATTTTCTAGCTCTTAGAAATAGAGCAACAATGAACACAGATGAGCAAGTATTTTTTGTTAGAAGATGTAGAGTTCTTTTGTATGTCCCCCAAGTGGTAATTCTCGATCCTGTGGAGGAAGAGTGGTCATCAATCTCCCTAGCCATGAAACCCATAGCTGTAGCAATGACCTGCCTGTAGATGTGTCTATGGCTGCTACAGTGGCACACACATGGTAAGAAACAAGCCATTTTTTAAATTGGATTTAAGGGCCACACCATGAGACAGAATGCATACCTAATACTGGGGTTTTGTTGTTGTTGTTAATATTATTTGGTTGCTGATTTTTTTTTCTTTTTTTTTTCTCTTTAAAAAAATGGATTTCTTTTTAGTTACATTTTAAATATTATTCCCTTTCCCAGTCTCCCCTCTGGAATCTCCCTATCCCATGCCCCTCCTCCTGCTTCTATGAAGATGCTACCACTAACACCACCCACTCCCACCTCAAGACCCTGGCATTTCCCCTACACTGGGGAAAGAGCCTTCACAGGAACAAGGGCCTCTTCTCCAATTGATGCCCGATGCAGATATCCTCTGCTAGATATGCAGCTGGAACATGGTCCCTCCATGTGTGCTCTTTGGTTGGTGGTTTAGTCTCTGAGAGCTCTGGACGGTCTGGTTGAATTGTGTCTTAAATATGATGTTTGATCATTCCTATTCAGACATCTTATTTTTTATTTTAATTTAGCAACAATCATGAGAAAATAATATATTACTTGTGCAAATGTTAGAATATTGCTTTGTTTAGAATTATTTTAATTATATTTTCTCACATGGTTTAATAAAAGTATCTACTTACGAACCTGTTGTATTGTGATGATAAAATTTCTTAATTTAAATCTGTATTTTATTGAGTTTTACAGATAAAGTATCAAAACATTTCATAATTTTTCCCATTTTAAAAATAAAAAAAACACTAGTGAGCTAAAAGTTTTATTTCAGGAATCTCTTTCTTACTGTAATAAAATTAGATATGATTAATAGTGTTTTATTTTATCAATCCATGTATTAATCTCTTTAGCCATTTATCTAGTCTAATGCTATGAACCTTTAATATAGTCTCTGGTGTTGTGGTGATTTCCATCCATAATTCCAATCCATAAATTACTTTTGTTGCTAATTCATAACTGTAATGTTGCTATTGTTATGAATTTTGATGCAGAAATTTTTATTACTCATAATCTTAGGTGACCCCTTTAAAAAGGTCAGTTGACTCCAATAGGGTTACAACCCACAGGTTGAGATCAGCTGCTTTAGAAAAATTAAATATTCCTTGCTATACTTAGTCGTGGTAATGTGACTTGCATTAAAAGTATAAGAGGTTATCTGTGACCTAAGCTCTCAGACCCATCATCAAAGTAGTGATGCTTCTTTTACTGTAAGGCAAAGACATACATAGTCTGGGTGGTACATAGAGCAAGCATATTGGAGAGTTCTGGTGGTGGCTTACACAGTTGTCTCTTGAATCTAAACAGTTTTCTTTTTGGCTGTATTGTTGTTCTTGATTTTACAAATGAGGCTTTTTTTTTTCCAATTTATGTTCTCTCATTTACTCTTTAAATTTTCTGAAGAAAAATTTTTTTCCTGCTTGCTGCCAGTTTGTGCAGAACAATAATTAGATATAAGCTTGTCAAACTTTCTCACAAATCTATTTTGAAGATGGGGATGAATTCTGACGTTAGAATAGGAAATCTGTGTGAGGGCTAAAAATACTTATACAAAGCTAACTGATGGGAAAATGAAGTATATTTGGCCCATCAGTGATTCATAAAATATCTACTGTGGAATCCAAGCTATCTTATTTTTAAAAATTAAAAGAAACTTTCAGAACAGTACTCACTTTCCCCACTTATGCTACTGCTAGAGTTCTGTGAGCATGTGGAATATGATTGTCCAGAGTATCCTATTTATGAACATAGGTGAGCATAAATGTTTTGATCAGTGTAAGGAGATAAAAATGATAAAAGTGTGAACTAAAGAGGAGGCATCAGTTGCCAGCTCATGGTGTGTCAAGTGCTGGGTGGTTTGACTGCTGGAAGCCTTCTGAGGGGTTGTGATTACACTCTAAATACTATATAGCAGACACCTGCTAGGACCAGTCTCTAGAATACTGACACAGAACCCCTATACCTGATTGTTCTTAATCACTCCTTTTCCATTTTCCTGTGCAGTAGAGAAGAAATTTCAATTTCCCTAATGCTAACATTGCTGATGGCACGGGCCCACAGATTGAAGATCTTCTCTCAGAAAACCACATTTTATTTCTCATGAGGACCAGAAAAACTATCATTGGCACATGGAGGATTAGCTGTCCCCCTCATTTAAAAGGATGCAAGAACTAGAAGCAACCATCTTTAAAATAGAAATGCACTGTTCATTTCTAATTTGAGACAAATTTATTTATGTCAGCACTAAAGAATCATTATAATTGTAGCCTCTAGAATATTCCTATAACATAAGTCATAGCACAGAATCTTTTTTTCTTTTTTTATTTAATATACTTTATTTACATTTCCCTCCATAAACCCCTTATCTCATTTCCCCTCCCTAGGCTTCTATGAGTATGCTCCCCAACCCAACCACCCATCCATCCAACCCCTCCTGCCTCCCTGCCCTGATATTCCCCTACACCGGGGCATCGAACCTTGGCAGGACCAAGGGTTTCTCCTCCTATTGATGCCCAACAAGACCATCCTCTGCATAGCACAAAAACTTGCAGAAAAGAAAAATGATTTAGCTTCTGTACTCAGAAACCAGCCACAGCTAAAGCAGGACTGGATGAATCCTGATGCAGCTGAAATGTGTTCAAGGGAGAAGGGTTGAAGAAACAGGAAAAACAATGCAGCAAAATTATTCATGTTTGGCTTACTTTCTTGTCCAGGTTGTTTTTTACAAGTCTGATGTTAGAGCCAATCAGATGTTTAATTATGTTAAAATAATTAATTCAATATCAGAATATAACTGAAATAGTAACAAGCTTTATTGTTGTAGGTAAGGTGTTATATGAAATATTCTTTAGCTTTTGAGAAGAAAAGATATCAGCTGAAGGGATATTTGTTCATTAGACTTGTATTTCTTAATAAATTATCTGTAAAATCAGAATATTATATAAAAGGGCTCATGTATTTCTTTTTATTTCTCTCATTTCTAGGAGGAAAAATTAATTTAAGAAAATAAATATATACAAGTATTTAAAAGGCTTAATTCATGTAAGTTGGCAAATGCATACATAGCATTTTTCACAACTGAAAACTGAGCCACTTTTGCTCTTTGTTGCCTTTCATGGATTTCGAGTTGCTATGGCTTCCCATCTATCATGTTCCTGACAAGCATTCAAAGCAGAAATCCTGTAGGAGGGTTACTTGTCTGAGAAAACACATTCTACGGAAGGCCTTTATTTCTGGATCACTGACACTATTCACCTAAACATGCAACGAATGGCCAAATAAGCTGTACTTATCTTTTTTCTTCTGTTGTCAGTGTCAGAACCCTTTAACCTGCCATGTTTTCTAAGAGTCAGTTTTCTTTCTCATGAGTTTTCCTATCACTGCCTCATAGTGGTAAGTCAGAGAATAACACAATATCACCAAATACCCTTCATATGTCTTTTAATGCAATTTGACTCAGAATTGTTAAGTTAATTGATTACACACTTTCTTCTTGACACTGTAGATAAAATACCTACATATGTCACTGACATAAAAGCTTTGTAAATATACTGAACACTGTGCTCACATATAAATTTTTAAATTAAAATTTCATTATGTTCCAGTAGCTAGCAAGGTCTATTACACACCAGTGCATTCTAAGAGATGAATATGTTATACATATTACATGTATATATTAGTACAATACATATTGCTATCTTAAATTAAATACTTTGATGTTACTCACAAAACAGTCTCATATATTCTATATATAAAACATTATTATAATTTAACATTATCACTTTTGTATTAAAAATATTTTTAACTGTTTTTATATTACAGGTGTAACTTTAAAACTTTGGTTGTTGTCTATTCTATTTTCTCAGGCTTTCTCCAGAGTACTTGTGGCATTTTGATCCAAAATAGGCAGCATTTGGAAACATCTTTAGTAATTGTGAATTTCATTATAACCCCTTAAAATTAAAATACCATTTTTTACTCACTAGCTAGATATTTATATTGAATTACTACAATAGGATTTTCATCAGAATTGCAAACATGATTTTCACTTGTTTTTCTTCCTAACAAAAGTATTGTTGGAGATTGATTTTATATGCATATATATATATATGTATATATATATATATATATATATATATATATATATATATAATACCATATATCATATATTTTATCTTTTATATCATGCATATACATAAATCATCATACATTCACGTGTTCTTGCAGTTTAAATTGTATTAGATGGTTTGAAAATAAAATGTCACCCAGGGTCCAGTAGCCTGTGATGCTCTGAGAGAGTGAAAACTTGAGGTGAGAAGAGGTATAGCAAGGCATCTTGGGTCAGTGGGAACATGCTTTAAAAATGAATGTTTTCTCTAGTTCCATCCATTTGCCTACGAATTTCATGAAGTCATTATTTCTAATAGCTGAGTAATCATCCTGAGTGAGGGAACCCAGTCACAAAAGAACACACATGGTATGCACTCACTGATAAGCGGATACTAGCCCCAGAAAGCTCTGAATATCCAATACCCAAGAAACAATTCACAGACATTATGAAGCTCAAAAAGAAGGAAGGCCAAAACGGGGATGCCTCAATCATTCTTAGAAAAAAGAACAAAACTCTCAGGGGAGGAAATGCAATGTCAAATAGAGAAACAGGTATTGAAGAAAAGATCACTCAGAAGCTGCCTCACCTAGGGATCCACCACATATGCAGTTACCAAATCCAAGCACTATAGCTGGTCCCAAAAAGTACTTACTGGCAGGAACCAGACAGAGATGCCCCCTCAGGGAGTATGCTGGAGTCATATAGATACAGCTGAGCATACTTGCCTCTAACCGTGGGTCTGAACACGGGGATCCCAATGAGGTTGCTAAAGAAAAGACCTAAGGAGCTGAAAGGGGTTACACCCATAACAACATTATCAACCAACCAAATCCTCCAAAACCCCCATGGAGTAAAACAACAAACTCTGTGCGAACTTTGAGAGACCTAATGATCCAGTTGCGTATGTAGCTGAAGATAGCAGTGTCTGGCATCAATGTGAGAAAAGGCATTTGTTCTAGAGAGGGCACTTTGCTACAATGTAGGGGAATGACAAGGCAATGGGGTGGAGAGGCAGACCAGAAGGGAGTGTAGCTTTGTGAATGCAACTGGAGGGGAAGGAGAGATGAGAGCAGGGCAGGGTAAATGTAAATACAGAGTATCTAATAAAAAAAAAGATGAAAAAAGAATTTGACAAAAAAAAAAAGAAAATAATTTCTTTCAGCAAGAATGAGATAAATAGATCCCTGTGACAATAGCCACAAGGTGCAAAGAATGAGAACTTTGAAAAGGTGAAGTAAAGTAAGAATTTTCCTAACAAAAAGTAGACTCAGCTATTTGACACAATGATTCAGTGACTGGAAGCCAAGAGTCAAATAGTGAGTTGACTATTATAATACCTACCTATATCATCTACTGAGGCTTAGATACTGACTGTATGCCACTGTTTTCATTTTGATAGGCTGTCAATTTATCTCCTCAACATTCATTTTCATATCATAGACTCTGGTTGCTCTCAGCCTATTCAGATGTAAATGGAAGGTTTCAATGTAGAAAAAAAAATTAACTGGACAAATTACTGAGAAAAACTGACTGTTCAGCCTAAATGATACATCTTTATAGCTCCCTTCTCTGTAGAAAGAGTAAAGGAACAATGCTGAGAAGGAGCTAGAAATAATATAGGGGCAGGGTCATGACGAGAAGTGATGTGATATGCTGTCTCCAGAAAAGTGATGTGAATATTACACTTGTGAACTCCTCCACTAGACTAGCATAAGAACTGCACCAGACTAAACCAGTAAAAATAAACCCACAGAGATTCAACATCTTTTATTCATATAACTTTCACCCATACATACATCTGTAGGCACTAGACCTAGGCATATTTTTGTTTTAATTACTTCTGTATGATCCAGAAAGAAACATGCCAGAGTACAGTTCTGGTGGGGTTGGAAACTGGAAAGAGGATTGTGGCATTGGAGAAAGAAGACAAGGACCAAATAGTGCAGTTCACACACTTTGCTGCAGAGACCACTCAGGCCACCTTTATTTATTTATTTTTATCTGATGTTTACATTTGAGATGCAATCCCTTTACCTGCTGCTCCCATCCCTCCTCCTTCTCCCAGTTGCATTCACAAAGGTGCACTCCCTTCTGGTCTGCCTCTCCACCCCATTGCCTTGTCATTCCCCTTCATTGGGGCAACCTGTCCTCTCTGGAGCTCTTGCAAGCTACCAGGGACCTTTGATCCAAAAAGTTCCTTTGCAGCTGATCTGGGAACTCAGCCTTCCCTGGGAAGATCATGAGTTCCAAATCCCAATGACATTGACCAGGTCCTCTCTGTGAGGCCACCTTTGTTTATACATCCAGTTTTACATCCATTTTCTCATGTACCGTCTCTCACTTAAGAACATCCTAAGTTTAACAATAATATTCACACAGTATTTTCTGCCCCTCTTTCCTTCTTCAATTCCTATGGTTTCCTGCTATCACATGAACTAAATCAAGGAAGAAGAAACCAGTAAGCAGTTAATATGTAACTGAACTCATAGGTACATGACCAAGTGGCTGTGATTGGCAGCCAGTGTCGTTATACTGTAAAAAGGTGATGAACTGCACACCCAGGAAATTCTAAATTAATCGCACATAGCATTTCCCCATATCCTAATCAGGGGAGCTAATTCATCTAATGCCAATGAATCTTGCCAAATGAGTAAGTTAGTTTTTCATCCTTGCTTAGCTTACCTCTGAATGTTTTATTGTCTTGGAGCCAAAGATCCAGCAAGACCTTCCTAGCTTTTTGATAATTATCTAGCTGTTGTTTGAACCAAGTTGGGAGGCAAATTTTTGTCAGAACTAGATTCCCATCAGAAATGAACATCCAGATTTTAGCTGATGTTTCCTGACCAAGCCCTCCTGTTGACTCAACTACATCACCATTATTAACGGAGGCGTAGTAATGAACTCTGCTCCCGTGATCCTCAGAAACCCTCAGAAACAAACAAGAGTGAAACAATCCCAGCTTTCCTTTTTCGACTCTTGGGAAGTGGCTGTTTGTTACAGACAAAGTGAAGGAGAAAATGCAAAGTCAAAATGTCAAAATGCAAGGCCAAAGTGAAACAAGCATTTTCTCAGGAACGGCCAGGAGATTCTGCATAAATATCCCTCAGAAGTCCACGCCATGTGGGAACCCAACTTCTCAAGCCTTGCCAAAAGTATAGTGTCTACATTACACTATATCTTATATATATATTACCTTATCACAGAGAGGCTTGTCACCACCAGGAGCTGAAAGGAACATAACTTTTATAATTTGCTCAAGTTTCATACTTATATTTTCCTAAAGATAAAATTATACTTGGTCTTACTACCTATAATAATATCATACTGGTCTAATATCTAAAAGTTATTGTCTTCATTGGAAATCAACCTAATAATTATCTTCTCATCATGATGAGAGAGAGTATCAGCCCATTTCAATAAATTCACCTTGCAATTTTTACTTACTAATTATTAATAAAATAGAACTTTGTTAGTAGCCATTTTTGTATTTAAGACTGAAAAATTATTCCTTCTGTCTAGAGGGCAGGTGGCAGAGAGGAGAAAAGTCTGCAAAGGTCCTACAAATAGAACCTCTACTGATCTGGAAAAGGACTAACAAATAACTCACCTTTACAAAAAAAAATATTTACAAATATTCTATGGGGAATGAGATGTTGTTGCAGTAAATATTAAAAAGTAAAAATGCTTATCTCTTTGCCAGCCCTGAGGTCTCACTCCTCAGGCCCGACCCTGATACAGAGCAGCACAAGCCTCTAGCACCAGGTCTGAGCCGCCACCACAGCCCAACTTGTCCGAGCAACTCCCTTCTCTTGGTTTACTAAGACCATTTCTCTGCCTCTGCCCTAGGTTGTTTCTGTACCCCAAGATCCCACGAACACAACTGTACAACCCGATATCTTTTCATACAGGTTTATATATCCAACTCTCAATCCACAAACCCTCTACACAACAAGATTGCATCGAATACACAAAAATACAAACTGTCTTCTTACATGAGATACTAGACCTTTAAAATCCTTAATGTTCATAGCTTTTTAACACCAATCAATCCCACCTGGGTCTAGCTTTTCCTTGGGACGCTCCATGTTGCACGATCTTTCCCCTTTGTCATCTGACCTCCTCTGACCTCTTCCAATATCTCAGTCCTCTCTACTTCCCTCACCCCGCCCAGTCACCCGCTTTCCTGTATTATACGCATTAAAATGGGAAGGTTCAGTTGGAGTCACATCACAAGGTAACCCTTCTTGGGGAAGTGGAATTATCATTAAAATACTAACAGCTTCAGGACAATCTACAAGATATGACTTTTGGAGCGAATATCTTACCCTAAATTTTCTTTCTAGAATCACTTATTGTTTACCTTTTCAAAGGCACTAATGGCATAAACATGTCTTTATCAATATAATGTCCATGGATTGCCATGTTTTCTTTTCCTATATCCCTATCAGTGCAAAATCAAAGCATCTCTCCCTCAAAACATAAATCTCTCTAAAATAAAGCCTGATATTTATAGGTATGTGCTCTTTTCTGTGTAGTTAGTCAAGTTATTACACTTTTATATTGTGATTTAGTTTACCCATTCTTTCTAATCTATTAGCATTTTAGGTAACTGGAGAAGTAAATAAAGAGACACTCACCTAAAACTATTAACGTAACCAAGCAATGGCAAAGAATAATCTTAGAAAAATTAGAGAAATTTTGACTCATGCTCCCACAAATAAAAAATAATATTTATTATAGAACCTTGAATTTTGCATAAGCTAAATAATATTTACAAGTGGCTCTATCTTAGCCATCCCAATTAAAATTTTAATGAAAAGAAGTTAGGAATATATATATATATATATATATATATATATATATATATATATATATATATATCTCCATTGTTGTTACTACACAGTAAAAACCATCACAGTGTATCCAGAACCTGACATTTCCTCAAAAGAGTTAAAAGTGAAAGAAACCTCAAGGCAAAAACTAAACATCTAAATACTCTGTAATTATGCTTATCACAGATAATATAATTAGCAGAATAATTGAGTTAAATTATTGATGGATAAAAGTCAGTTGATTAAAAGGCACCATGATGATCACATAGGACTTGTATGCTTCCTTCTCTTTTCTTATTGCAAGATCTGATTTCTCTTGTTGTTTAGTAAGTATGCTTTGGTGTCTATTTCTAAGATTTTTCTTAATAACCAATAGTTTGATGTCATGATACATTTAATGTGAATGATGAGCCTTAAATTAATTTGCAATTTCAAAGAATAATCTTCAACATGGACAACTGTTCCTAATAGATTTCTTTACAACTAACTAATGTGCAATTTGTTGCTTGTCAAAACATTAGGAATTGTGTTCCTGTTCCATGCAAAAGATAATTAGCTAAAATTTACTCTAAAAAGTAAAAACAAAAAAAAAAACTTACTAAATTAGAATAATCTATATTTAGTCTTTGATTTTTAAAACAATTTTAAGCCATCTTCTGTTCACATAAAATAAATAAAATATTTTAGCATAATATTTTCATGTTTGGTTGAATCATTTTTGATTATATAATATTCAGTATAGACACAGCTTATTAAAAAGACTAGTTTCTAATCTATTAAATAATAAAACATAATGAAAACTCTTTTTAGTTATGTATTTCTTTTAAAACTCAAATCCTAATATTTTGGCATGGTATTATATTTGTGTCAAATTTTAGTATAATAAAACCCTGAATGCAAAGATATGTTACAACCATATTATAAAAAGATTTTTATGTACCTTAATTGGTGTTAATGTACCCTTTATTGAGTGCCTCCTTAGTCAAAGACAACTAGAAGTAACAGTTGTATTGAAAGTAATTAAATTCCAAACCAGATATAAATAAATAAATAAATAAATAAAAATGAGAGAAGTTGGAATTACCATCACTAAGTATACCTTATTAAAAATGCAAAAATATCTCAACATCATTTTACTACTCTAATGTTTCTCTCCAGAAGACCTAAGACATACATCGTAAAGCAATAGAGATCTAAAAGCAAGCAGAACTCTGTAGGTTCAAGGACAACCTGACCTATATAGTGAGTTCTAGGTCAGGCTTGTCTACACAGTAAGACCCTGTCTCAAACATAGACACACACACAAACCACAGAGAGAGAAAGAGAGACAGAGACAGAGACAGAGACAGAGACAGAGACAGAGACAGAGACAGAGAGGGGAGGTTCTAATCCATTGAACTGAAAGATTCTTCCCTGATGACTAGTGGAGTTCAAAGTGGAGGAAGGTGCTCTTCATACTGCTTGGAGAGAAAAACTATCAGCAGTTTTATCCAGCTGGGAACCCTACATGCTACCACATCAATCTGGCTGGAAAGAAGACAAATAAGCTCACTTAAATAGTAGTGGCAGTACTATTTTTGGGTTTACTAACCTCTTTCTGGTTGGTTTTGAGACTTCTTCCAGAAGATGGCATTGATTTCTGGTTCTGGAAACCTGTCCAAAAGTCCACTGCTAAGGAAGAAAAAGGTCCCTGTGGAAAAGCCATTACTGTTTTTGTGAAGTGGGCATTGCTCAAACTGCCTTTTAAGTTTTATAAAATTATAAACATTTTACATTTATAATTATATCAATAGATTTTGCAGTTCTCAGGGTCAAACTATAAATGAAACTAGAAAGACGTTTCAAAATAGAAAATTTTTCTTGAAGAAAAATGTATTTAGTAGGAGTGGGAGAAAATTAAAAGGGGTAATAGAGGATGAAAATGACAAAAATACATTAAGTACATTATATATATATGGATATATTCAAAGAATGATGGTATATTGTGTTATAAATTAAATAAATACTTAAAATTCAAAGAATTAAATTCCACTTATTCTTTATGTCTAAATCATAAGATATTAGAATCAAACAGTTATAAAAGTTCAAAATCAATGGACATTTTAACAACATAGTTTATTTTGTAAAGAAGGATTTTAAATGTTACATTATGTTTAAGCAATTACAAAAGTAATTAAGGGTTGTTACCTTCTGTTTATGACATGGTTGTTACACCTATGACTTCATAACGGGAATGGGTAACTGCCTACGACCTGCACAAAACCAGTCACATTAGTATAATAAAAGGATTTGGGTAGTAGCCTCATAAGGTTCCCCTTGTCATTGAAGAGATATATAAAGCTAATGGTTGTTGGGATTAGGAAAGTTATAGACTCAGCCATTAACCAGTTGCTTTTGTACAAGAAAGGAACATAAAAGTTATGATGATACAGAACCCTTAATGATCTACAAGGGGAAAAGAGGAAGAAGAAAAGAAGGAGGAGGAAGAAGAGGAGGAGGAAGGAGAAGGAAGGAGAAGGATAAGGAGAAGAAGGAGCACCACCACTGTAATCACAACAATACAGGGAACTTGTAGGAAAGAAATGTTAACATACGATACAATTATTAAAGAATAACAATAACTGAGTTGCACAAATAATTAAATAAAAAATAAAAGGAGTCCATGTGCTCTGTCTAGTCTTTGGCTGTGGGCCTCTGAATATATTTCAGTCCGCTTCTGTGTAGTCTTTTGGAGGACAGTTATGATAGGTTTCGGTCTGCAAGTATAACAGGGTATCACTGATATAGTCAGGGATTGGTACTTGCCTATGGGATGGGTCTCAAGTTGGAATAATATTAGTTGACCATTTCCACAGACTCTGTTGCTTGTAGACAGGACTAATTTGGGGTCAAAAGTTTTGTCTTTATGCTTTAAGCCACCTTTTTACTGCAGGTGGCTTCTTCAGTTTCATAACCCTAATGATTTGCATCTCAACTAGGGTTACATATATTGACTCCTGGAAGCCTCCCCTTTCCCAGGTCTCTGGCACCACATAGAGATTCTATATCCCTACCCTGTCCCTACTGGCTGCACAGTTCCATTCATTCCCCTGGCCCTCTGGGCTTCTGTCTTCTCACCATGCCTAGCCTTGCCCCCTTATTTTGCTCCTCGACCCTCTCCCTTCCGTTTTCCTCCCTCCCTCTGCCTCCCATGATTATTTTGTTTCCCCTTCTAAATGTTATTAAAGTATTTTCCCTTGGGTCTTAATTCTTGTTAAACTTCTTAAAGTCTATGAGTTGTATCGTTGGTATTCTGTACTTTTTGGCAAATATTCACTTATCAGTGAGTACATACCATGAATCTGCATACCTTTGGGACAGGCTTACATTACTCATGATGACATTTTCTAGTTCCATCCATTTGCCTGCAGGATTTCCTAGTTGTTAATAGCTGAATAGGATTCCACTGGATAAATGAACCACGTTTTTGTCATCCATTCTTCAGTTGAGGGACATCCTAGAGCTGCTTCCAGTTTCTGACTGTTATGAAGAAAGCTGCTATTATCAAAGTGGAGCAAGTGTCCCTGTGGTATGGTAAAGCATCTTTTTGCTGTGTTCCTAGGAACAAAAGAGCTGGATCTTGAGTTAAACTATTTCCATTTTTTTTTGAAACTGCCAAATGCATTTATCAATCTATTTGCATTCTTCTACATGTAGACAGTCAGACCAGGGTTATTTGTTGGAGATACTTTCACTTTTTTCATTGTTTGGTTTAGCTTCTTTGTCAAAATATAAAGTATTCATGGGTATATGGTTTTTTCTTGTCTGTAGGCTATGATTTTGTCTAAATGATAGTTTCATTGCCTAAAAGATGCTTTACAGTTTCAGGGGGTCCCATTTATTCTTTTTCTTTCTGTTTTTTATTTTATTATTGTATTTTATTGAATACTCTCTGTATTTACATTTCAAATGTTATTCCCTTCCCTCCACCTCCCCCTGTTCCCATCTCCCCTCAACTTTTCTCAATGAAGGTACACTCTCTCCCAATCATCCTCTCCACTTCAGTGCCTTGGCATTCCCCTACATTGGGAAAAGACACCCTCATTGTACCAAAGGTCTCTTCTCACATTGATGCCAGATACTGCTATCCTCTGATACATACACAACTGGAGTCATGGGTCTCTCCACACATGCTCAATGGTTGGTGTTTTAGTCCATGGGAGTTGTGGAGGGTTTGGTTTGTTGATAATGTTGTTCTTCCCATGAGGTTGCCAACCCTTTCTTCTCCTACAGTCCTTTCTCTAGCACCTTCATTGGGGTTTCTGTGTTCAGTCTGATGGTTAGCTGCAAGTATGCTCAGCTGTATCTGTATGACTCTGGCAGAACCTCTGAGGAGGCATCCATATCTGGGTCCTGCCAGTAAATGCTTCTTGGCATCATCTTGGGGCTTGAGGCATTGGTATTCTGTTCAGAAAATTCTCTTTCATACCAGTGAGTTCAAATCTGTTTCTGAATTTGTCCCCTGACTTAGTATGTATGAATTTATGAAGAGGTTTTTGATCAACATGGTCTTGAGTTTTGTTCAGGGTAATAAATATAAATCTATTTGCATTTTTCTACATGTAGATTTTCAGTTGGACCAACACCATTTGTTGAAGATACTTTCATTTGTTCCATTGTTTGGTTTGGCTTCTTTGTCAAAAATAGATTATATGTATATGGGTTTATTTCTGGGTCTTCAATTTGTTTTTATTGATCAACCTGTCTGTTTCTATAACAATACCATTAAGTTTTTTATTACCATTGTTCTATAGTACAGATTGAGATCATGCATGTTGATTTCTCCAGAAGTTCACATATTGTTCAGGAAAGTTTTAGTTATCCTGGTATTTTATTTCGACATGAAGTTGAGAATTCTTCCTTTAAGATCTAAAAAGAATTGTGTTTGAGTTTTGATTGGAATTGCAGTTAATCTGAATATTGTTTTTGGTACAATGGCCATTTGCACTGTGTTAATTTTACCAATCGAAGAGCACAAGAGATCTTTCCATCTCCTGATAACTTCAAGTTCTTTCTTCAAGGACTTAAAGTTATTATACTGGGCTGTCACCAGTTTGTATAGTGTTATACCAAGATACTTTATATTATTTGTCATGATTGTGAAAGGTATTGTTTTTCTCCTAATTTCTTTCTCAACCCATTTTTTGTTTGTATAAAGGAAGGCTATTGATTTAATTGAGTTAATTTTTCACTCAGCTCCTTTGTTGGTGGTGTTTATTAGCTATGGGAGTTCTCTAGTAGAATGTTTGGGGTTGCTTATATATGCACTCATATCATCCTGAACTGTAGAGAGCGGGTGTGGCGGCAGTCCAAAGATGGTGCTTGGGACTCCGGCCTAGTTGAGATCAGGCCAGATGACACAGACCTATGAACTGCAGCCACGCAACATAGACTGAGGAGGTGGAATTGAGAGAGGGACTGTGCTTGGGGGTGGAGAGGACAGAAAGAGAAACGGAAAGAGAGACAGAAAGATTTTCACTTGCATGCTGTAAGGTTCCTGAATAAACCGCTTTGAGAAGAACGCTGTGTTGTCACTCCTTTTCTGCTGGTTGGAGACGGTAGCAACACTGAACTAGTGATGACTTTACTTCTCCCTTTTCAACTTGTATTTCTTTGATCTTTTTATGTTGTCTTTATGTCTATGAAACTAGAAGTTCAAGTATTATATTGAATAGATAGGTGGAGAGTGGAAAGCCTTGTTCCTATTTTAGTAGAATTGCTTTAAGCTTCTCGCCATTTAATTTGATAATAACTATTGGTCTGATGTATATAGCCTTTATGTTTCAGTATGTGCTTTGTATCTCTGTTCTCTCCAGGACATGTAAAATAAAGGGATGTTGTACTTATTGAAATGTAATGAGATAACCTTGTGATTTTTTTCTTTTACTTTATTTATATGATGGATTACATTGTTGGATTTTCATATATTGAACCATCCCAGCACACCTGGAATGACCCCACTTTTTCATGTTGAATGTGTTCTTGGATTCAATTTGTAAGAATTTTATTGAATTTTTTTGTGTTGATGTTCTTAAAAAATACTCTAAAATTATATTGTATGTTGAGTCTGTGCAGTTTAGGTATATGGGTGACTGTGGACTCATAGAATGAATTTGACAGTGTTTCTTCTGACTCTAATTAATAAAATAGTGTAAGGAGTATTGGCATTAGCTCTTCTTTGAAATCCTGGTAGAATTCTGTGTTAAAACCATCTGGCCATGGGATATTTATGGTTGGGAGATTTTTATTAATTGTATCTTCTGTTGTTTCTGTTGGTCTTCTTGTAGAATTTGTTGGTTTCTACAGCTATGGTGATTGAAAATTTTGCTGGGTATTGTAATATGGACTGATATCTGTGGCCTCTGTGGTCTTCACGTCGCCTATTCAAGAACTTCTTACACTGAGAGTCTCTGTTGAGAAGTATGGTACAATTCTGATATGTCTGCCTTTATATATTACTTGGACTTTTTTCTCTTGCAGCATTTAGTAATGTTTTGATTATTATGTGTAGGAGGATTTTCTCCTGTGGCCCAATCTATTTGGTGTTCTGTAAGCTTCTTGTATATTTAAAAAGATTTCTTTCTTATGTTATGGATGTTTTCTTCTATGACTTTTTTCAAGATATTAACTGGACCCTTGAACTCAGAATCTTCTCCCTCTTCTATTTCAATAATAATAATAATAATAATAATTTCATAATCTCCCAAATTTTCTGAAATTTTTGTGTTAGAAATACCTTAGATTTCATATTTTATTGACCAATATGTCTGTTTATTTTATTGTATCTAATAAGCCTGAGATTCTCTCTTCCATCTATTGCATTTTGTTAGTGATGCTTGTATATTGTTATCTTCCCTAGGCTTTCCAATTCCAGGAATGCTTCCATTTTTGTTTGCTTTCTTACTTTCATTTTCATTTCTTGTCTTAATTAGTACTATTTTTCTTTCTCCTGTTTGATTGTATTTTCCTACATTTCTTTAAGGAATTTATTTCTTTCTTATTTAAAGGCTTCTTCTTGTTTGATTGCATTTTCTTGTAGTTCCTTACGGGATTGATTCATGTCCTCTTTAAAGGCCTCTATCATCTTTATAAGATGATATTTAAGGTCATAGTCTTGCTCTTCGAATGTGTTAGGATATCTTGGGCTTACTCTCCTATGAAAGCTGGGTTCTAATCATTTTTATAAGATGGTATTTAAGGTCGTAGTCTTGCTCTTCGAATGCGTTAGGATATCTTGGGCTTACTCTCCTATGAAAGCTGGGATCTAATGAAGCCATATTGCACTGGCAATGCAATATAAAGATAACATCTTATATCTGAGCTAATGTTTTACATAAAGAGGCCAGTGATAAAGAGTTAATGATAAAATTAATAAGAACTATAATTAGACATTTTATAGTTTGCTTGGTTGTTTTATGTTTTATTAAGGCTTTTTAAAAGTATGGGTCTAAGGTGTGTACCAACCCTAAGAGAAAATGAAGTCATTCTGTGTAGCTTTTGAAACAATTACTTCAAACTTTGTGAAAACCTCGTCAAGCATCACAAAACAATTTTTAATTGAACTGTAATTGAAGAATATCCGATAGAAAGACTATCAGTTTCAGATCTATTTCTCTGTAGGTATAATGTTTTTGTATAGTGTATAAGATTATCTCTGTGTTATTTAAATGCTGGTTTCTCTGCCCTCATAATTTGTTTCAGTCAGAACATAGTCTTACAATGCTTATGTCATGAATCTCCTGTCTCAGATTTGTGTATTTGCCATTTACTCTCTGCCTTGTCAGTAAAATCTGATCTCTTGATGGATGAGCACAAGTGAGAATAGGATAGAACTTCTGCTTTACAGAGGCAAAAAGAGGGAGGAAGGGAGGGAGGGAGGGAGGGAGGGAGGGAGGGAGGGAGAGAGACAGAGAGAGAGAGAGAGAGAGAGAGAGAGAGAGAGAGAGAATCATATTGAACCATGAGTAGAGGCAAGAGAGTTCAGCTGAAACATGGAAAAACCTAAATATTGCTTGGATTAGGGCTTTGTTGTATTTTAGTATTGTGGTAAATCCTTAAATAAATACTGATCTCTTTGTGTCATTATTGGGGAATTAGCTAGGATAAAGAAAATAGCCACTATATTAATTTACTACATACATTTATATTAAAGTTACCATTTATACTCCTCATAGCTAGTGAATTAACTATTTCTGAGAGTATTTACCAGGAAGAAAATAGAAAAGCTATACTTCACAGTGAATCTCAGGTAGCAACAAATTTATTCACTTCTTTATAGTTATTAATTATATATTTATTTTGTGATGCTGAGAAGCAAACCCAGAACTTGGTACATACTAGCTAAAAAATTTACCACTGACAAAATCCCAAGATTATATCTGGATTCTTTAGTGTTTCACTTATTTTATTTTTAGTATTTTGGGTGTTATTTATTTTTTTTAAGTTGAGCACATAATAAACATTAGCATGCTATGAAGTCCAGCCTAGTGTTGATCTCCCATCTTCCAGCATACATTCTGTGTACTTTGAAAATAAGTAACACATGGCCAATAGCCTGTAATTTGTCGCCAATGGGGTTTCATTCTGGCCAGAGTACCAACAATTATCTGTGTCCCAATAATCTCCTGATAACCTTAGTAAAAAATATGGTGGCAAAATAGATTCCTCTCTGGAATGTAGAATGTGAAGATTTTGTGCACAGACCTTCAAATAGTAATAAAGAAGCATTTGTAAGGAATGCTGATGGCATGAGCTGAGACACTATTAGAGGTAGAACAGGATTCTGCATGGTGAGTTCTCATTTTGTACATTTCTAGTGACAAAAATTAAAGAAGAAAGAAGATGATGGAAGAGCTTTTAGTAGGAGCAAAGTATTCTTCCTATTGAAGAGGAGTGAACTTTAGGGTAAGACCTTTATATGATGTTTTGATAACCAACAGGTCTGTGATCAGTGACTTAAGATACAATATTTTAAAACTAAGAGTTAATATTATTGCACCTACTTCTTGGAATATTTGCATTTCTCACCATAACAGGGCTTAGCTCAGAAGTCTAGACTTTTTCTTAAGTATAGGACAGCAAGTGGAAATAGGGCACTATATAATTTTCTCTTTTTTTTTCATACAGAAACAACATTTACTTTTGTGTATTTTATTAAGCTTCTCATTATGCGATATATACATATATATGTATAGCACACATTCAATGAAATTTTATTTATGTGTAAATACATCACTTACTAATTTCTTTAAATTTAAGGAAAGCAAGAGAATTGAGTAATTAGAATTTTCTTTTTAAATAGAAATAGCTTTTTCAAATTCATTTTATTAAAAATATTTAACCTGTTGAATATCAAATAATTGATATTAGTAATTTTAATTATTTAAGTAATCATTTTTGTTGAAATGATAAAGTGATTGTAACTACTTGTGTATGTTTCTGCAGAACTCTGAATATATAAAACAATAGATGAGGATGAAGCAGGAAAAATTCAAATCTATAGATGAGCTGTACTTACAATAAGGCCTGAATATAAGTTTCAAAATTTACAAATCTTTGTCTAGGAGAAAGCTGTTAGGCCATTTGAGAACTCAAATGGTTGCTATTATGCATCGCAGTATGGAAAGGCATAAATAATAGTAACATAAAACTTATTACAATAAGACATTTCTTGAATCACTGTATTGGCATTATTTTAATATTCTTTCCCGGAATGTGGGTTATTTTGTATTTGAAAGGCCTATGAAAATAGTTTGGAAGATTGTGAATGAAGCATTGTCAATATATGATTAAAACTTTTTTTTCATTTTAAACAGGCAAAGTTAAAACTTTAATTTTAGAAATAACAATATTTCTGAGCTATGCAAAAAAGTCATATACCAAAATGCACCAAAGTGACCACAGTATTCCAATAATATTGGATCCTATCAATTGTTACTATCAGTATTTCTAACATTATTAAGAAAAACTATCTACTGTCAAAGAAGACCAAATGTCTGGAAGGTAGAAGGAAGAGTTGGTGTAATTTTCTCAACAAGACACTAAGGTGAAAGTGATACATGCATGTAGTTGCCCAGTAAGTCATGAAGATATTGTAGGGCATGTTTAATAGAACAATTGATGAGTGAATACAATAAAAAATAAAATAGTATGAAATAAAGTATAATCCTTTGAAAGTGAATTTATCAAATACTGTCCCTGTGAATCCAGCCTTTATTTTCATAGCTCAAATACATCCAGGCAGCAATAGATCAACATAGTATTAGGCAGGGATTGCTGTGAACATGAAAAGATGTCACTGGTACTTAGCAGTGATTAAGAGTAAATCAGAAAGTTTGTTTGTTTCTACTAGGAATTCACACTAGCCATCGACATCGAACATTTGATTGGAGGAAAGGAATATGTATGACACAGACATACAGACAACAAAAGTATTACAGTTAACTGAGTTCTGAAGAAAGAAATCAGTGAATAATGTTAATAGGAGTTTATCAAAATTGAAAATAGCATTAACTTTTTCTTTTACCCAAATATGTTGTCTTAGTTATGGCTTCTGTTGCTGTGATGAAACTATATTATAGGAAAGCATTTACTTGGCTTATACTTACATATTGTAGCTCTTCATTAGAGCAAGTCAAGACAGGAACTCAAACAGGGTAGCAACTTGGAGGTAGAAGATAATACAGAGGTGATGAAGGGGTGCTGCTTACTGGCTTGCTCCTCATAGATTGCTCACCCTGCTTTTTTCTAACATCCAGGATCACAAGCCTATGGGTGGCTTTATCAAGTATTGACTAGGTCCTCCCACATCAATTACTAATTAAGGATATTTTCTACAGGTTGCCTACAGCCTAATCTTATGTAGAAATTTCTCCATTGATCCATCCTTCTCTCAGATGACTCTAGTTTCTGTCAAGTTGACATAAAGCTAACCAAAACTATATGCATCAGAGTTAGATCATTATTATGAGAATGGACTAGCCTATTATCAACTTAAATATTATAATAATATGAACTTATGCAATTAATAATAATAAGAAACAAATCTTTTATTACTCTAGTTCATTTGAGTCATATTTTACAAAAAGTTGAATTATATATTTTTATGGATTTCTTTCCTTATTTTTATTTTCTATCTTTTTAAACTAGACTTTAGGTTTTAAAGATAAGACAGAAAACCATTTTTGACCCAAATATCCTCCAATGAGTATTCATAACACAAAGTCAATATTATCTTGGATAAGAAGTTAAACATTCATAAAAAAATTATGGGAAGAAGTTGTGAAATGTTACAAAGAAAGGTTGCATCACAAAGAGGAAACTAAAAGGTAGCCTCAGTGACGCAAATGGGAATATCTAAGCTTTAATCTCACAGCCCAACTGAGTCAGCTAAGACCATTGCATTCATCTAATCCAAGGCTCCTATGGCGAGAGCAAACTCTTGACAAATTTGCACATTGACTAACTTTCTATGTCACGAACAGCAAAAAGATCTTGCATCAAAATGAGGTTAAAGGTGAGGTTCAACACTAAAGGTGGTCCACTGATCTCCACAGTTGCACTATGGTACATGTGATTGTACAACCATGTCCATGAACACATACCTCATATTATGGACACGACAACAATTAAACAAAACACCTTTTGTTCGGGTGTTGTTGAGCATACACACAAAGCCAAGCCAGTAATGTTTGACAGGGAAGAATATTCTACTTTCAATAGAAAAGCCATATATGTATAAGTGTTTCACTATTGAAGCAAAATTAGATGAAGTATGGGGGTGATAGGCTGGAAGAGGAAAAACTGGAGTTAGGAGAGGAATGCTTTAACTGCGAGCTCTATGTTGACTGAGCTGTTATGGTGACAGAAAAAGTGGAGATAAAAGAGTGAATACTAGAGAAGCTATATGCAGCAAAATTTTGAAAGAATAAATAAGGCACAAGATGAAAATGAAAAGTGACATATTTTTAACTATTAAAAAAGTCAGAAAAGCAAATAATGCATATTTAATTCTCTAATGTAAAATTTGCAGGAAGACTAACACATACAAGCAAATTACAGGGGAAAAGATAAATTATGAGTGAAGAGAAGTTTTCTTTACAAATAAATCATCATTTAATCATTCATCTACCAATAAATCTTAACTGATGAAAAGAAAACCATGAGGATTTCACAGATGAGTATTGCCAGTATAAAATAAAAGTAAACAAAGCTTCATGTGAATGAGTAAAAGCTATACATATGAAACCATGACACACAAGACTATTATATCTTTAATGATCTATCAACAAGACAAAATTAGGTCAAAACTATTCAAATAGGAAGTTTTTATAAAAGTAATATACTATACTAAATATTGACAAGACAAAAATGTTCTAAAGAACCTGATTATAAATGCAATTCAATTTAACAGTTTTATTTTGCATCCTAATGATTTGTTTCTGTTCTAGTTTCCCACATGTACTGTTTTCATGCTTCAGTATGTCACAGCCATTAATTTATTCTATTTCTTAATTTTCTTTCATTTTATGGTGACAGTAAAATATTTTACAGATAATAAGAGTGTAAAGCCTTGTAAATTTGGCCAGCAAACAATGGCTAACGCATTCAAAAGCTTCACAGGAGAGCTCACTACTACTAGTATGTTAATAAATCAGCATAATTTTAAGAACTGTTTTCTAAGTACTTGTCCTTACATTCAGATTAGTGTAGAATTTTTCAGCCTTCATCAGAAAAGATTCTTTTTGCAGTTGACCATGAATTATGCTGGCTAACAACTGGTCAAAGTGGAAGGACAAGCGATTGGGTAGTGCTAATCCCAAAAAGGCAGTGGCTGCCTCTGCCAGTATCCCACCTTCAGGGCTCAAGGAGCATCACAGAAGATATGATGGAAAATTTTAAGTGGCATGTTTTCAGGACTATTGCTGGAACTCAGAACAAGGTGATTACATTCAGGAACTCGTAGCAGCTGTGTTTATATGCATATGAGATGCACAGTACCAACTCAGACAACATTTCACATGAATAGGGGAAGAACACATGAAACCCCTTACTGGGCTGGGGAGAAATTGACAGCTGATAGCTACTAGATAATGTTTCCTATGCTCCAGTGGACAGCATCCTTCTGTCTGTATAACCAACTCTAATTTGAATAGGGAGGAGGAGGAGGAGAAGGAAGAGAAGAAGGAAGGAAAGAAAGAAAGGAAGAAAGAAAGGACAAAAGGAAGGAAGGAAGGAAAGAAAGAGAAGAAAAGAAGAAAGAGGAGGAGGTGGAAGAGAATAAAAGCTGGAAGGATGTTCTGTAAGTGTTGAAGAAAAAAAGTATATGATGCTTCTAACTGGAAAATTATTGGTTTAGGTACTTGAACATATGGTGCCTAGTTCTTGGTGCTATTTCAGGAGGTTTAGGATGAACAGCCTTGCTGGAAAAAGTCTGTTGCTGGAGGCAAGCTTTGAATCAGCCTCCAGCTGATTTGGTTTGGTCTCTCTACTTCAGGCTTCTGGTTATAGATTTCCCTGCTACTTGTTTTGGTAACCATACCTCATAGCCATAGTGGACTGATCCATCTCAAACTATCAGTTAAAACAAGCCCTTCCCTGTCTAAACTGGCTTGGTCTTTGTGTTTAAGCACAGCAACAAAAAAGTAATACAGATAAGGCTATGGATTTAAAAACATAAACAGCTATAGAAATCTACAGCCTTTGCTTCTCAAATTATTTACTCCTTACAAATAAATTATAATGTACACTTGCAGTACTAATTGTATAGTACCCCAATTTATAAAACATAATAAATGTTTCTTAGCCAAAATGTTAAATAAAGAAAAATGCAAATGAAAAGACAATTTCTAATGGTTTGGGTAATATTTAAAATAAATTGAATCACTACTATTTATTTAAACTGTATTTTTTCCAGTGTAACAACATTAAAATATATTTCCATAGGCGGCTATAGGGATGGCTCAATGTTTAAGAGCACTGACTTCTTCCAGTGGACCTGGGTTCATTTCCCCAAACTGCAGTGGGTTACAAATATCTGTAACTCCAGTTCCATAACATCTGACACCCTCAGACATACAGACAGAACACCACTATATATAAAATAAAAATAAATTATTTCAAAATTCTTTCAGGTTTTTAGCTCTATCCACAAGCCTGTTAGATAAGATTTAAAGTGTAACCAACCAAAATGAATCTAGAGTAACAATATAATTAGAATGTCAAATCAAATGCATTTACATGTTTTGGTTTCACCTGAAGAGCCAGAGTACAGCAATATCAAGAACTTTGTTAAAATGATGGATGTCCATCAATGAGTCAAGTATACGGCCTTCTTATTTCTTCTAGATTTACACTTTCTTTTTCTTTCTGAAGCAGCTTGCAGATTTTTTTTTTCTATCTTATATTAGTGGTGACAGACTCATGGCAATGATTTTTCTCAGTTGTATCATTGGATTTCTTTAATACCTCAGCGGAAGAACTAGACAGGAAAAAAAAATCTGTGTTTAAGTCTCTCTATTACATATATTTGAAAGAAAGAGTTTGTTCTTTATGAGAGTACAAGGAATTGTTGATGATGAAACAGTGTAAGAAATGCCTTAGCAAGGAGAGAGGCACTGTTCTTCTAATGCTCAGAATCATGAAAGTTACAGGCTGGGAATCATACTGAAACACAAGTGAACAAGCTCAGCCCACAGACAGGTATGCATGGAGGTGCAGAAAGCCTAAGACGCTAATAGAAAGTTTCACTGCACCATTGGCTATCTTTCAGAGCAACAAAAGCAATCCTCTTAAGAACAGGAATAACATTAAGGAGAAGTCATAATTACATGGGTGGGTACCTCAAACTACAAATCCTACGAACTCACTCCTCTCTCTGTGGTGTGTGTTAGAAGTACATCACAAGGTAGTATACCTCTCAAACACAAAACCAAGTGCAGAAAAGAAACACAAAGTTCACCACTTAAAATATTCAGTTCTTCATGGCCTTCATATCTGGCAAGGCACAAGGGTTTTTTAGGCAGCATTAAATACTTTGATATTAGGGGGTGACAATGGCTCAATACGTCTTTGCAGAATCCATTTAATATGGTAATGAGAAATATATTGCTGTAGATAACATCTGTGAAGTAATAGAAAAGGCCACAAACTGGCTAAAAGTAATGACAGAAAGGAAATTTATTCTTATACTAAAATGTTGAGGTTATTATGAGTAAGTGTTCATTTTTCTTCTCCACACAGAATTAAAATTATGGCTTGACAGAGAAAGATGTATGAGGAATAAATTGGACAATTATCACTTGCTGTGGACCAAACAATGTAGTTATCCAACCAGCCTACCAACATTGTTTGATGATAATGTGTTGTTTTCCCCCCATAGTTAAAAATTGGTTACAACAGCTCAATAATGTGTGTATTTATTTTTTATGAAACATACTACAAATTAAAATAGAAATGTAAGACTAAGGTAATATGGGATTTAAATAATATTTTATTTCAAGTTAATTTTACATTATATAAAAGAGAGCAATAGATTGGTGTTAATATGAACTTCCTCTTATTTCTGACCAATTTGCTTTATCTTTGCTTTTCCCATGAATTCCAAATTACCTGGATGAGTAATTATGAGTAACTCATGTGGCTTTCATGAATTATTTTTAAATTTTTAAGTGTTGCATATAATGACAAAAATGAAAAATAATATCCTATATTAAATACTAATTAGTAAATTAATTAAATATATTTACTATATATTCTCTGAATGCATCTCATGTATGTAAGCGCTCTCAGAGTCCAGGACAGGGTGTTAGATCTCCCTGGGTTGAGTTCCAGGCAGCTTTGAGCCATCTGCCTTGAGTGATAACTAAGGTCTATGTATGACCAGTAATTGTTCTTTATTACAGAGCAATCTCTTCACCTCACTACTGTTTTAAAGATTTGTTTTGTTATTTACATACATGTATATGTGTATTTGATTACATTGGTTTGCATTCGTTTATGGGGTACCTACAGTGGCACCTGATCCCCCCAAAGCTGGAGTTACAGGTAGATACATTCAAAATGGGAATGTATTGGGAATTAATCTCTGGTCCTCTGCAAAGTCAGAAAGTGCTTTTAGCCACTGACCTGTTACTTCAGCCTCTCTTTATAAGATTATATGATTTATTTTCATTTTTGAAATTTCTAATGAGAATTGCATAAATCAATGAGCACAGTGAATGCTGTTCAGGCATCAGAACTTGCCCTCAGATGGGCCAGTAACCACGTGATCATATGTACCTGGAACTACAGTGCTAGTGGCAGAAAAGGTAGACAGGGGCTCATCATAGTAGGCTCCTGGTTCCAAGACATGGTATCTCAAAGGATTAAAGCAGGCAAATCACAAGAGTACAAGATATCCCCTTCTGGCCTCCACAGATGTGCATACCAGCATGCACACACATTGGTACAATATACCTGTATATACCATACCTGTACACAACCCATAAACCCCTCCACATACACACACAGAAAGAGAGAGAGGGAGGGAGGAAGGAAAGTAGGGAAAGAGGGAGGGAGGGAGGGAGGGAGGGAGGGAAGCAGAAAGGGAGATTTTATAAAATATGGATACCTCCACAGAGGTTCTGCCAGAGCCAGGCTGATACAGATGAGGATGTTTGCAGCTAACTGTCAGACTGAACTCAGGGACTACAATGGAGGAGTTAGAGAAATAACCATAGGAGCTGAAAGGGTCTGCAACCTCCTGGGAAGAAAAATAATATCAACCAACCAAATACCCCTGATCTCCCAGGGACTAAAACACCATCCAATGAGTACACATGGAGCGACCCATGGATCCAGTTGCAGATGGAGATGGAGCAGAGGATGGATTGTCTGCCATCCATGGGAGGAGAAGCCCTTGGTCCTGTAACAGCTTGTATTCCACATGGTAGGGGAATCCCAGGGTGGTGAAGTGGGAGTAGGTGGTTGGGACTGGGAGCATTTTCATGGAAGCAAGGGAAGGAGGAGGGAGATGGGAGAGAGAGTAAAGGGTGATAACATTTGAGATGTAAATATAAAGAATATCCAATAAAATTATGAACAAATCAACAAACAATGTATTTGAGAATAAGTTAGATACTCTTTTTGTTTTTTTGTTTTTTTTTTTTTTTTTTTTTTTTTGGTATATTGTGCTCTCCTGTATTTTTTTTAAAACAACTTTATTTTACAAAGCAAAGATAAATGTACAGATTTTAAACATTTTTTGCTTAAAATTAGAGATTTTTGTCAGTACTTTTTTCAGATTTTAACATAATTTTTACATAAAACTATATGAATATATTTTTTAGTCAGTACTTGATTTTTTTCAAGGTTTGATAGTATGCCTTGAAAACTTAATTGTTACAATGAGCATAAAGTACATGTAAAACAAAATGTAACATGGAAATACTTAAAGTTTTCTTGTTTTGTAAATATTTTTTGTTTTGTTTTGTTTTCTTTATTTCTTGGACTTCATACAGTCTGTGAGTTGTTTCTGGGGGAGTGCAAGCCTCAGGGGTTAGCATCCCAATATCAGTGACTGCATATCATGTCTGTTCTTTTGTGACTGGGTTATCTCACTCAGGATGATCTTCTCTAGATGCAGCCATTTTCTTAAGAATTTGGTTAAGTCATTGTTTCTGGTGGCTGAGTAGTATTCCATTGTGTATATGTACCACAATTTTTGTATCCATTCATCTTCTGAAGGACATCTGGGTTCCCTCCAGCTTCTGGCTATTATAAATAGAGCCGCTATGAAGATTGTCGTGCATATATCTTTGTTGTGTATTAAAGTGTCTCTGGGGTATATGCCCAGAAGTGGAATAGCTGGGTCTTCAGGTAATACTATATTCAATTTTCTGAGGTATCGCCAGACAGATTTTCAGAGTGGTTGTATTAGCTTGCAATCCCACCAACAGTGGAGAAGTGTTCCTCTTTCTCCGCAGCCTCGCCAGCATCTGCTGTCATCTGAGTTTTGGATCTTGGCCAATCTGACTGGTGTGAGGTGGAATCTCAGTGTTGTTTTGATTTGCATTTCCCTGATGGCTAAAGATGTCGAGCACTTCCTCAGATGTTTCTTGACCATTCGGTGTTCCTCAACTGAAAAAATTTTGTTTAGCTCTGTACCCCATTTTTAATAGGGTTATTTGATTCTCTGGTGTCTAGCTTTTTGAGTTCCTTGTATACCTTGGATATTAGGCCTCTCTCTAATGTGGTGTTGGTAAAGATCTTTTCCCATTCTGTTGGTTGCCGTTTTGTTTTCTTGACGATGTCCTTAGCCTTACAGAAACTTTGCAATCTCATTAAGTCCCATTTGTTAATCTTTGACCTTAGAGCTTGAGCCATTGGTGTTTTGTTCAGGAAATTTTCTGCTGTGCCTATGTGTTCTAAGTTTTTCCCTACTTTCTCATCTAATAGTTTCAGTGTATCTGGTTTAATGTGGAGATCTTTGATCCACTTACACTTGAGCTTTGTACAAGGAGATAAGAAAGGGTCTATTTTCATTCTTTTGCATGCTGAGTGCCAGTTGGACCAGCACCATTTGTTGAATAGGCTGTCCTTTTTCCATTGAATGTTTACTGCTCCTTTCTCAAAAATCAGGTGACCATATACATGAGGGCTTATTTCTGGATCTTCTATTCTATTCCATTGATCCACATGCCTATTTCTGTACCAGTACCATGCAGTTTTCAGCACAATTGCCTTGTAATATAGCTTGAGGTCAGGGATAGTGATTCCTGCAGATGTTTTTTTGTTATTGAGGATGGATTTTGCTATTCTAGGTCTTTTGTTATCCCATATAAAATGCACATTGATCTTTCCAATTCCATGAAGAACTGGGTTGGAATTTTGATGGGGATTGCACTGAATCTGTAGATTGCTTTTGGTAGGATGGCCATTTTTAAGATGTTGATTTTTCCAATCCATGAGCATGGGAGATCTTTCCATTTTCTGAGATCCTCCTCAATTTCTTTCTTTAGAGGTTTGAAGTTCTTGTCATACAGGTCCTTCACTTCCTTAGTTAGAGTCACACCAAGGTATTTCATAGTTTTTGTGACGATTGTGAAGGGTACCTTTTCCCTAATTTCTTTCTCCACATGTTTGTACTTTGAGTATAGGAAGGCTACTGATTTGTTTGAGTTAATTTTGTATCCAGCCACTTTGCTGAACTTGTTTATCAGCTGTAAGAGAGTTAGACACTCTTTTGTTCTTTACCTGTTTGATCCACATACAGTCCTCAGCTATCCTCTCCCCGTGCCGCAGTCTTTATATATCGGTGTTTATATAGCAGGAAATCCTCTCAATATTTTTTTTCTGTAACTGCTAATTGTATGGCTATGCTATTGCCACTCGGCTCATCTGCTTTTTCACCTGCTCTTTCAATACAGGCTTGTCCACCCAAATTCCTTACCCCACGATGTCCTTCCTCCAGAGCACCGTTATTCCCTAACAGCACCCCCATGCTTATATTGTTGTACCTGGTTGTCAATGAAATGTAGCTGTTCACACTTCTGTGCAATTCGCTTAAACAGGAGGAACTGCAACCAACCCAGGGTAAGGGAACATTCTGCAGTTTTCCCTCCACACCTGAGTGTCTGCAGTAATTCTACTAATCTATTATCAGATCCCTCTATTTTGCCTGAGTTTCCAGTGCCTAACATTAGCAAATCACAACATAAGCACCCTGGAGTGGCATGCAGGTCTCCTTGGGCTCTACCAGTTATTTTAAACATTATTTTTCTTCTGGCCTTTGTTTTTTCAAAGTGTGCTCGTGCACACACACACACACACACACACACACACACACATATTCATATATTCTAAGTAAGTTTTCTCAAGGTTTCATGTTGAAGGCTAAAGGCATTAATACTGCTAAGGAAACCTCTGTGGAAGATTTATAAGATTAAGTCTCTTGCCCATCTTTCTACAGTGCCTCTTTTATATATGATTTACATCATTGAAAGAATGAGACTATTAGAATCTACATAACATTTCTGTCTTCTGAGAGTAAGTTCTTCATAACTGGAACCTCTTCAAAGATTATGCTATCTTTGATTCTAATCTCTTATTGCTTCTTGGAAAGAAATATTCAATAAATATTTCTAATTATGTGAAATCTTGAGTCAGTTCAGGTCTTCTGGCTATACTTAGACTATAGGACTGTATAATTTTAAAGACGTTAATGTTATTAATATCCCGCCATCTTCTCCTGCCTGTTAGTTTGGCTGTTACTCCCACTTCTTAGTCATGCTTGCCTTAGAGCAAGCAATTTTTCCTCACAGAGTGCGGTGAGATGTACTCAGCACCCCTCATTGTCACCAGTGCCCCATGTCTGAGAAGAAAGGATGGAGACCTTGACAACAGCCTAAGAAACCACACTCACTGTGATAACGTGTAGGCCTAGTATGAGCATTAAGAATTTTATATACTTGGACTTTAGAGACAAACATACTTTCTCTCCAGTATGGCAGAGAAAATTACATATTATTTAGTCAATCTATATTGACTTAAAACATATTCTATGGTGCTGCTGGTATGGCGAAGTCCTAGAACCCACACAGTAGGAAAAAACAAGTCATCGGCTGACTTTCTCCACACTGGAATCCACTTGATACACTTATGGGCATGTCTGAAATTGCCTGAACAGTCATACACATGCATATACACACACAGAGGGAAATAAATATAATTTTATATTTTAAATATGCATTTATGATTTTATTGACAATGATATTTTTCAAAAGTGAATGTATTGTCTTGTTCACTGACAAATACTTCAAAGATCGTCCTAGGAAGAACAGAGTTGCCCTTCTAGTGCTTAGAGCATCATACAGCGACTCTGCTGAGTTTTAACTACTCTCGTGCTTCTGTTTTTCCAGGCCCATTGTGCCTTACTTCTGTAACAGTTCTGTGTTCCAGTGCAGAAGTTGGAGGTGTGGGAAACGTCGGAGTCTGGGGCGTGGCTCTCTCTTTTCATTGCGCATCCACATTTACTACAACGATGTCGATCACGCTGTCATCCCACAGACACGACAACTTAAAATCTTCCTGGTTCAGTTTTTATGTAAGAAAAAAAATGTATTATGTAAAATGAAGAACTGGCAGACAAGAGGTAAATGCTGCTAAATGTCAGTTAACAAAATCTTGAGAGCTTGCACACGGAAAACTATATATATTTTACTATATGTCAGAATATTAACTGAAAATATGATTTCAGAGAAGTGGAGCAAAAATCCACTACATAAGGATTTCTTAGAGGAAAGCTTTTTGAAAAACAACAAAAACAAAAAACCTGTTTCTTTACACTATTTTGACAATATTGTCCACATTTTATAATCAAATCATCACATTCAAGCATTTGTGAAGCACTCTTTGTATAAAAGGGATAACGCTTTTGTGAAAAGGAAACACCAATCGATGTGAAGAACTAAAAGGACAAGGTTTTACTTTTCTTGTAATAAGTAATCTAAGAGATAAAGAAGAGCTTTCATTGTAAGAATGCTTGTCTCATGTGTGCAGGACCTTGGGTTCAATCACTAGTATTTATATTAAATATTAGTTTCAAAAACACAAAACAGCAAGAAGTAGAGTTTTTAAGTGATTATTAAAATGACAAACTCATTACAGATTTGTTAGTTTCAGTTTTGGTAAATTTAGAAATACCATCACACATCATATTGTATAAGATAATTCATAAATATTTTCATTTATGAATTTTAATAACATTGATTGTATTATTTCCTCTCATTCAGCATCTTTTTTAAATCCTACCAATACCCTGTCTTCTATGTATTTGAGTTTTAGAATGTACTCTGCTGTCTGGATGAACAACACTTTATTTTTGTGCTTGTATGGTCTGGGTTTGGTGGGGTTTTACTTATTTTTTTAAAAAAACTTTTTAATCAATTAAAAGATTGACTTTTCTTTGCAATTTACTGACCGTGTGATATTCACTTAAAGGGAATTAATTCCTAGTTATCATTTGATCTAAACCAAACTTTACTGGATATAGTGTCTTACAATAACATATTATCATATCCTATATATATGATTTTGTATATCATAAATTTGTACAGGTTGCGGCTAAAGATCTGTATCCCACATTACTCTTGACATTACTCATCTGTGAGCAAATTATCCAAGGGCCCACATGCAAAATTCAGCATGTACATTATCTTTTGATTGGGATCTCAGGATCCAAGAAGAAGAAAAAGAAATCTGAAAGCCTCCAGCTTTAAAGGTAGTGACAGGATAGACTCGTTTTTTTCTGTGCAATCCATTAATACTAGAGTGCTGTCCCTTAGTACCTTTGGGTGATTTACATCATGACCCAAGAGATAACAAAATTCAAGAACATTCTATTGCCTAAAATGTCAAAACATGTAGTACTGCATATAAACTACTCATGCCACTCTATATATTTAAATTTCCAGGGCATTTACTTATAAAATACACTACAATTTTAATGTTGTAGAAAATGCCTTTAAAATATGGTATACATAATAAGGGAAATGGTTATACATGAACAGTTAAAGCGTTATTTAAGCAGTATATTCACTACCTACATTTGTCTGCATTTGTGGTTTGGGAAGACATGGGCTCAGAACACAGAATGCAATTCAATAATCAGTGCTGCCCCATAGGTGCCAAAATCTGTTTTCCAATGGAAAGACATAGAAAAGAGACTATGACTTCTCCTGCTTTTTACAAATTTCATATATCCATTACATACCAAAGTCCTTACTATCCCACAAATTTTCAAACTCAGATTCTATTATAGCCCCTGGATAAAATAGCAAGTTGTGGAGAATAATGAATAACCCTGGCCTGTGAAGTGTGTGGTTTTCCATGGGTCTACACTGAGCAGTAGTAACTCAACCAGATGTAACCAAATCCTGGAAATGGAAATTTTAGTTACTGTCATAAGATAGTAAGTTGGGGTATAGTATTTGAAGATTCCATTTATATTCCTTTCATGTATGTATATACTTTAAAAAGCTTCTACAATAGTAGTTTTCTACATGATTTTTAAGATGGACTATAGTATTAGCTGTGTATCCCCATGTCTTAGTCAGGGTTTCTATCCCTGCACAAATCATCGTGACCAAGAAGCAAGTTGGGGAGCTTTTATTCAGCTTATACTTCCATATCGCTGTTCATCACCAAAGGAAGTCAAGACTGGAACTCAAGCAGGTCAGGAAGCAGGAGCTGATGCAGAGGCCATGGAGGGATGTCACTTACTGGCTTGCTTCCCATGGCTTGCTCAGCTTGCTTTCTTATAGAACATAGGTCTACCAGCCCAGGGACAGCATAACTCACAATGATCTGGGCCCTCCCTCCTTGATCACTAGTTGAGAAAATGCTTTATAGCTGGATCTCATGGAGGCATTTCCTCAACTGAGGCTCTTTTCTCTGTAATAACTCCAGCTTCTATCAAGTTGACACAAAACCAGCCAGTATACCCAATGTTCCCCTTATTTTCCCTTCTATTCAATACCTCTCCCTATTTAGTCATCCTATTCTAGTTTCCCCTTTGTACTTCCATTTTTCTAATGTACGTTGTGATGGTGTGTATATGCTTGGCCCAGGCAGTTTGGAGGCGTAGCCTTGCTAAATTAGGTGTGTCACTGTGGGTGAGGGTTGGAAGTCAGAATATATATATTCTACCCCTCCACCATGTCTGTAATTGGTAAAGATACTTTCTCAGTTTCGTAGCTGCCATTTTATCCAGATAATAGTATTCTTTATTCTTCAGTTTGATGTAGTCCCCTTTATTAATTCTTGTTCTTAGTGCCTTGCTATTGGTGTCCTCTTAAGGTTTTCACTATGCCAATGACCTCAAAAATATCTCTCACTTTCTCCTCTATTATATTCAGGGTATCTGGAATTATGTTAAGGTCTTTGATATATTTGGAGCTGAGTTTTGAGCAGAATAATAGTTATGCATCTATTTGCATTCTTCTACATGCAGCCAGTCAGTTTGATGGATACCATTTGTTGAAAATGAGGTCTTTTTCCCCCCTGTGTATACTTTTGCCATCTTAAAGAACTTCCAATGTCTATTGTTCTGTAAATTCTTTCAGCTTTTCTCACCTCTGTACCACCATCTATTCCTTCAGTCATCTTTCCTTGATGACAAATAGTGAATTAGATACTGTAATATGTAACCAAAAGACCTTTAGCGTAGAAAGACAGAATGTGTGTGTGATATATATCTATATATCTCTATATCTACATATCTATAGATCTATATAAAGACTGTCCCTGTTCAATGAGTTCTGTGCATGCTGTCTTAATCAGGAAAGCATTGCCTTCAGTTTGTGGAGAGCAAGAGTTTGAGTAATTTCATTATACACATGGGACCTCTTTGGCTAGCTCACAATTTAAGTAGGTACAATCTATTCCCAATACTGCAAGCTTCTTGGCTTCTATTGGTTGTGATTTTACACTAAAGTCTAGACAGTACAGTTGGTATGATTGTTTATCTAAGTGCTGATATTCAGTCTTCTCTTTGCTAAGATATGTTCATTGTTTGGTTTATGTTGTATTTCTGGTTCTTAGTGCGGTTGGTGGCAGTGTGTTGCCTGGTAGGACTTTCTTCTGCGACATTGCCATGTGTGGTCACTTGAGGTTCAGGATGGGTTGTGTTTGTAGGTATTGCTATTTAACACTTAGGAATGGGGATGCATTGGAAGGGATAAAAGTGCTTATAGCATCTAGAGAATAGAGAAAATCAAAATGTTCTACCAGGATCTGCTTAACCCCTTTATAATGGGGGGCAGAGTGAGGAGTCACACAGTCATTACACACAACAGGACTGGGCACAAGACTGTGGGATTGAATTTGGAGCCTACTTGCTTTTCTTATTGGATAGAGTTCTGGCTTCTTAGGGCATGCCTGCTGGATTTGGACGCTGAGCTGTAAGAGTGATTAGAAAAAAAGGTTATAGGCAAAGATCTGTCTGATTAGCTAGAGATTGGGGAAGAGAGGAAATGGAGCTGTTCCTACCTCTTATTACAGTGCTAGCTTGGTCTGTAACTGAAAGGTACCTAGACTCTATAAAACTGCTTTTCCTGTTCCCAGAAAGCTCTGAACACCCCAGAAACAACTCACAAACTGTGTGAAGTTCAAGAAAAGAAAAAAAGAAGAAAAGAAAGAACCATTATTTTTACTCCTTACACACCAAGAAAACTTTGACTAAATCCACGTTACATCCTGTTTTACATGTACTTTATGCTCATTGTAACTAGTAAGATCTTAATGCACACTATCAAACCTTAAAAAAAATAAGCCAAGAAATGACAAAAATGTATTCGTATACTTTTATGCAAAAATGCTTAAAATTTGTACATTTATCTTTGTTTTTAAAATAAAATTTTTCAATAAAAATAAATAAATAAAAACTGCTGTCTCTCTGAATATTTAGTCATGGAGTATAAAAAGACATCCTTTTGCCCTCCACTCTTGGAAAAGAGGAAGTGGGGCTCTCTGCAACCTCCCCCGTTACTTTATGCCTCTGATGCTCAAACATATCACAACATAATTCAATAAACCATAAATAACAAATATTCTATTATTTTTGAAACCTACTTAAAATAACTCAACCTGAAAATGAAAAAAAATTATATTTAAGATTGAAAATTAGAAAGCATAGGATTAATTGGATGCAATGTATTGGAGCGACATGTTATTATACAAAGACTTTCAAACTTGCAAAACTCACCAGTTTTCATTAATAATTTTAAAATCTATAATGCAGTTTGGCAAAAATTCTACATTAAGTCTGCAGTAATTCCTGGTAATTTTCTTCTTCTTCTATTCTTATTTTTCTTAGTTTGTCCATAGTGTCCAAAGTTTCTTGGATGTTTTGTGTCATAAACTTTAAAATTTTTTTAAAAACTTTCTTTGACCAATGTATTTATTTCTTCTATCATATCTTCTATGCCCAAGATTTGCTCTTTTCCCCTTGTATTCTGGTGGAGATGCTTATGTCTGTAGCTCCTCTTCCCGTTCCACGGTTTTCCAACTCCAAGATTGCCTCCATTTGTGTTTTATATATTTTTTATATTTCCATTTTCAGGCTTTGGGTAATTTTTGTTCACATCCTTTACATGTTTGATTGTATTTTCTTGTACTTCTTTATTTGCTTCTTCTTTTAAGGCTTCCATCTCTTCAGGTATATTTTTCCTGTATTTTTAAAAGATGTATTCATTTTTCTCTTTATCATATTTATAAAATTGGATTTAAGATAATCAGTTTTTAGCTTCAGTTTTGTTAATATACCCAGGGCTTCCTCTAGAAGATAGTTGGGCTCTTGTGGTGCCATATTTCCCATGCCTCTTGTTTATTATTTTGTTAGGCTGTCTTTTAGGCAACTGGTGTTGGCAGGACAATCCATGCAAAGGCAGAAGGAGACTTGAGCTAGACAATGGAGGCCAAGGGAATGAATTCTGCTAGTTGTGACCTAAGCAGATCAAACTAGGAAGGGATTGGTGGAGTGAAGTTCTAAGATGGTTGGTCTGGGCTTCCACTGGGTTCCAGGGGGAAGCAGGACTCTCATGGGGTCTCCACTAGTCTCATCAGGACTGAAGGGAAAGACTAGCACCAGAAAATAAAGGTCAGAGGACTGCCTGAAACTCATCTCTACCATTTGTCACACTTTTTAAAAAGAGTATATGTCAAGGCTGTTACTCTTAGAGAGGTGTAGCATGAAAAAGGGGTAGGGGTTATCACAGAACCATTCTATGTCCACTTTTTCTCAACTCTTGAGTCTGCAGTTATCAAGAATTCTGTAAAGTAGCTTTGCTACTCTTTACAGTCTGCTGGAGCATAGATCATGGACTTTCCCATGGCCTCTGGGACAACAGAGATCTTGGATATTCACATACTCTCTGATATCAATATGTGCCACAGACATCAGTATGATCTTTAGCAACAGTACAGACAAGTGACATCAACATAACTCTCTGTTAAAGCATGGGCCACAGATAACATCAATGGTAGCACAGGCCATCAACAAGGCTTTAGGCAGCAGTACAGACCAAGGTCTATATGGTTTTGGTAATAATAGAGGCCATGGACATCAAAACAGCCCCTAGCTGCAGTAAGGCCACAGAGCTAGACATAGTCCTCAGTTCTTAAAATACTACCACTACTACTACTACTACTACTACTACTACTACTACTACTACTACTAATAATAATAATAATAATAATGTTCTTTGAATTCATGTTTTGATAATTTAATGTCATTTTTATACATATACAAATACTTTGTATAGGTATGATGGTTGATGGGAGAACCAATCCCAGATCCTAGAAAGAGATGAAGAACAGCCATGAATCTGAGATCAGCTAGGGTTGTGGAAGACCTTTGAACCTAAAAACAAGTACTCCTTACAGTTAGCAGGTTCTCATTAGAGATCCACACATGGCTGTGAAAACTCAGGTTGCTCTATGTGAATCTCAGGTGTTTGGAAATACGAAAGGCTAGGTGATTTAGGCTGCCCATGACTATATCAGTATTCTTAATTTGACGTCATTCTGTCATATACAGTTTGCATTGCTCTGTGGTAACCCATGACATGGGTGGAAACATACTTCAGTCTACAAATACGTTTATGGTCATAGACTTGAAGGTTTTTTTTCTTATATGCCATTCATTTGCAAAATAGTATTGCACATTCTCAGAATAATATACTATTTCATGCAAGAAAATAAGGTTTAAAATGTATATAATAGATGTTATAAAATATAGTTAATAATATAAAATTCACACAAAGCCAGCATTGTACTTGTTTCCTCAATTACAGGCTACACAGTTTGCACAGCAGATTTGATGAACCCAAAATCTATTGTGCATTCTTTTGGTAAACGTGGGATTTCAGATTATGACCAATGCAACTTTTAAGTCATATTGTGCTGTGACTGACCCTTACCATTTGTATCGGTGGTAATTCATAATCTAATTTTATTTCTTTCCAACAATCTTATCCCTAATATGCTCTGCCAGTTCATTGTTAATATTGAAGTTATTGGCCCAGTATACATTCATTTAAATCCATGTTTATTTTTAATTTAAAGTATCTGACTTATACATGTGCAGACAGACAAATGATATGTTAATAGAAGATAATAGATAGATAAGTAAATAGATAGATAGATAGATAAATAGATAGATAGATAGATATTAAATAGATATATAGATAGATAGATAGATAGACAGACAGACAGATAGGTAGATAGGTAGGTAGATAGATAGGTACAAACATACACACCTGATATATGGATAGACAGAAAGAACTGAAAATAATAAATATGAGTACACATGCCACACAAATGTTTCATAAATATCATTTACAAATACAGATTTAGGTCATAAATTTTCTATTCTTATCATTTACCTAACAGACTTCATTGTCACCCCAGGGAACTTGCTCAGCAGCTCCTCCGGGCCACAACCATGTTACTGGTACTTGCACATTTTTATCTTACACTTGAATCAGCATGTATTTCTTCTTCGAGCAAGGTTTGCATCTAATTCGTTTTCACACTAAAAATTGGCGTTGAATATGCTAAATAATTGTCAGTTTTATGAAATCTATAGACAATTGCTGCTTGTAAAAAAGGAATTAATTATATAGACTTGCATCAAGACTGGCTTTGTTATTTAGTGGCTGTGAATCTTTAAGAAAATTAATGTTCTTAGTACAGAGTCAAAATTTTTTCATGCTTCAGGATATTGTTTTAGAGTAAAATCAGCAGTGATATGCAAAGCACATAACAAGGAGAAGGATTTGCTCTTATTGTTCAGGTATGTCCAAAAGATAGAAAGAAGTAATGTTGGTAAAACTATTTTACAGAAAGTTGTAGCCAGAACAAAATTTAGTATTTTACTTGTTGTGACCCAATTTTAGTAACTAATACTGAGTTTATAAAAAAGATCAGGGTAGATTTATATGACACAGCCCTAAGGAACATGTGAAACTCCCAGTGTTTGTGATTGCTAAAATGCAATAGCTCATTAAAGCATATTAACATGTCCACTTGTTTCTAAGAGAATGCTGTGATTTGAGGGTCTCTCACTCAATCGGTGTTTACAGCTCCATTTATTGCATCTCTGTGGGCTATCTTTTTATCCATAAGTTGCCTATACTGGGTATGAAGTTAGCTGATAAAAACTAAAGTGAGAATAAACAAATTCAGAAAATACTCCCTTTCTTTTTATTGAAAATAGCTTTTTCTCCTCCTGACATAATGTATCCTGATTGCAGTTTCCTGTGCCTCCTCTTCTCTCAGTCCTCATTCATCTGCCCACCCTTCCAGATCCACCACCTCTCTGTCTCATTAGCTGAAAATTAGAAAACAGACTTCCAAATAAAATAATAAATTAAAAACAGAATATGCTGAAACAAATCAAAAACAACACATTGTAATAGGTCAAAACAACCAGAAGGATAAGAGCCCAAAAAACAGGCCCGTGAAACAGACACAGATGCAGAGACTCACTCATTCCCACATACATGTGAATACATAAAAACACTAAACTAGAATCCAGAGTACAAGCAAAGTAGTTTTGATTTGCATTTTCCAGATGGATAAGCATGGCGATAATTTCTTTGTGTTCTTAACCATTTGAATTGTCATTTTTGATAATAGTTAAGATCTGCTCCTCGTTTGTCTGTTGGGTTATTTTATTTTCGTTTTTCTTTTTCTTTCTCTTTGTTCTCCCTCAAATTTATTGTCCTTATGCTTTGTTTTCTTTTTCTATTAATTAATTATTTTATTTATTTACATCTCAAAATGTTGCCCCCTTCCAGGTCTCCCTTGGCAGAGAGTTCTTTCCCTCATTCTTTTTTCCTATGAGAGGGCAGCTCCTCACCCCTGGCATCCACCCATCCTGGAGCATCACCTTTCTGCAGAAATAGGTGCATCCTTTCCTACTGAGGCCAGACAATGCAGCCCTCTGCTACATAAATGCCAGGAATCTCAGACCACCTTGTGTATGCTCTTTGGTTGGCAGCTTAGTCTCTGGGAGTTCTGAGGGGTCCAAGTTGGTTGACGCTGTTTGTTTCTGTTTGTTTTTTGTTTTGTTTTTTTAAACTATGGGGTTGCAATCCCTTTCAGTTCGTTCAATACTTCCCCCAAACTCTTCCATAGGACTTCCCTACCTCAGTCTAATACTTGGCCATATGTGCATCTAACCTGCTGGTAGAGCCCCTCAAAGAACAGCCATGCTAGACTCCTGTCTGCAAGGACAACATGGCATCAGTAATAGTGTCAGGGTTTGCTGTCTGCACACAGGTTGGCTGACAAGTTGGGGCGGTCCCTAGATGCCCTTTCCATCAACCTCTGCTTTATGTTTGTCACTGCATTTCCTTTAGACAGGAACAATTCTGGGTCAAACACTGTAGCGATGGGTGGGTGGCCCCATGCCTTAACTGGGAGAGGGGAGCTGGAGGGCATGTCTGTCTACTGGAGATGGTCTCTTTAGGTTCCATCTCCTTACTGTTAGGCATTTTTAGCTAAGGCCATCTCCACTGAGTCCCGGGAGATTCTCAAATCCCATGTCTCTGGGACTTACTAGAGTTCCCCCCTCCCCCACCCTGCTGCTGTATATTATTATTCATTCTTATGTCTCTCTGGGCTTCTCTCCTCTCTCCACCACATACCTGATTCTGCACCCTTTCCCCCTCACCCTTCTCTTTCCCACCCAGGATTCTCCCTCCCTTATTTCCTCCATCTGTCTCCTGTGATTACTTGGTCCCCCTTCTACGTAGGATTGAAGTATTCACACTTGGGCCTTCCTCCTCCTCCTCCTCCTCCTCCTCCTCCTCTTCCTCCTGCTCCTCCTCTTTCTTCTTCTTCTTCTTCTTCTTCTTCTTCTTCTTCTTCTTCTTCTTCTTCTTCTTCTTCTTCTTCTTCTTCTTCTTCTTCTTCTTCTTCTTCTTCTTTTTCTTCCTCTTGTATAGAATAGAGTCTATTCAGGTCATGGGGGATGTTAAGTTAAGAGGGTAGGAGAGGCAGAGAGAGAGAAGAGAGGAATAGAGAAGTAGAGGAGTAGAGGCCAGCAATTAGAACATGGAGAGAGAGGAGAAGGGAAGGGGGAGAGAAGTGGTAAGGAGACGGAGAGCAAGAGTGGGAGAGCAAAGAGCAAGAACACAAAAGAGAGCAAGAATGGGACTTCCTTTTTCTTAGGCTTCATATTATCTATTGAGTTGTATCATGGATATTGTATACTTTTTAGCTAATGTCCAGTTATTAGTGAGTATATACCATGCATTTTCTTTTTGGTCTCAGTGACTTTGCTCAGGACAATATTTTCTAGTTCCATATGTTTGTCTGCAGGATTCATGATGCCCTCATTTTTATAGCTGAATAATGTTTCATTGTGTAAATGAGCCACATTTTCTGCATCCATTCTTCAGTTCTGTATCCAGAACAACTGGGTTGCTTTCAGTTTCTGGCTCTTAGGAGTAAGAATAATATGGGCATAATGGAGAACATGTCTATTTCATGTCATTTTAATAGCCATGCCAGCTCTTCTCCCTCAAGACTTAGCTCCAAGATCACACCACCACTGGCTTTGTATTTACACAATTGAGTATTACTCAGACATTAAAAACAATGCCTGCATGAAATTCTTAGGCAAATGAATAGAACTAGGAAATATCATCCTGAGTGAGTTAAACCAGACATAAAAGAACACACATGGTATGTACTCACTGATAAGTAGATATTAGTTTAAAACCTCAGAATACCCAACATACAATTCAGAGACCATATGAAGTTCAAGAAGAAGGAAGACCAAAATGTAAATGCTTCAGTCCTTCTTAGAAAGGGAAACAAAATACTCATGGGAGGAAATACAGGGACAAAAAGTGGAGCAGGGACTGAAAGAAAGATCATCCAGAGACTGCCCCAACTGGGGATCCATCCCATATGCAGCCACCAAACCAAAACCACTATTGCTGATACCAAGAAGTACATGCTGAGAGGAGTCTGATATGGATGTCTCCTGAGAGACTCTGCCAGAGTCTTACTGACACAGAAGACGCTTGCAGCTAACCATCAGAATGAGCTCAGGAAACCAATGGAGGAGTTAGAGAAAGGACTGAAGGAAATGAAGGTGTTTGCAACCCCACAGGAAAAACAACAATATCAAACAACCAGACCCCCCAGAGCTCCCAAGACGAAACCACCAACCAAAGAGTACACATGGAGGGACCCATGGCTCCAGCAGAATATGTAGCAGAGGGTGGTATTTTCTGGCAGAAGATGCCTTCGGTTCTGTGAAGGCTCCTGTCACCATTGTAGGCAAATGCTAGGGTGTTGTTGAGCTGGGAGTTGGTGGTTGGTAGTGAAAGCACCTTCATAGAAGCAGAAAGCGGGATTTAACATTTGAAATGTAAATACATAAAATATCCAATAAAAAAAAGAATAAATTCATAGCTTCTGGGTGGAGCCTCTCAGAGGACAACAAGCTCTAGACGGCAAGCTAACAGAGACTCACTAATAGTGACTGGTGCTTGCTCATGAGATGAATATCAAGTTTGCTCCTTTTCTGGTTGGCCATTCCCTCAGTCTCTTTTCCATCCCCATTGTTGACATTTCTTGTAGACAGAATAAATTCGGGGTTGAAATATTTGTTGATGTGTTGGTATTTCTATTGTCCTGTCTGGTTCCATTTCCTCAATGTAGTGACTCACAAGTGATGTCACACCCATTGATTCTTGGGCACATTCCTTTTCCTGGGCACACTAAAATCCATGCTTAGCATATACTATCATCACAGAGATAACTTTCTCAAAGTTATATTGTTGTTTTTTAAACTTAGTTTTGCTTAAATTGACCCTCTTATTTTATAGTAAACACTATAATAAAAAAACATGATCTATCAATTTAGGACTTATACTTTTACAAAGCATTTTTAATGATTTAACAATATCCTGCTATGTTAAAGTGGAAATTTATTTAAACATAAGGAACAGAAGGTATGTATATTTTGTATTTCAATATTACGAAGAAGGCACCATCACCCAATAAAGTAATTTAAGGGAATAACTTTCTGAATATTATTAAACATGTGAAAATAAAAGATGAAATTTTAAATGTTAATGAATAAAGTTATTAAAGAACAAAGTGTTATTAGACAAGAAAACATAAATTATAATGTTGACAGTTTTAATGTTTAACTTCTTGCATTAACAAACTGTTCTTGAATTTTTAATAAACCTCAAAAAAGACAATTGTATCCATGCATATTCTATTAAATTTCTGAAACATATAACATTATCAGTGAAAAGTTTAAGACACAAGAATATGTCAGTTAAAATAAGTATCTTAGTGAGAAAGCCTTTGTTTTAAAACATATACTGATCTCATACTGTTATTTGTGTCAGGCATGGTTCTAAATCATCACGTATATTTCACTGTAGACACTGAGAAACTGGAATCTTGGAGAAACAATTTATTTCTAAAAAGGCAATTGCCCTCATGTCTGTTATAACATTTTTGAAGTATTGGTCTACATATTATTTCTGAGACTCTCATAATAGAGCATCATAGACTCAGTGACTTTAAAAACACACATGCACACACACACACATACACACAATTTTACCAGGGTTCTATAAACTAGAATGTAATATGGAGGGGCCAGTTGCAGGGATTTAAGAAACTATTTAAGGAATCTGACATGGAAAAGTCAGGACTGACAAGCTATGTTTTTTCTAGAACCTCTCATTATCCTAGAGACAAACACTTTTATCTCTGCTTGTGGTATTTATAGTCTGACTCCCTGTAGAAGAACTGAGGCACACCTCTGGGTGTGTCTTTAAAGACATTTCAAGAGAGACCTGCCTAAGGGTAAAACACCTGCTTCTTAAAAGGGGGAGGGTCATCCCCTGGGCTGAATGTCTAGACAGCCTTCTAAAACAAGGAATAGAAGTGACTAGGAGACAATTTCAAAATGTTCAGCATTCTTTGCCTTCGGGGAAATGCAGATTAATAGTAGTTTAAAATTTCAGGGTTTACTTCTTTTTCTTTCTCCCTTGCAAGCAGAGATGGTTTCAAATGAAAATCACAGCCGTGACACATCATAGGATTGTATAATATGGTCATTATCATCATCATCATCATATGTTGAAATGCTGAAAAAAATCTTTGCTTAACATATATATATATATATATATATATATATATATATATATATATATATATATAGTGTATTTTGACAACTGAAAAAATAAGGAAAAACTTAAGTAAGGGCTGTATGAGAAGCAGATAAACCAAGAGTTTGGATAACATAAATAACAGAAACTTTTGGAGTTCACTGGCGACCACTAAGTTCTGCTACATCAATAAGTCCCATTGGAACCTAAGCAAACTAAGATGTAACAGACAGGAAGTACTGAAAGGATAAAAAATAGAACCTAACCCCTCCAAGGACCCCAAACTACCTCACTCTAAAGGAGCCTTAACCCCCACGCCTAAGTAGCCCTAAATACCTCAAATTTCAGACCCTGTTCTCTACCAATAAGGAGATATAAGGCCACACTCCTTGCTGTTCTGGAGCCTGCTTTCTGTATAAAACTGGGTGAAAGGGTGCAGGAAGGCCCTTGGATAAGCAAGCCGGGCCTAGTAAGTTAACAGGAGATAAGCTGACTAACTGCTTATCTGGCTTCTGCAAACTGCTTGCACCATAGAAAACCCCTAGTGACTTTTGACTGCCATAGTCACCCCCACCCAAGAGACCTCAAAAATACAGATCTCTGAGACCATAGGGAACTGATTGGTCTATGGAACGCGGGCATAGATAGTTTAACACGATTGGTCCCTGGAGTGCAGGCTTAGATAGTTTGACATGATTGGTCCCTGGAGCGGGGAATTAGATAGTATACAATGATTGGCCTAGAAAGCGAGGGCTAAGAAAATTTAAAATGATTAGTTTGTGATTCACGGGCTTTGCCATGATTGGTTTGGGATTTTCGGGCCTTGTGAACCCTATAAAAGCTGTTCTGATCCTGCACTCGAGGTCCGGAGTCCTTGACCCCTGCGTGGTGTAAGACTGTGGGCCCCAGCGCACTTGGAATAAAAATCCTCTTGCAGTTTACATCAAGACCACTTCTCATGAGTGATTTTGGGTGTTGCCTTTCCTAGACAGAGTGTGGGGGTCCTCCGTTTGAGGATCTAACAGTACTTGTTACTGTGGAGAGGAAACACTGGGGAGAGGAAAGCCTTTGTCCGTATTGCAAAACACCTCCATGGGGTGTTACAAATGTAGAAATGTGTAAGGATATAAAACGGCTGATCAGTTTTCATAGAAATAACTAGTTATATAGATACATGTATTTCCTATCCATGCAAAGTACATTATTTAAGTCATATAAAACTACAAAAAGAAATAAAATTTAATTACCTATCAGGTAAAGGAGCTTATAAGCTCAAACCTGTTAAATGCCAAATAGACAAACTCTCTTTGTGTACATGTATAGTTTCATTATACTGTAGTGACTATAAATTTCTACTTGCAAAGTATATCTAAATATTCACTTCTAAAAATATAAGCCTAAATTAAATAAAAGCAAAAAATTAAAATTAAAACGTACAAAGGAAAAAAAATCCCTTAAGCAGGAAATAGAGTTGTCACCAAATAAAGCTTCCTGGGAATGGGTAATATCTAATTGAGTTGTTGGCCAAAGGACTCCACAGATATCCTCCCCTCCACCCCCACTCCAAAAAAGGGGGGGGGGGGTTCTGCCATGGACTGGTCTTTGCTCTCCAAAACCTGACAATAAGATCAATCAGACATTATTGCTGAAGATACCATCTTTATAACTCATTGAACATGGAGAAGTCAAGCTGGTGCCTGCCTAGAACCTACACAGCCTATTGTCTCCTGTTCATAATACTGGCAATTCCTCTGCACTTACTAAAAGAGAAATGTAAACAACAAACCCTTGTATCTATCATGGGATCTGTCTGCAAGGGAAGTTAACTGCAATAGTAGCACAAAGTTTGACTGAATGCTGTTCTGCTTGTTCTTGGTATAGGTGGCAGAGTCAGGGGGACAAAACTTACAAAGTTATGGTAAAATTAGCAAATAATACTATTTGTTCATAATATTATTAAACAAATATTAATTGGTTTAAATTGAATCAAAGCTTCTAACAATGAACAGTGATTTTTAATTATGTATTTTACAAAACTAAAAGTGGCACATACATCAGTTACAGAGGAAAATCTCTTGAAATACTAGTCTAATGAAAGTTTATCTGACTTCTACTTGTAAATTCTGAAAAAGCAGGTAACTTTTGCAACATGACAACCATCAGTCTGATAGGGTTTGATTTTTCTTTACATAGTATGAATATCTTCACGGTAGAGTTTTTACTTTCATAGTTAACTTTAGAAGATTGGATTCAAACTATGGATCCATTAGTAGTGATTTTATCTTTTACTACTCATCACTAAGGGGTGATTGTAAGTGTGTGTGTGTGTGTGTGTGTGTGTGTGTGTGTGTGTGTATGTGTGTGATTATTTTAAAAAGTACTTATAGCATGAGAAATGAGTAAAAGAATATTGGAGATTAATAGTGCTAAATAAATATGTATTTTAACTATTTTTGTTTTAATGATCTGGTCAATTTCTGGTTCCTTTGAGCTACAGAGTATCTCTCCCAGTCTTTAAGTTTATGCAGAATTAGAGTATTATCAAAAAATAGTTATAGAGTTAGACATTTTGCTGTTCTAAATTGTTTATGAAACCATCCACATTGTATTTACAAAATCAACTAATCAAAAAAGTATAAATTCATGGATTTACTCTTGAAAATCATCACCTTCATTTCGTAACCAAGAGGTCAAAAGAATCAATCATTATGAAAAGGGAAATATTGTGAAAATTAATGACAGTGCCTCAAGCTTGCCCATACATTATGGAAGCTCTACTTACTTCTGAACAAATAGACTGCAATTAAGTATAAAAGCAAACACAGATGGACTGTTGTACCAGATACAAAATAAATCATGCTACACAGAAAGCCCTTGGTCTAAAACAAGTTTTGAGTATCTTCTCGAGAAGATGATATATTAATGACTTTTTGTTTCATTGTCATAGATTTAAGAACACTGAAATGCCTATAAAATGTGTGCTCCCAATTATGTGCTAATGTCAAATACGACAGTATATGTGCTGTACTTTGTCTTTATTAAATTTTATTTCCAGAACACCACGTAGCTGAGATCTCTTTTAAAGAAATGCTACAATAACAATTTGTACTTTACAACAGGGAAATCATAATTCTCAAGATAAATGATTATATGTCTGGCACTGCAGTTAGTGGTCTTCAAAAATCTATCAAATATCCTAGCACCTCCAAACCGCAACACAACAACAACAGCAACAACTGCCTAAGAACCGAACCTCCGATTTATGTATAAATGCTTTCATCCCCTGGAATCTGCTGCTGCTGGATGTTTAAGAAGCTCTGTGGCTGTCCCTGTTGTAAAGTGGGTGTACCGACTCAAAGTAGACTTTCTGTGCTGATCCTGCCCTGCTGCATGTGGAATGGCTAGGATAAACACTAGGGAGACACAGCAGTATTTTAGAAGACAGGGTATTAATCAACCACCAGGGAACTCACCCTCTATTAGACCCCCTGAGGATTCTGAATATATTTTCAGTAGTACAATCCTAATGCCTCTGGCAGACACAGGGTTTGGGCATGTTAAAATCAACTCCAAGTTTCACTGAGTGGGAGAAAGAATGCTTAACATAAATGTGGCAATGCATAGCTGTTAGGAAGGTCTGGGTTCTCTTGGCTTTTCATATATTTATTTTATCTGACAAAATCCTTGGGTCAAGGGTTTTAGGGAGTGAATAAGAAGGAAGTGCATATTTGCAAACAGCAGTGGAAGTAAACACAGAACAACCAAAGGCTATCACAGTGTTTAGATTATTTTGTGATACTTTGTGATAAACTGGATTTGAACTTGGTGTGATGTAAGGTGCCCACTAAAGCTGTGCTTTTGTTTTAAACCTTCCTTTGAATTCCTTAAAAACAAACCCTATCTTGTCATTATTTAAACTTCTACCCTTTCCCACAATTCTTCCACTAGAGATAATTTTTTCAAAGTATATTGATTAATAGCTGTCTACTGAAATAAAATGTGATGTTCACACCTTGAACAATTGCATTAAATTTGAAGAATTAAAAGGAATTAAGATCATGTACTCAAAACTATGTACTAGGCAAACAAACAGAGAGCATTCTCTATGAAGTCCTCTCTAAGAAGCTTTCATTTCTCCACTTTAATCTGTTTTAGGCTTTGGAGACGAGGCAAAAAGAAAAAGTAGGAGAGGAAAACCTAATAAGAAAGAGGTTCTCGTTCATATAGAATGTAATTTTAAATGAATGGAAGTACACAAGAGTGAAATTGCCTACAGGTTTGGTTCTTTCTAGCCTCTGCTTTGTAAAGGCTTCATTGTGAATATGTAAAAACGATGTGAATATGTAATTAAAAGAATAAACATGTTAAATATTTTCAGGAACTACTACATCTGAATATATGAAAAATAATAACTTAACCTTAGAAAGTATTATATGAATATTTTAAGATACAGGACTCTAAAGTATCTCCTGATTTAAATAAAAGTCAACAATTTTGTTTGTGCAGAGGAATGTGAAGCGATTTTGGTTTCTTTATATTATCTGCTATATTGAATCCAGCTCTGTAGACATCGGTCATTAACCCTTTACAGATTTATTCTAAAATTATAAAACATATGAGAGGTTCTTTCTGTATTGCATTTATGACTTATTACAGACCAAACTGCAAGATTAACTCTAAAGAAAAGCAATGAAACTACTGAAGGTATTGTGTTAAATTATCTTTAATTCCTATTATTTTGCTTTATTTCTTCTAGATGAAAATTTATGGTGGATTCTCGAGCTGCTGCTGCTAGAAGCAGAGACGGTGAAGGGAGGCTGAGAGATAAGGGGTGTGGGAAATTTAAAAAGAGAAGAAAGATATTTTCCATTTTTCTTAGCCCCCTTCCTGTTGATTTCTGGACCAATGCTTCTTTCTTGCAAGAAGAGTATGAAGACGCTGCTGTATCTAACAGTCACCTTGGAGGAAATGCTATAGATTTTTCAGAATGAATATCAGGCCCCGGGTCTTGGATTCTGAGATCTGTGAGAGATCCCGGCTTTGTGGACTGTCTGCCCTGGAGCTGGATTTATCAATTTAGAATAGCCTAGCTACATTGTGTGGTGTGGATGGATGGATGAGCCACACAAATGCAGCCAACAGGACAGTCTTGGGTACTGACAAAACAGGCATCAATGCAACAGCTCCCCAAGATCAGGCCTAGGTCAGTGGCATAGCTAAAAGCACCAAGAGGGTCTGGATCATTGGGTGACTCTCTCAAAAAAAAAAAAAAAGGTGGTGAAAATTGAAATCAACCAACACACCAGGGTCCTCTTCGGCATGACCAAGATCACGAGAGCAATTGTCATCCCGCACTGTGGTTCCTTCATGGCAACAATGGCTGGTGGGTCCTGGATTTACATCACCACCTCAGCTGTCAGTCAAACTGGCCATCAGGAGACTGAAGGACATGAGAGACCACAGAAGTGCTACCATTTGAGCAGCCCTGGCCTACACTTGATGAGTCCATTCTTATGACAAGATTATAATAAAAGTGTTGGTTATTCTGTTTAATAACTAGAACTATTTCTTGAGCTGAATCCAGCAACTGATGGAAACGGATGGAGAGATCCACAGCAGCTCTACAGTCACCTAGGAAAAGGGTAAAAAGGAAGAAGGAAAATAAATTTCCTTTAAAAATAGTTTTCTTAAATCATTTGTTCAATTTCCATTTTAAACCATGAACTTATTAATTCCATAAATATTGTTGCTTCATGTAACTTTTCATCCCCTTCTCATTGCTTAATGACCCACTTTTTTTTTTTTTTTTTCTAAATTACCATCTTCATGTTGCCAGAAGGCCATACTAAGATATTTGCACATCCTGAAATGAGCATCTTCCACACTAGCAAGACAAGGATGGACATAGTTTGTATACTTAGTTTCTTGAGTTAAGTTTCTCTGGGACTTATGTCAGACATGATTGCAAAAGCATAACATGGTGTGTATGTGTTTGAAAACAGTGTCAGCACATTTGATATTTTTACACCTTCACAAAGGAAGACTTAGCACGACATGTTTTTCTTTATGAGTCTTCTGTTAGAATTAAATGAACTGAGCTCTCCTTTCTCTTTTCTGTGTTTTGTTTTCCTCCCCGGATCCCTTTTGGCGTCAAACTTCACTTTCCTTGTTTTCATCTTTTTCGCTTAAGCATATTATGAGTTTTGAACCAAGTGTCGGAAATTCTCTTAAACGTCATCTTCAATATCACCAATGTCCAGTGTGTAAGTACTGTCTTTAGTCACAGGATTACCTGGATCTTAAGCATGACAGGTTATTTTTACAAAAATACTCAAATTTTTAAAGAAAATTACTCCAATTCACATTTACTAATTTGTATAATAACCTCATTCATAAACTAGAATAAGAAAATAAACTCCTAAATTTTGTACTGAATTAGATTGAGTTAAGAATTTATCACATGGCAGAGCGGAGCCTGGCCCAACTGCCAGCCGGAAAGGCGGCTCGTACAGGCTGAGCAACTGGTGAGTGGGAGACCTAGGCTGCTGGGGAGCAGACGGATCTCTGCGGAGTGCACACTGAAAGGGCACCCCCTGCCCTGACCTGCCCTGTCCTCCCCGATCCAGTGACCAGGAACAGATCTTAGGAACTTCTGTTCCCACCCGGAGACGACCTCAGGACGCAAAGCGGAGCCTGGCCCACCTGCCAGCCGGAAAGGTGGCTCGGAGAGGCTGAGCATCTGTGACCAGGAACAGATCTTAGGAACGTCTGTTCCCACCCGGAGGCGACTTCAGGACTCAGAGCGGAGCCTGGCCCAGCTGCCACCCGGAACCTGGGCTGCCAGGGAGTAGAGAGATCTCTGCAGAGTGCACACGGAAAGTGTACCAGGGACACAGACCAGATACAAGGGAAAGGCAAGAACATATCACTGACAACAAAATGGCAAGAGGAAAGAGAAAGAGTATATCCCAAGGAAACCAAGACAATCTAGCAACACCAGAACCCAGCTCTCCAATAGTAGCAAACATCGGAATTCCAAATACTCCAGAGAAAGAAGACACAGACCTGAAATCATGCCTCAAGACGCTGATAGAGTTACTTAAACAAGAAAGGGAAGAAAAGCAAAAAGATTCAGAAGCTTTTAAAGAAGAAACAAGAAAAACACTCAAAGAACTCAAAGAACGAGAGGAAAACAGAACCAAAGAAATAAAGGAATGGAAGAGTGAAATTAAAACAGAAATTGACACAATAAAGAAAGTGCTAAAAGAGATAACCCTAGAGTAGGAACACCAAAAAAAGAAATCAGGAGTCACAGAAGCAAGCATTTCCAACAGATTACAAAAGATCGAGGAGAGAATCTCGGGGGCAGAAGACAACATTGCAAACATAGACAAAACAGCCAGAGAAAATGCAAAAAACAAAAAGCTCCTAACCCAAAATGTCCAGGAAATACAAGACACAATGAGAAGACCGAACCTAAGGATAATAGGAATAGAAGAGGGAGAAGAGTATCAAGTAAGAGGCACAGTAAATATCTTCAACAAAATCATAGAAGAAAACTTCCCTACCCTCAAGAATGAGATGACCACGAGCATAAAAGAAGCCTTCAGAACTCCAAATAGGTTGGACCAGAAAAGAAATACCTCCCGACACATAATAGTAAAAACATCAAGTGCCCAAAGTAAAGAACAAATACTAAAAGCAGTAAGGGAAAAAGGTCAGGTAACATATAAAGGCAGACCAATCAGACTCACACCCGATTTCTCAACAGAGACTATGAAAGCTAGAAGAGCCTGGACAGACATCATGCACTCCTTAAGAGAGCACAAGTGCCAGCCCAAGCTGCTATACCCAGCAAAACTATAAATCACCATCGATGGAGAGACAAAGATATTTCAAGAAAAATCAAAATTCACACAATATCTGACCACAAACCCAGCACTACAACGAATTATAGGTGGAAAACCCAATACAAGGAGGGAAAATACAGCCTAGTAAAAACAAGAAAACTCCTAAACAAGAAAACTAAAAGAACAAAAAAACACAGACACAACTCAACCCAAAAAAGCAAAAATGGCAGGAAACAGAAACAACTATTCCTTGATATCTATTAACATAAATGGTCTCAAATTCCCCAATAAAGAGACATAGACTATCAGACTGGATACATAAACAAAATCCAGCCTTTTGCTGCATACAGGAAACTCATCTCAGTGACAGAGACAGACACTATCTCAGAGTAAAAGGGTGGGAAAAAAACTTCCAAGCAAACAGCTCCAAGAAGCAAGCTGGTATGGCTATTCTAATATCAAATAAAGTAAATTTCCAACCAAAAGTTATCAAAAAAGATAAGGAAGGACACTTTTTACTCATTACCGGGGAAATCTGTCAGGAGGAACTCTCAATCCTTAACATATATGCTCCAAATAAAAAATCACCCACATTCATAAAAGAAACTCTACTAAAGCTCAAAAAATACATTTCACCCCACACAATAATAGTGGGAGACTTTAATACCCCACTCTCACCAATGGAGAGATCATGGAAACAGAAACTGAACAAGGACACTGCAAAACTAGCAGAGACTTTGAACCAACTAGAATTAATAGATATATACAGAACATACTATCCTAAAGTAAAAGAATACACCTTCTTCTCACCACCCCATGGCACCTTCTCGAAAATTTACCACATAATTAGACACAGAACGAGCTTCCATCGATATAAGAAGATTGAAATAGTCCCATGCATCCTCTCAGATCACTATGGTCAACGGCTGGTCTTTAACAACAACAAAGACAACAAAAAGCCCACATACACATGGAAACTAAACAATGTTCTGTTAAAGGATAGCAGAGTCAAAGAAGAAATAAAAAGAAATTAAGGATTTTCTACTATAAAACGAAAACGAAAACACAACATACCCAAACCTATGGGATGCAATGAAAGCAGTATTGAGAGGAAAACTCATAGCCCTAAGTGCTTCCAAAAAGAAACTGGAGAGAGCTCACATCAGTAACCTGACAGCACAGCTAAAAGCCCTAGAACAAAAGGAAGCAGATATACCCAGAAAGAGTAGACGGCAAGAAATAATCAAAATTAGGGCAGAAATAGACCAAATAGAAACAAAAAGAACCATTGAAAAAATCAACAAAACAAAGAGTTGGTTCTTTGAGAAAATCAACAAGATTGATAAACCCCTAGGCAGACTAACTAGAGGGCAAAGAGAGAGTATCCAAATTAACAAAATCAGAAAGGAAAGTGGTGACATAACAAGTGAAACTAAGGAAATTCAAGAAATCATCAGATCCTACTACAAAAACTTATACTCCACAAAATTGGAAAATCTGGAGGAAATGGACGAATTCCTAGACAGATACAAGATACTAACGTTAAACCAGGACCAAGTAAACCATCTAAATAACCCTATAACACCTAAAAAAATAGAAGAAGTCATCAAAAGCCTCCCAACCAAAAAAAAGCCCAGATCCAGACGGGTTCAGTGCAGAATTTTATCAGACATTTATTGGGGATATAACACCAATTTTCGCCAAAATATTCCAAAAGATAGAATCAGATGGAATATTACCCAACTCATTTTTTGAGGCTACAATAACCCTCGTACCTAAGCCACACAAAGTCCCTACAAGTAAAGAGAACTTCAGACCAATCTCACTTATGAACATTGATGCAAAAATACTCAACAAAATCCTTGCAAACCGAATCCAAGAACACATCAAAACCATCATTCATCATGACAAAGTAGGCTTCATCCCTGGGATGCAGGGATGGTTTAACATAAGGAAATTTATCAATGTAATCCATCATATAAACAAACTTAAAGACCAAAATCACATGGTCATCTCACTAGACACTGAGAAAGCATTCGACAAAATCCAATACCACTTCATGTTAAAAGTCCTGGAAAGAACAGGAATCCAAGGCCCATATTTAAACATAATAAAAGCAATATACAGAAAACCAACAGCCAACATCAAACTTAATAGCGAGAAACTTGAAGCAATCCCACTAAAATCAGGGACTCGACAAGGCTGCCCACTCTCTCTCTACCTATTCAACATAGTACTGGAAGTCCTGGCTGGAGCAATTAGACAGCAAAAGGAGATCAAGGGGATAAAAATCGAAAAGGAAGAGATAAAAACATCACTCTTTGCCGATGACATGATAGTATACTTGAGTGACCCCAAAAATTCCACCAGAGAACTCCTACAGCTAATAAACAAGTTCAGCAAAGTGGCCGGATACAAAATTAACTCAAACAAATCAGTAGCCTTCCTATACTCAAAGGACAAACATGTGGAGAAAGAAATTAGGGAAAAGGTACCCTTCACAATCGTTACAAAAACTATGAAATACCTTGGTGTGACTCTAACTAAGCAAGTGAAGGACCTGTATGACAAGAACTTCAAACCTCTAAAGAAAGAAATTGAGGAGGATCTCAGAAAATGGAAAGATCTCCCATGCTCATGGATTGGAAAGATCAACATCTTAAAAATGGCCATCCTACCAAAAGCAATCTACAGATTCAATGCAATCCCCATCAAAATTCCAACCCAGTTCTTCATGGAATTGGAAAGATCAATGTGCAATTTCATATGGAATAACAAAAGACCTAGAATAGCGAAATCCATCCTCAACAACAAAAAAACATCTGCGGGAATCACTATCCCTGACCTCAAGCTATATTACAAGGCAATTGTGCTGAAAACTACATGGTACTGGTACAGAAATAGGCAAGTGGATCAATGGAATGAAATAGAAGATCCAGAAATGAGCCTTCATGTATATGGTCACCTGATTTTTGACAAAGGAGCAGTAAACATTCAATGGAAAAAGGACAGCCTATTCAACAAATGTTGCTGGTCCAACTGGCACTCAACATGCAAAAGAATGAAAATAGACCCGTTCTTATCTCCTTGTACAAATCTCAAGTGTAAGTGGATTAAAGATCTCCACATTAAACCAGATACACTGAAACTATTAGATGAGAAAGTAGGGAAAACCTTAGAACACATAGGCACAGGAGAAAATTTCCTGAACAAAACACCAATGGCTCAAGCTCTAAGGTCAAAGATTAACAAATGGCACTTAATGAGATTGCAAAGTTTCTGTGAGGCTAAGGACATCGTCAAGAAAACAAAAAGGCAACCAACAGAATGGGAAAAGATCTTTACCAACACCACATCAGATAGAGGCCTAATATCCAAGGTGTACAAGGAACTCAAAAAGCTAGACACCAGAGAATCAAATAACCCTATTAAAATATGGGGTACAGAGCTAAACAAAACATTTTCAGTTGAGGAACACCGGATGGCCGAGAAACATCTGAGGAAGTGCTCGACATCCTTAGCCATCAGGGAAATGCAAATCAAAACAACCCTAAGATTCCACCTCACACCAGTCAGATTGGCCAAGATCCAAAACTCAGATGACAGCAGATGCTGGCGAGGCTGCGGAGAAAGAGGAACACTTCTCCACTGTTGGTGGGGTTGCAAGCTAATACAACCACTCTGGAAATCTGTCTGGCGATACCTCAGAAAATTGAATATAGTATTACCTGAAGACCCAGCTATTCCACTTCTGGGCATATACCCCAGAGACACTTTAATACACAACAAAGATATATGCACCACAATGTTCATAGAGGCTCTATTTATAATAGCCAGAAGCTGGAAGGAACCCAGATGTCCTTCAGAAGACGAATGGATACAAAAATTGTGGTACATATACACAATGAAATACTACTCAGCCACCAGAAACAATGACTTAACCAAATTCTTAAGAAAATGGCTGCATCTAGAGAATATCATCCTGAGTGAGATAACACAGTCACAAAAGAACAGACATAATATGCAGTCACTGATAGTGGGATGCTAACCCCAGAGGCTTGCACTCCCCCAGAAACAACTCACAGACTGTATGAAGTCTAAGAAATAAAGAAAACAAAAAAAAAAAAAATACATATACACAAAACAAGAAGACTTTGACTATTTCCATGTTGCGTTTTGTTTTGCATGTACTTTATGCTTATTGCAACTAGTATGTTTTCAGTGCATACTGTCAAGCCCTTGAAAAAAATCAAGTACTGAATAAAAAACATATTCACATGGTTTTATGTAAAATTTACTTTAATGTCTGAAAAAACAGTACTGACAAAAATGTATAATTCTAAGCAAAAAATGTTTAAAATCTGTACATTTATCTTTGTTTTGCAAAATAAAGTCGTTTAAAAAAATAAAAATTAAAAAAAAAATAATTTATCACATGTGTAGAGCAGTTTCGTAGCCGCTCAACCTCTTTGTAAGATGAATATTTACTACCCACCTTACGATGGAGTTGAGCTTTCACCCTATTGATAACAGTTTATTTACTAACTTTTTCTATGTTGAAAACTGAAAGTATTTTGCCTTCTTTCTTTGATCTTGTTTATACATCTGGTTCTCTCTCTCCATTTCTCTCTGTTTCCATATATATATATATCATATGTATAATAAATCAGGAAGAACATAATAAAACACTAACAATACCATGGTCTACTGAATTTCTTCACATTTTATAAAAGATATATATGCTAATAATAAGATGTCTTTCTTGAATTATTTATCAGTGTTTTCTTTCTTTGTGTTTTGCTGTTTTTTATTTACTTTGTATTCCTCGTTTTTTGGTTCTCCACATACATGCAAAAAGTTCATTTTGTTATTATAAAATATAAGTACAGGACTGGCAAGATGATTCAGGGAATAAACGACTATGTGAGATCTCACACACACACATCCACATGCACACATTACACGCACACACAAACATATACAAACACATACATGAGTAATTTAAAAACATAAATGTGTATGGTTTTATTTTTTATCGTGTGACTCTGCATCCAGAAGAGATCTTTTTCATGAGCACAGCTGGCAGTTAAGGTCATTGGTGTGGGTAAAAATGGGTCACTGGGTCACTGGGTCACTAAGAAGTACCTGAGAGCAGCACAGTCACCAGGAAAACAAACCTTTACTCCACTGAAACACTGGAAGACATGACAAAAAGAAAAACAATCCGCTAGTATTTTTGGTTGTGATCCTAGGCTTTAATGGCTGAGACATCTTTTTATCTGCAGATTGGGGTGGTATCCCATGGGGCTTCCCCTTCTCTGAGGAGAATGGAAGGGGATGATGGGGGAAAAGATGTGTAAGGGTGGAACTGGGTAGCAAGGAGGGATGGGATGTAATGGAGACAGAAAGTAAATATAAATAAATGATTAAAGAAAAGAATTAAGGTCATTACGCATGAAAGAAAGAAAGAAAAAAAGTCCTCAAATTTTAACTTTTGTCTTATCTACAGAAGTTATTAGCCCTTTTCCTGGTTCCTAAACTATCTTTTAGTACTTCCTATGTTTTATCTTTCAATGTGAGAAGTTGCTCATACTTTAAAATCTAAGTGCATTTTTTCCAAATGGGTGAGAGGAGGGACAGGCTACCTCAAATGTTTTAATTAAGGTTCTTTAATGACTTAGCTAGGCATGTCATGCTGTATTTAGTTATTAGTGTGAGCTTAGAAATTATATGTGGGAGCTTGGAAAGAACTTTTTGGTAGTATTCTCAGACATCTTGTTTGTTTGCTCATCCTCCTAAGTCCAAATCCAGGCTACTTTTCTTTAATAAAGAATTCTCTGAACAACATTTTCAGCATGTACTATGACACATTTTCTTTATTAAAGATGTCCTCATTATTTGAGAATAACTAGTTTCAGATAGGTATACAATGCTATCAATAAATGTACTTAAAACAGAGTATTCATACATAGACAGAATACATGGTAAAGTTTATCTGGTAAATTCTTCCTCTTCTGTACTATGCATGCGATCCAGCAATTGCAAGTCTCTAAAATTATTCTTTTAAGTTTAAGTTAAGATTACCTTAAACTATTCTTAGAGTATAATTTTTCCTTAAAAAATCAAGAATTTTATCGAATTGTGAATTAAGTTCATATTTCATTGTATTTGCTTGTAGTATTTTACTATGAAGGATTAAAGAGCTAACATAAATTTATTATGATAAATCAGAAAGCAGATAAAACTATATGTCAATATTTATATTAAAAGACAAAACAGAAAAATTTCTCTGTTCATCTAAAAATATTTCAGTTTATAAAACATAAGCATATGTACTGGTGATGGTAAAAACTGATCATGACCAAAAATTTAGACTTAAAATAACTGTATAAGTTTCAAATTGAATTAAATGTATTGAAACTGAAATCAGACTGAATATTTTGCTCAGTAGTTGTAACCTACTTAGACATAAATTTATGAAATGCAGAGAAAAGTTTGCTTTGGTTTTTAGAACATCCCGATCTGACTGCACACATTCTTTCAGAAGATAGGAAAGAAAAGGAACAGAAGTCTTATTAACTAGGATGAGAGAATGACTGCTTGCTTACTTAATATTTAAACTGTTCTTTCATGTACATTGAATTAGCTCCACTGTTGATGACAGGGTGTCTGCCTTGAATAACACTTAAAAATCATGAATAATGAATTATTACTTTAGAAAAACTGCAGTATCATTGTTATTTATTAATCATATGCTAATGATTATCATGGCATAGTTTAAGTTATTTAATTTGAAGTCCCTTAATATTTGATAATAATTTTTAGTATATTAATTACATTCTAGAATATTTTATTTACAAATAAGTGACATATGTATTAGTTTAAAAGATCAGTTTAAATTTATAAGGCCAAGCTGTATATTACATATCATTAATATTTTTATTTATTTGATGCCATTCATTTTGTAATGATTCATAAATGAGGAAATAGACATTATTACCTTTATCAATTTATATGATCATAACTTACACTAATTTTTAAGTATTTTTTTACTAATCTGGTTTTACCTCAATTCCAACAAAGTAAGATCTATTCCTGGTACCTGGACTGGCTTTATAGATCTTCTCATCTGTATATTAGACCCTGAGATAACAAGAGAGTCGTAAGCTGCACACAAAATTTTAACTAACAAGGAGAACCGGAAAAGCTATCCTCAAAACAGTAGGAAACCTTACCTCTGTATTGAATGCTCTTCATACAATATTACACACATAGTTCTTCATAGTACACACAAGAATGCAACTATCACCTTTGTATCCCACATTGTAGGCTTGGGGATAGAGAAAATTTACTTAGAACACTAATAAAAATGGTAGTGTAAAATATGCATAATAAAAAACTTGTAAGTATATTATGTGTCTTGCCTAAGAAATAATATTTCATCTATAATAGTAAAGAATCTCTAAAGAATTTATGGAGGTGTTTTTAACAGTTTTTTTTTTTTTTTTGTTTTTATTATTGGAAACTCTTTGTATTTACATTTCAAATATTATCCCCTTTCCTTCACTCATATCCCCCTCCCCCTTGATTCCATGAAGGCACTCCCTCTCCGAACCACCCTCTCCACCTTAGTGCCTTGGCATTCCCCTGCACTAGGAAAATGCACCTTCACTGGACCAAAGGCCTCTTCCCCATTGATGCCAGACAATGCTACATATGCAGCTGGAGCCATGGGTCTCTCCATGTGTACTCATTGGTTGATGATTTAATCCCTGGGAGTTGTTCTTTCCCATAGGGTTGCAAACCCTTTCAGCTCCTCCAGTCCTTTCTCTACCTCCTTCACTGGGGTCCCTGTGTTCAATCCAATGGTTAGCTGCAAGCATCCTCATCTTCTTTTAGGTTTGTTACAAGAAGATTATTTTCTTACTTTTCCTAGGGTGTAGTTTTCCTCCTTTTGTTGGAGATTTTCATCTACTACCCTTTATAGGGCTGGGTGTGTGGACAGATACTGTGTAAATTTGCTTTTGTCCTGGCATATCTTGGTTTCTCCATCTATGGTAGTTGAGAGTTTTGCTGGATATAGTAACCTGGGCTGGCATTTGTGTCTTCTTAGGGTCCCTTTGACATTTGTCCAGGATATTCTAGCTTTCATATTCTCTGTTGAGAAGTCTGGTGTAATTCTGATCGGTCTGACTTTATATGTTACGTGTTCTTTTTCTCTTAATGCTTATAGTATTCTTTCTATGATTTGAACATTTGATCTTTTGAGTATTTATGTGTCAAAAGAAATTTCTTTTCTGGTACTATCTATTTTTTCTAGGCTTCTTGTACGTTCTTGTTCACCTTTTTCTGTAGGTAAGGAGGTTTTCTTCTATAATTTTGTTCAAGATATTTACTGGGTATTTTAATTGTGGGATGTTGCTGTCTTTTACATCTATTATCCTAAGGGTTGGTCTTCTCATTGTGCCCTGGATTTCCTGAATATTTTGGGTTAAGAGCTTTTTGATTTTTGCATTTTCTCTGAGTATTGTGTTAATGTTTTCTAAGGTATCTTCTGCCCGTGAGATTCTGTCTTCCATCTCTTGTATTCTTGTTGGTGATGGTTGTGTCTGACTCTTAATCTCTTTCTTAGATTTCTATCTCCAGAATTGTCTTCTTTTATGATTTCTTTATTGTTTCTATCTCCATGTTTAGATACTGGATGGTTTTGTTCAATTCCTTCACCTGTTTAGTTGTGTTTTCCTGTAGTTCTTTAAGGGCTTTTAGTGTTTCCTCTTTAAGGGCCTCTACTTGTTTACCTGTATTCTGGTTCTCCTGTATTTCTTTAAGGAGTTATTTATGTGCTTCTCAAGGCCCTACATCATCAACATGAGGTATGATTTTTAAGTCCAACTCATGTTTTTCTGGTTTGTTGTGCTATACACTACTTGCTGTGACAGGAGAACTAGGTTCTGATGTTGCCAGGTTGTCTTGGTATCTGTTGCTTAGGTCCTTGCACTTGCCTCTTGCCATCTTGTTATCCGTGATGCTAATTGATCTTATTGTCTTTGACTGGAGCTTGTCCCTCCATGGGTTCAGGATGGAGATTGTTCCTGAGTGTTCAGCTCTCTGCTGACAGGCTGTGAGTTTCAATGGTGGTGGGCTAGCTCTAGTTCTGGGCACAGATAGAAGCCAGAAGTGTCCGATTGAAGGTAACACTGTGATACCTGTACCTGGAGCATTCCTGGTGCTCTCTTTCCAGATAGTTCATGAAGAGAAAGTGGGGATTCGCCTGAGACTTCAGGAGGGAGAGCACCCCTGAGACTCCTGAGTACTCGGCTCTATGCTGGCAGGACTTGAGTCATGATGGTGGTGACCCTGCTCTAGCTCATGGCACAAGTGGAGGCCAGAACCTCATTGGGCTTTAAAGAGATCTGAAAAGATATTGTTTAAGAATGTGTTTATCGAAACACTGGTGTGATCTTGTCAAGGCTTGGTGATGTGTTGAAAAGATGTGAACTTAGATGGAAAATATAAAGCATGTTTATGGAAGTCCATTGTCTAGTTCAGTCTCAGAATGAAATGCCAAATACATTACTCTCACTCTTAGAAAAGCAAAAGTCGCCTAAGTGTACAAAGTTCTTCTGAAATGCTATGACAACAGCCCTCTAAAGTAAATTTACACGTAAATTTACACGTATTACAATCACCTAAATGCAAGTTCTACATTGGTAAATTAATAAATGTCTGATGTTCAAGCTAAACTTACGTGCTAGAGAAAATGTGATATGGATATCATTTGGAATCACAAATTTCAAAATATCCAATAAGGTATAAAATGGAATGTAAAATAGCACATACAATATAAAAACTTTCAACATTATCTGCTGGAAAGTTTTAATGAAAAGGAGAATTTATTCACAGCTTCTATTTCTCTTCAACCCAACACTACCACCATTACATAAGAGAGGATAAGAACAGGTGATTAAGAGGTAGCCATCTTACTATGAGAATTGTGTGTGTGTGTGTGTGTGTGTGTGTGTGTGTGTGTGTGTGTGTGAGTGAGTGAGTGTTATTAATGTGTCCTGTACTGCAGAGATTGCCTCTGCATATTTTCCTCTCTTGCTCTTCCACTCATTTTGGGGGCATTGTCTGTTACTTAACTGGAACAAAATGATTAGCAAGGGAGACTGGTTAGTGAGCCCCTGGCATCTACTTTCCTATTCCCCTACCCAAAGCTGAAGTTTCAAATATAAACCATCATATTTAACTTGTCAGGTGGCTTCTGTGGATCTGAATTCAAGTCCTCATGCTTTAAAAATATGCACTTCATCTACTGAGCCATTTCTCCAACTTCTTTCCTACTGTTATTTATATAACGAGTAGCATCAGGGCACAATTAAGGGTGGGGTCTTACAGGAATCCTCAAGGTGTTTATCCTGAGCTATACTAGTTCAAGGTAACAAATATTTGAACAAAAGTAAGTTTTAGCAATCTCCTATACCCAGCATTTCCATGTTAGCACATTAAAGACAGACATTCTTAAGCATGATATGTGAAGAAGAGAAGTTAGCTTGGTATAGCTAAACAAGCTCGCAGTCCACTGATGACTTCCTGAAGAATATTAGAGTTTTAAACTGGCCTCCTCTTGAATCAGTAGCTCTGAAACATGTGACAAAATGATTGAGATAAAATTTTAACAAGGTTATAATATAAGCTATTTTAAATATTTTTATGAAAGTTAATGTTTACACCATGAGAGAAAATTGTATTAAAAATTTCATGTTCATTTGTAAAATTAATGAACATATTTTGCCAATAGCAAGGAGAAAAAGATCTTTGATCCCATTTTTAATCATGGTTCTTTTCATTTTTGTGACCATAAATGGTGAATATTTAATATCAAAGTTGGAATAATTTAAAATTTCTCAACTGATTTTGATATTTATAATTTGCTTTAGCAGGTCATATTTGATTTATCACTTTTATCTTATGATTATATTTTAAACAATGTTTAGTTTTTATGACTAATAATACAGTCCAATAAATGTAATAGAATGATTTATAAAATACAAATAGTATCATTTGGTCCAATTAAAATATATAACATACACTCAAATCCTAGTGCAGAGGTTTTATCTGTTACTGTTTTTATTGTTGTTACAAAATACCTGAAGAGAAACAACTTGAAAGAAATAGTGATAAATTTTTATCAAAAAATAAAGAAGAGACAATCAATAATGAGATGCAAATGGCAGACAGAAGGGAGGCTGCTGGCCAGGCTATGCCCAAAATCAAGAAGCACTAGTAAATATAAAGTAGGTATATCCTAAACATTTAAATTCACCATAGAGATTTTCCAGTAAAGCTGTAAAGGTTCTACATGACTTATAAACATTGCCAAAATCTGGGGAACAAATATTCAGACACATAAGCATATAGAGATGTACTTCCCTTTTAAACACAATAGGAATATTTCTCCCTCAACCTCTTAGACCAAAAGTGACTATAAGTCATGTGGACTAACTTCTGTATACAAAATGTACACACATCTTTGTTCATAGACAGCCACCACATAGCTGCACTTCATCCATTCCAGAAGAGTCAACATTTTCCAAGAAGTATCTTTCAATGCCTGTCACTGTATTAAAAAAAAAAGTCAAGAAGCTGTTTATAATTACAGGCTTATGTGTGTATTTCCAGATAATTAATGTTCAGAACATTATTATTTAACTAATTATTTCTGAAAATAGAAGACTTCAACATATAGCATAATGCTGTACTTTCTTGGAGACACAGAAGACTAAAAAGTCAGTTGAATAAATAGAGTTTATTGAATAGTTTTGAGAATAATCTCTTTAGAAAGAACAAAATTGGGACACAGAGCAAAAAAGACATTTTTATGCAGGACAGTTTGATCCATTAGTATTCAAGTTCACGATTCTATTATTCTTAGACACGATGACCTTTTTATTTTCCATTCATCAAATACATTGTATTGAATATAATATATTATGACTTAATTCAAATTCATTAAACTATACAATTAGCTTCATAATTTAATGTATTTTTCTTCTCACCTTTTTTTTCCAAAGTGTTCACAGAGTTTTGCATATTAAAGTAAAGTAAATGTCCTTGAGGAAGGTTCAGTAACTCTACCTTAGTAAACATTATAAAAACAATAATTTTTTTCATCAGTATGAGGAGCCAGCTCCAAAAAGCCTGAAGAATATGAATTACATCTTGTCTGGGAGAAGTGGAAAAGGTTAAAATTCATCATTTTAACTGATAGGCTCTCTACAGAAAAATAAGCAAGGCAAAGAATACCAATGCTGTTCTAATTTTTAAGGTTCCTAAGTTTATTTTTAAGAAAAATTATGGCTTGGTTATTTGTATTGGAACCAAGATTTTTTGATAATTATTAATTTGATGTTTAATTGCCCTTAATGTGATATATTTCTGAGTTTATAAAGATATTGAATAAAGCAGTTATGTACTTTTACTTTTTTAAACATAGTGTAACCTGTGAATAGTAATTATAATTCCTTCATGATTACTATACTGTATTTCCTGTATTAGTCTTCAGTCTGTGCTTTCTGACTCTTCCAAAATATAATTTCAATCTCAAGAATATAAAATAAGATTAAAAAAATAAAATTGTATTTATTGTTCTCTTTTATTGTTCTTCATTGAAAAGTTTACAAATTAGAATAAATTACAAGGCTATCATAGCCCCCTAATTTCACTGTGAAAAGGGACAGAATATACGTGTCTGAAGTTTTCCACTGAAATTGTCAGATATGGCCTGGCCACAGAAGGAACTCACAGTGTAACACAGTTATTTCTGCCCCTAGAGCATAGCCAGCAGTGTATGGGTTTTCTATATTGCTGACTGTTGCTGTAGGCCTAAGGATTGTTTGTATAATAATATATATGTCTTGCTTTATGTTTTTCATTTAAGAATGTTCTTTCTGCCAAGCTAAAAGATTTCATGATAATCAGAAAAAGCATAATCCCAAGATGCAAGAATGTGTCTGGTCTTCCTCCAAAAAATGGTAACATTGTGACATTCAGGACAGCTATGAAGGCTGTGGAAAAGAATTCTGAAAACATGAGATCAAGAATGAATTAATGAATATAAGAACTGTTGTTTACTGAATTTCTCAACTATGTAACATATAAGGATACAAAATGAACTGTATGACAGGCTTCATTGACCAGAAATAACAGAGGCATCTGCACTAATGAGTGATCTTTGTCAAGAGATTTAGGGCTTCTGGTCTCCATCTGTGCCTAGAGCTATGGCTATCCTACTGCCATCAGGAGACAAAATCTGCCTGAAGAAAGCTGATCTCCCAGGAACATTCTCACCCCTAAAGCCACAGGCTAGTAGGCCCACAGGTTGAACAGGCTCCAGACAAAGATAACAAGACCAATTAACATCACAGATAGCAAAATGGCAAGAGGAAAGTGGAAGAACCTAAGCAAGGGAAACCAAGAAAGCCTGGCAACATAAGAATCCAGTTCTCTTACCACAGCAAGCAGTAGATATCCCAACACACCGGAAATGCAAGGTTTGGATTTATAATTATGATGATGATAATAGAGGACTTTAAGAATGACTTGAATAACTTTCTTAAAGAAATACAAAACAACACAGTTAAATAAGTCTTAATGCCATAAAAAAGGAAACACAAAAAGCCCTTAAAGAGCTACGGGAAAACACAGCCAAACAAGTGAAGAAATTGAACAAAACCATCCAGGATCCAAAAATGGAAACAAATTATAAAGAAATTACAAAAAGACAGAACCCTGGAGAAAGAAAATCTATAAAAGAGATGAGGAGTTGGAGACACAAACATCACTAACAGAATACAAGAGATAGAAGAGACAATATCAGGTGCAGAAGATACCATAGAAAACATTCACACAATAGTCAAAGAAAATGCATAAAGTAAAAAGCTAATAAACCAAAACAATTCTTCCTCAACATAGAAAAAGCAATTTGCAAATTTATTTGTAATAACAAAAACAAAAAACAAAAAAACAACAAAAAAATAAAATAAAACCACACACGATAGCCAAAACTTTCCTCCAAAATAAAAGAACTTCTGGGAGAATCACTGTTTCTGACCTCAAGCTGTACTACAAATCAATTCTGATAAAAACTGCTTGGTATTGGCACAGAGATAGGCAGGTATCTCAATGGAATAGATTTGAAGACCCAGAAATGAACCCACACACCTATAGTCACTTGATCTTTGATAAAGGACTAAAAACATTCAATGGAAAAAGGACAGCATTTTTATTAAATGGTGCTGGTTCAACTGGCAGTCAGCATGCAGAAGAATGCAAATCAGTCTATTCTTATCTCCTTGTACAAAGCTGAAGCCCAATTGGATCAAAGACCTTCACATAAAACCAGATACACTGAAACTCATAGAAGAGAAAGTGAGGAAGAGTTTAGAATCCATAGGCACATGAGAAATATTTTTGAACAGAACACCAATGGTTTATGCTCTAAGATCAAGACTCAACAAATGGGACCTCATAAAATTGCAAAGCTTCTGTAAGGCAAAAAAATGTTGTTGATAAGACAAAAGGAAAACCAACAGATTGGGGGAAAGATCTTTAGCAATCCTACATCAGATAGAGGTCTAATATCCAATATATACAAAGAACTCAAAAAGTTAGACTCCACAGAATAAAATAATCCTATTAAAAACAAGGTACAGAGCTAAACAAAGAAGTTCCAACTGAGGAATGTTGAATGGCTGAGAAGCACCTAAAAAATGTTCAACATCCTAAGTCATCACAGAAATGCAAATCAAAACAACTCTGAGATTCCACCTCACACCTGTCAGAATGGCTAAGGTCAAAAACACAGGTGACAACAAATGCTGGTCAGGATGTGGTTAAAGAGAAACACTCCTCCTTTTGTGGTTGGATTACAAGCTGGTGCAACTGCTCTGGAAATTGGACATAGTTCTAACTGAGGGACCAGCTATATCACTCCTGGGAATCTACCCCAAAGATGCTCCAACATAGAACAAGTGCACATGCTCCACTATGTTCAGAGGAGCCTTATTTATAATAGGCCGAAGCTGGAGAGAAGCCAGATGTCATACAACAGAGGAATGGATATAGAAAATATAGTACATTTTCAAAATTAAGTACTACTCAGGTATTAGAAACAATGCCTTCGTGAAATTCTTAGGCAAATTTATGGAACTCAAAAATATTATCCTGAGAGAGATAACCTAGACAAAAAAGAATACATGTGGTATACACTCGTTGACAAGTGGATACTAGCCCAAAAGTTCAAATTACTCAAAAAAAAATCGCAGACCTTATGATGCTCAAAAAGAAGGAAGATCAAATTATGGATGTATCAATAATTCTTAGAAGGGAGAACAAAATACTCACAGGAAGAACTACAGAGACAAATAGAGGAGCAGAGATGGAAGAAAAGACCATCCAGAGACGGCCTCACCTGAGGATTCATCCCAAATGCAGCCACAAAACCCATGCACTATTGCTGATACCAAGAAGTACATAATGGCTGGAGCCTAATATTGATGCTTCCTCAGAGGCTCTGCCAGAGTCATACTGATACATAAGTTCATGCTTGCAGCTAACCTGTGAACTGAGCACAGGGACCCCAATGAATGAGCTAGAGAAATGAATGAAGGAACTGAAAGGGTTCCTTACCCCATGGGAAGAACACATTATCAACCAACCAAATGTCTTCCAGGGACTGAAACACCAATCAATGAATACACCTGCAGAGATCCATGGCTCCAGATGCATATCTAACAGAGGATATCATTGTCTGGCATCAATTGAAGGAGATGCCTTTGGTCCAGTGAAGGCTCATTTTCCCATTGTAGGGGAGTGCCAACTCAAGGAGTTGGGGGGTTGGGTATGGGAGCATCATCATGGAAGCAGGAGTGATGGGGAGGGTGGATGGGAGATCGGGCAAAAAGAAATAACTTTTAAAATGTAAATATAGTAAATATATAGAACATCCAATAAAAATTATTTTAAGAGAGAGAGAGAGAGAGAGAGAGAGAGAGAGAGAGAGAGAGAGAGATATTTAGGAGGTGATAATCTCAGGGCAAGATCCTACTAAGTTAAATTACAGTTTGGGTTTGCAGTTGAACAAGGAATAGTTTGGATTTTTAATCTGGAATGAACTACAATCCATAAATGGAGGGTGCACATGTGATCCAGACCTTGAGACTGGAAGAAACAGACTTTTGATCCTAATCTTGAGGAATTGTGGCTGTAAAAATATTGAGCCCAGTCCTGGTGGTATGTACCTGTAACATTGAAAGACAAAACTCAGCTCCTTGAGTTAAAGGTCAGCCTAGAACAGAGCAAGTTCTAGGAGAAGAAAGCTTAGGTCCAAGCTTAGGGGTACATTCCATTTTTTCATCATTCAGAAGACTGAACCATGCAAATCTCTGAGTTCAAGTTCTGTCTATGTCTACAGAGCAAGTTCCAAGGGCTTAGGAAAATTTAGGCAGTGAAAGAATTGGAAAACAGTAAGCTGGTGATGATATAAGGGAACAATGAGGCCATGTTGCAGCTCTAGCAAATAGCAGAACTCAGCAGCTTTAGCCACCTGGCTCTGTCTTTAGAATCAACGGGTCAAAGACATAAATTGCTGATTCAGGAGATAATCAAAAGAGGACCTGGGTTAAATGATTGAATTGATATGCAATTCCTAAGAAAGTAGATTATGCAAAATAAAAAACTGGGCTTTGGTTTGCAAGAGAGAACTGTCTTGAGCAAAGCAAAACACAGAGCTGTTAGCTCACATCACTAGGGTGCTCCTAAAGACCCCTTCTCAGGACCCTCTTCCAAGCTGAGAATTCAGCAAGAAATCAATTATTTTCCATAGTTTCTGATTTTTTCCTATGTCGGGTCTATGTTGTTCTCAAAGAACTCTCAAAAATCATTCACTTTACTTAGAAAGTTTCTCATCCAAAGATTAAATCCTAAATTATAGGTTATCTACAAATCACCATTCAGAGTCTATGTATACTGCACAGACATTACAGAGAGTTTAATTTTTTTCTTTATTGTCTGCTACAACCTGCATTAGTATTGACTCTCTAGGAACAAAAAAAACAATAGACTAGATATTTATTAAAATGCAGAATATTAGATTGCCTTACAAAATTACAAGATGGCTGCTCTAACAATGGCTAACTCATAGCAAAGAGTTCAAGAACCCAATAGTTTCTCAGTCTAAAAGGCTTGGTGTCTCGACATCCTTAGCCATCAGGGAAATGCAAATCAAAACAACCCTGAGATTCCGCCTCACACCAGTCAGATTGGCCAAGATCCAAAACTCAGATGACAGCAGATGCTGGCAAGGCTGCGGAGAAAGAGGAACACTTCTCCACTGTTGGTGGGGTTGTAAACTGATACAACCACTCTGGAAATCAGTCTGGTGATTCCTCAGAAAATTGGACATAGTACTACCTGAAGACCCAGCTATTCCACTTCTGGGCATATACCCCAGAGACACTTTAATATACAACAAAGATACATGCACCACAATGTTCATAGCAGCTCTATTTATAATAGCCAGAAGCTGGAAAGAACCCAGATGTCCTTCAGTAGACGAATGGATACAAAAATTATGGTACATTTACACAATGGAATACTACTCAGCCACCAGAAACAATGACTTAACCAAATTCTTAAAAAAATGTCTGCATCTAGAGAATATCATCCTGAGTGAGATAACCCAGTCACAAAAGAACAGACATGATATGCAGTCACTGATAGTGGGATGCTAACCCCAGAGGCTCGCACTGCCCCAGAAACAACTCACAGACTGTGTGAAGTTCAAGAAAAAAACAAAACAAAACAAAACAAAAATTGAATTAGTAAACCTATAATAATTTTGGTCATATGTAAAAAAATAAAATAAACTAAAATAAAAGGCTTAATGTCTCAACAAGCACAATTAGAACTGAAGACAGGAAGGAGAGGCACTGGCCTTTGAATCCAATGGGAACCTTAAGCTGGGGCCTAATATTATTAAGGTATACAGCATGATCAGTAGCAGGTCACATGAACTTCTCAGGGAGAGTGAAGGTAAACAAGCAACAAGCAAAAAAAAAAAAAAAAAAAAAAAAGTCTTCTCCTTTATCTGGTATTACACTTGAAGCAATTGTCTATACTTAAGGTATGTCACCCTACTTCAAGCAATATGATCAGAAAAATTCAATGTAACAATTTTTAGTTTAGTAAATTTCTGATCTGGTCAAGTTGACAAACAAAATTAACCCATCAAGTATAGACCCTTTCTCAAATTAACACCCAATTCTATGACTACTCAATTTCTAGATTAAAAAAGAAAATAACAATATCATAACAAATTAACAAGCAAAGATGCCCCTGGGGATATCCACAAACTGTTTTACTAGCTTAGAATAAGGATATAAAATTCCTAAGAGTAGTTATTGATGGGAGCAAGAATCTGTGATCTTAAGAAAAATTAAATGCAAAACAATGTTTGAAATAACAGGGAACTTTTATACATTGTGCCAAGTAAAGCATGGGGAACATAAAGAGAAAAATGAGACAAATTGAAAAGGGAGATAAAGAATAGAAAATTCTTTTCACGTGGAGATCTGTGTGATATCTAATATGGGTATGCAATTCTTTTGTAATGCAAGAATTATAGACTAGATTTTCTAGGCACTTGTGTTGTACATTAGTGAAAGGCAGAGAGAAAGGGGTTACATCATAGATCCTAATACCAGATAAAAATCAAATAGACTCAAACAGCTTGGCTATGAAGTACTGTGGTAAAGGTGGATCTATATACACGCTGATTGAATTCATCGATGAATACTGAGGAAATGAATCAAAACCCTTGTCCATACTTACGAGTACAAAAACCATCTCTATCTATTCACTACAATGAACAACCAATGTCCTCCCTTAGATGTTTTCATAGAAAAGACTTAATTGCATATGAAAATACCATAAAAGACAAGTTTGATATATTTTCTATTAAAGTGATAAATGCAAAAATGTCTAGGGACACAAAAATCCTACCTTTAAAATTTTGTGTTAAAAAGAATTAAAACAGCCTCAGTCACCAATGTATGTTAAGTCTTTACTGTTATCTGCAAATTATTTTCTCTTGTACATTTTTGTAAAAGATAAAAATAAAATAAAAATTTTAAGACATTTTGAATAAAAATAAAATGCTTATGGATGGGTTTATGGTTTAATAAATTGGATGTTATAGATTCTCTTCCAATTTTAAAATATAACTTCACTGAAATGAATAATTGGTTTAGGTTTCCATTACCAAATTGTCTTCTTCTTCTTTCTTGATTGAATCTTAAGTCCAATCAGAGTTGTTAACCACTGATAAAGATAGTATTCATCTATCATCAAGAAAATTGCTCATCGAAATATATGAAACACACACACACACACCAAACCAACCAAACAAAAAAAAACCACAACCAAGCAAAATGCAGATTTATGGAGCCTATTCTTAATTAATGTACCTTACAAATACTCTGACACCTAGGTCTCAGGAAACATTTCAATAGATGGGGTGAAAACTTCTAAGAGCCAGTTAGCCAATTGCTGTAAGATTGTGCTTCCAAGAAACATCAGAAGCTGTACTCATAATGTTTTGCCAACAAAACCACCCAAATGTGAACTGAACAGGAAGGGCACCAACAAACATGCCAAACCATTCAGAAAATATCCTTCAGGCTCCAGCCCTACATAAAACATTTTAGACAGTAGATGAAAGGCAAGAGTAGGAGACATGTCCTTTCTCAGGGACAAACATATCATTGGTTGTCTAGCACCAAATGAGCACCCCTAAAGTGTATATACAACTTACATATGGATTGGAATGAGCTACATTTATAATTGAATGTGTATGTATGTTTGTGTTTATACCCTTGAATTAATAATAAGCAGTGAGAAGGAAAGTGGGAGGATTAAATGGAAGTATTTAAAGACATTAAAGGGAAGGAGGAGATTAGTATTAATATCAACCATATAATAATTTTATTAATTATTCTAATTATATTATTAATTCCTTACCATCTTAAAAAATTATGAAGACATTTTTGTAGATTATGGTCAGCAGCACATTTAAGCTAAGTGGGTTTTCCAGGTGATGCATTGATGAGCAAACTGGTCACATGAGGTCCCATTTTCAGAGCTTAATATTCTTTGTTCATACAATCAAGTGCTTTTAAAGTTTATTTCTATTATTTCTATGTTCATTCATTTATCTCACCTGCATAGTGCACACTGGAATGAAGTCACAGGCATGGTGACATCCATTTTCAGGCCAATTAGTTTTATTCTGTTCACAGACCATAACCCTAACCTAAGGTAAATTGTACTAAAAATAAGTGTCTTCTATTGTAAGGCAGCTAGGACTTGAATATATGTGAATCTTTTATCACAACTAAAGAGAATCTCCATATCTGCATGTGTGTAGATCTAGTAACTACAGGATCAAAGCACATTTTATATAAATTCAGGATATTATTATAAAATAAACTTTATTGGTATATCACATTATTTTTTTCTCAGGTTATGTTTTTATTTTTAAGAAGGATTAGTTCACTGGTATCAAAACAGTCTGAATCCTTTCAACACCTATATAAATCCTTCTACTCACAGAAGTGAGTGGCAGTTTTCACTACAGGTATATTATCTTAATCCATAGTTCTTACAAAGCGTTTTTACCTTCCATTTTATTCTCGATGAATCCACTAGTGAAATTATTGTTTAAACTCTTAGGTCAGTCTCTTTTCAGCACTGAGTTTGATGGATGGTCTTTAGCTACAGCTGTGGTGTGAGTTAGGTTTATGATTCCCACTTGGTGTGGAGCTTTTAGAACTGCACGTATACCTCTCACCATTAGTGAGCCCCTAAAAGTGTGACTGCACATAGAAAAACACCTTATAAATCATCACAATTAACAACCTTCAAACTGTCCATCCAAAGCAACTAGCTTGACATGCCATCTGTTATTTTTCCTTCAAACCCTCTAGTCTGTTTATCTAAGGCAGCCATTAACATTTAAAATGATGTTCCCTTTTAAGATGTGTGATGGGCTGATGCAGTAAAGCTTTTGTTTTAATTATCAACAATTTCTATGCTGCAATATAATTTTTTGTGGTGCACAGGGCCTTTTACAAATCAAAATGAATCCAACTAAAACAGTAATTAATGTCAAATGACTAGTCACAAAAGGCCCTATTTAATTAAAAAGTTCTAATCTTTGATTACACCTCATCATACATTCTACTGATTGCAAACTCTTGTCTGAAAAAAAAGAAATAATATTGAGGACGTTGTCTATTGTCTCCCTAAAATGACACCTGAATATTACATGAAATGGCTCTGAGGTGCTTAGATGCTGGAAAATCATCCTAAGTCATATTTTCATTAGTTCTTTATTCATTTGCCATTAAATTTAAAAACATCTGACATATAAAATAATGATAAAATAAAACTCACTAAAAATTAAATCTATTAGTAGGAATACTGTTTTACTGTATTTCTTACAGTTGAATTTAAAGGATATTTTACACTTATAAAATCAATAAAAAATCAATCAAGATTCATTGTCAAGTCAATTCATGTGATACATCTTGCGCTTATAATTAGAATTAATAAATGGGTATAGTGACATAAGCCTTTAATTCTAGCACTCAGGAAGCAGAGACAAGCAGTTCTCTGTGTTCCTGAGGCCAGTGTGGTCTACAGAGCAAGTCCCATGATGGCCAGAGCTGTACAGAGAAATCTTTTTTTTGAAAATAATAGTAATAATAATAATAACAATAACTTCAAAACACAACTTTTTAAAATTTAGATGTTCACCAGGAAGTAGAGGCCCATGCCTTCATTCCCACTGTTTGGGAGGCAGAAGCAGGAGGGTCTCTGAGTTCGAGGCCAGCCTGGTCTACAGAGTGGTTTCCAGGATAAAAAGATCTCCACAAAGACAACCTGGTGAAATGTGTATAGAGTCTTCAGCCTATGGAGGTCATTCTTGAATACTTATGGTATATTATGAGAGTTTAACATTTAATTGCAGGAATTATATAAGCTTAGTTACCAATAATGTCTTACTCTCTTAGGGTCTGAAACAAAGGCTTACTCCTGAGTAGACATAAAAAGAAACGTGTTGCAGTATTTCTTAAAGTTTATGTGGTCATGTGATGCTCTCTGTTTCAGTGGGAAGGATCTAAACCAGATGTGGTGCAATAACATGACAATCAAATGTTCATGCTACTAAGAGGGGAGGTAATAGGTTTTGTTAATTCACTGCAGCATACCTTAGAAGTACTTTTGTCCATAACTCACAGATTTCAGCCTTATCTCAGTCTCTGTTCAACTATAACCTGTGTTAATCTGATTAATCTGACATATGGTATGTTCAACAGGAAGAATAAATCACTTGTTTAAGAAAATACTAGACAAGAAAAGTGGCAACACATATTCAGCACCTGCTGCTTCCTACAAGTATTACTGTATGATGTACACCATTTTCCTCAATGTTCCAAATACGTCATTCATTGGATCATGATTTACATGAAAAACTTATGCACCATATTTATAACAGAATGTCTGTACAATAGAATGGGTAAATACTGTGATTACCCTAAAACCATATGAAATGCAACCTACATGTTTTCACAGCAAATGCTTTTCTTTATTAGAACTTAATATCCCATAGATTGGTTTTAATTCTAAGATAAAACTGATGAATACAAAAGTAATATTTTCTTCAGTCTTTCTTTTACAATAAGAAACATGGTGGATTAGAAGACACAGCACATCTTAAACAGCATCGATCCATTTATATGAATGGCTTAGTTATATAAAGCACTGTGCATAAATTTGTGGATCTAACTTTTCAGTAACCAATGGAATGAACTTCATGAGGATAGTTGAAACAATAAAACATGTTAAAGAGCATATCAGGAAATGGTTCCAATTTTTGTTTAACCTTCAAATGCATTTACATTTTGTTATTTTATCTAGCTATGCTCTCATATTGAATATATATAAACTTTTGTCATTAATCCCTAACAAAGCAACATCAAAAATATTGTAGTAGAAGTTTAGTGGGCATTTACCAATTGAGTTGTTGCAATCTATCAAGTCAACAAAGACATGATGGCTGAAGCTGACCCAGAATATGGCAATAAGAAGGGATAGCATTTACTACATTCCAGAGGGAAGCTATTGGAAACTTTGAGGCCATTATACCTTCAAGAAGACCCTTTCACTGATTCCCCTTCAGTGAGGTCTGAGCTTCTTTTTCTTTCCATAGCTTCTAAACAATTCCGCCAACTGGATTCAAGTTTTCACACATATCAGATTGTGGAATACAGGCACTTCACACCAAACTAGAACTGTTCTTTGTAGCTGAACTATCTGGCTTTGAGTCAACTTAACACAAGCTAGAGTCATCAGAGAGGAAGAAACTTCATTTGAGAACGTCTCTCCATGAGATTCAGGTGCAAAGCATTTTCTCAATTAATGATCATTGTGGGTGGGCACAGCCTACTGTGTGTGGTGCTATCCCTGGACTGGTGGTCCTGAGTTCTATAAGAAAGCAGGCTGTTCATAGTGAGAAGCATACCTATGGAAGACGAATATAAAATTCAGTGACATCAAAATAGTGTCTTTTTTAAAATTTGGTTGTGGTAAAATGTGGAGATTTAGTAAAATGCTATTCTTATGTTTTCAGCTAACTTATTCAGTGGTTTGAACAACAGAAAATATTACAGAAGAAAAGGACAATAAAAAAGTTGTTCAACAATGCCAACAAAGAAATCAGGCTGAGAAAGCCAAACAGAGCAAGCCAATAAGCTGCATCCTCCATGGCCTCTGCTTCAGTTCCTGCCTCCAGATTCATGCCCTGCTTGAATTCCTGTCCTGACTTCCTTCAATGACAGAATGTGCTGACCAAGTATGAGCTAAGTAAATTATTTCCTCCCAATTTGATTTTGGGTCATGGTATTTTGGTCACAACAATAGAAACCCCAAGAGAGTAGCATTTTAAAATGTCTAATTCTTCGTTATTACACTCAATTTTCATCTACAGTTGTCTTTTCAATTCTTAAATATTTCCATGTTTATTTTTTGGTAGAAATGCTATTTTGTAGAATATTATTTCCCTTTTAGTTGAACACCTATTTAGTAATAAATATTCATTTTTGACACAACCATTTAATTTCTTCCATTTAATTTCATGAGAATACTCCTTCAAACAGATAACGATGTTTTAAGTTTTTAAATTTAAATATTTAAATGTAAGGCATTACCATTAATATATATGTATTTATAATATATACAAGTAAAAGAGCCAGTTACATGTAACAATATATTTATTATTATATTTTTATTTACATTTTCATTGGATATGTTATTTATATTTTAAATGCTATCCCCTTTCCCAGTTTCTCCTCTAGAAACAACCTAGCCCCTTTCCCTTCCCCCTGCTTCTATGAGGGTGTCCCCCACCCACCCACTCAAACCCTCCTGCCTTCCTTCCTGGACATTCCCCTACACTGGGGCAGCGAGACTTAGCAGGACCATTGATATCCAACTAGGTCATCCTCTGCTACATGTGCAACTGGAACCATGGGTCCATCCATCTATGTGTGCTTCTTGGATGGTGGTCTAGTCCCTGGGAGCTTCCTTCCTATTCACTCAAAGAACAATGTTCTGGTACAAAATGACAAGATGGGTGTCTCACTATGAAGAAATAGTAACATCATTTGATGTGGTTTTGTTGGCTACTCCTTTTAATAAGAGGCAATGCTTAGTGTCGGGTGTGGTGCAATCACCTTTGATCCTGGCTTTCAGGAGTGAAAGACAGGCAGATCATTTTGTGTTCCAGAGCAATCTGCTCTGCATAGGGAGTTCCAACAAGGGCCATAAATTGGCAAACTGTCAAAAATAAAGTGCAAGTTATGAATGGAACACATTTTGAAAATACAATATTAATCATTTATATCAATATATTCAAATTGGAAGGCTAATATAAATTATTAACATTTATTCTGCATCCTAAATAGAAATTAAACAATTAATTAATTTTGTGATGTATAACAACATCGCAAGATCCAAAAACTATGTTAAATTCAGGTTTTTAATTAAATATGACTTGTAAAAAATTTCTCTACAAACTCTTTTTAAAAAGGTATTCATTCATGTTTTTCAATAAGTAGAATGTTTCTTAACTAGACTAATTTTGATCGTGTATCCATTATGCAGTCAGACAAATGTGAATGTTAGCTGTATATATATTAAGTAATTATCAAAATAATGTACTAAAATTACCTTTAATACCATAAGAGAAACTTGCTGCAGAACACATAGAAATCCTCTGCCCATAATGAAAAGCCATGTTAATTTCTCCTGCCAAAATCATGCAATTGGCAACAGAACATTGCTGCTAATTGGCATGTATTTTCCACCAGAAGTGAGAATTCTAACCTTATATTTGACAGATGTTTGTGTAAAATGTCATGTGATATTTTGAAAGTGTGGCTTTGCTCCTTATGATTTTGTTTCTGTTGTCACACCTAAGAAAACAACTAAATAAAACAAAACAGAAAAAAAAATAGGTATTTACAATTAACCATACATATCAGAAACAAGACAGTTTAAAATATATAAGACAATGAATGAATCAATAAAAATATTAACCCAGGGAGCACATATCTAAATGTTTCAAACACTCGTGTTTTGATGATCATTGGGAATCAAGATTAGTGAGTAAGTTGGATCAAAGAGAAAGCTCAGCAGTGAAATACTCAACTGATCTTTCCTTCAGTCTGGATTCAGTGATGAAAAAGAAATAAATAAATACTTAATATACAAATGACTATCTTTTACATTGTAATTTTATGAGGATATCTTTACAATTCTTATATGCTCACAATATCTGTATTTGTAATGATGTAGTTATGAATGATTAATAATAAAATTGTTTAGAATTTTTGAAATTTTTCTTATTATCGGATCTCCACAAATGTGGATGGGAAAAATGGTATTTTGTTAGCATTTCTGAGAAGTAAAAACACTATTTACGGGGGTGACTTAGCTAACTTGTCTTTAAAACTAGATTAAATACCTATGAAATTACTCTTACTATGAACAGCTCATCCATATGCTGTACTAAGATCATTAGAAAAATGTAGGTACTATTATGAATGCCAGTGACCCCTGGGCTGACAATGTTCCTCCGTGAGCCAAAGACCATTTCATAAATACTCCAACACTAGGCATGAGAAGCTCTGTTTTGCATTATTGTTTTGGGTTGTCCAAGAGACTCTCAACACACTATCAGCTATTGCTTCTGTTCTTGGTTATACATGGGACAAGAAAGAGAAATGCCTATTGTTGAAGACACAGGGCCCATAGGCCTCTGAGTTGGAAATGAGATGAATACCTCCTATTTGAGGAGCACCTTTTATAGAAGGCACAATGGAAGTTTCCAAATGAGGGGAACAACCAACATTTCTACCCAGCTATGATTCTTATGAATTATACCAACGATCAGCATGTCATTATAATCCAAAAGGCTCAGTGAACTTACACATACCTTGGCAGTGACCCACAGTTCTCTAATTGTATTTGAGACCTTCTCAACAGAAAATAGATCATGCCTGGTATAAAAACATAATTAATTCTCCAGGGATAGTAAAGTCATGAAATTCAGCAAAGAACCTCAAACCACATGCTACAAGGCATTCTAAACCCAACTGAACATCTTTCACACCTGTGAAGATACCTGTGACAATAAATTCTTTGGACCACCTCTCTTTAACAAGAAAAGCATTATTTTATTTTAATATAATTGATCATAGGTAACTCATGAGGTATTAGACATAACATACCAAGCAAACACACCAATTTGTTGTACGTACAGAAACAAAGTCTGGAAATTTAATAAATAACTTCTTGGGCATGTTAAGCCATAACATACTAAATCATAGTTTCTGTTTTATTTACCCATAAATTAATTAATTCATTTATTTCTCATTACTTGCTTTCCCAACACTGTGTTTAGAGAAGCATTATTCATAGACTTATACCAAGCATGTTATTACTCTATTCGAGGTGATGTTTTATTTACTCTCCATCTAATTGTTGGAAACAAGAAAAAGTAAGAAAAGATAACCAGTTACCCATGGAACTCTATAATTTCAGAGACTCAAGAATCGTCAGTGAAAGAAGAATTCCCTTTTCGCTGGTTGTGCTGTCTTGACTGACCTCAGTGGAAGGGGGGAGCTTCCCTTGTCTGAGAAAGAAAGAAGCAATAGGAGTGGGGGTGTGATGTAGAACTGAGAGGAGAGGAGGAATGGGGACTGCACTCAGGCTGTAAAATGAATACAAATCAGTTAATAGGGAAAAAATGACAACAACCAAAACCCAAGCTGAGCAAGCCATAAAGGAGTAGCCCAGTAAGCTGCAGAGTTCTGACTTAGTCTTCCTTTGTTGATGGACTGTAACACAAATGGGCTTGTTTCTTCTTCTAGCTTGTTTTGGCTAAGGTTTTATCCTAGAGATTGATATTGGAAATGTGCTCCTCCCCCAGCCCCCCAGAGTGCACTCTTCTATTTGTTCCAGTACAAAGTGAAAGGTTCCTGCTTCACTGAGTCAACCCCCTTAATGATTACATCTCTTTGTGCATACATTCCGAATCCAGCATTGAGGACCCCAGAGTTCCTTTTCTCTTCACACTCTATGTTTGATTTTGGTTTTAGTCTCATTTACATTTCTCATTAATGATTTGTGTAAGCATTATCAGTAATAAATGATACAGACTCAGTCTAATGCTGTCTCAAAATGTCTTCCACAAAAAAGGTGAAAAAAATATTAATTTTCAATTCAGCCTTGGAAAAGTTCTTAGGAAGAATATAAAGCATCCAGATTCTTTTCAAAAATATTAGTCAAATGGCCTCTGGTGTAGTTGCTAATAAAACCCTTTGAGCTGGGCCTCCACGTTCTACATTGTTCATAGCATTTTCCTCATTCAGACTCCTGTTAAAATGTAGCATTCATCAGTACTTAGAACATTCAACCACTGTTCCATTCCAAAGTTCCAAATAATTCTGAATTCAAAAGAGAGAAAGAAAGAAAGAAAGAAAGAAAGAAAGAAAGACTTAACGTTTTTTCTTTGCAGAAATAGTTCATCCCCTTGTACTAAGTTCCATATGAATGACTTTTCTTTTGTCTGAAATAAATAACCTGACTACCATGACCAAAACAACTTGTAGGTAATATTATTTTGTCCTATACTTCCAGAAGTATAAATTCACCACCATAGGAAAGCATAGTAAGAAGAGGCAGATATCACATCTGAAGAGAGCTGAGAAACCATATCTTCATCTACAAACACAAAGCAGAGAGAATATTCTGGAAATTTAAACCCTGTTCCCACTTAACATTCTTTCTCCAGTATGGAAGCACCATCTCTCCCAAAAACATTATCATTAAGGGAACAAGTTTTCAAATGCCCAAGTCAATGAGAAAATTTTCTCATTAAAACCCACCACATTGGCTTTAACTTCCATAAAGATTTATTGCTATTGTTACGTTAATTCTGCCTCATATCTGCAATATCTGACCTCCATAACCTACTTTCTGCAATGATGCATTTAACAGTTCATCTTCACAAAGCAAGATCACAGGCTTCATATTTTGGTCAAATGTTAACAAAAATGAGGACACAGGCCACTGGCATACTTCCTAAAATTATCAGTAAAATAGCCACACTGTTCCCCAAATATAAGCCCCTTTCTTTTTCTTTTTATAATTTCATATAATGTCTATTGTCCCTCATCTTCCCCGGGAAGTGTTTTTAAGGATTTAAGACTTTACAAATATGACTCAATTTATAATCTGGATATCTATAAATGTAAATCACCATTAGTTCTTCTAGCACGTCACTGTTGATCTTCTTGTCATAGCAATGGCCCCTTTTCTATTGTTTGTGTTGTAAGGAGTGAGATGAGAAAAGAGGGGATAAGTGTATTATGACAAATTCAGTTGGACACAAGAGGAAGGACTCTGGTGTTCACTGATGTTACATAATTTTTCTTTATGTGTAGACTTCTTTAAAGTGAAGTATTTAGGTTTCCCTTCCTTTTTCTTTATTTTTTATTAGATGCTTTATTTATTTACATCTCAAATGTTATCCCCTTTTCCAATTTCTCCTCTGGAACCCCTATCCCACCCTTCCTTCCTGTTTCCATGTTTGGTGCTCCCCCACCCACCCACCCACCCACTCCGGCCTACCTACTCTGCCATTCCCCTACACTAGGGCATCGAGCCTTCCCAGGAACAAGGGCCTCTCCTCCCATTGATGTTCAACAAGGCCATCCTCTTCTTAAATTAAAAGAAGTTAATTGTGTATTATGCGTCCTGGTGTTTCGTCTGTGTGAATGTTTGTGCATCACATGTATACATGCATTCCCACAGGAGGCCAGAAAAGGACGATGAAGTCCTGGAACTGGAGTTATAGACAGTTCTGAGCCACCATGTGGGTTCTGAATTATGAACCGATGGCCTCTGGAAGAGAAGCTAATGCTCTGCTCTTAGCATCTGCTCTTAGCATCTGCTCTATCTCTCTAGCTCCTTTCATAAATTTTTCTTCTTACCTTAATTCAACTGGGGCGAATTACTTTTTACTCAATGTGCTTCATAACATGGAGACCATGCATTAAAATGACTTGCATCCACTGATTTATTTATGATCAATCTCATACATAATTTTAATGATTAAGCACATTAGAATAATGTCTTAACTGTGTTTTCATATGCAAAACCCTACAGACTGTATATGTGCAATCTTACTTACTAGGTAGATTCTTGGATGAACCCATGACTGAAGGATCGAGTTACATGTCTTAGAATAGTGTTTATCTACATGTTCAAACACAAAATAAACTTCTGTCATTGAATATTTTTAATCCTGATTTAGGGTTTCTACCTTACCTTTAAATAGTGAGCTCCCAGAGTAAAGACACACACAACAGTGAGGGTATCACTGCATAGCTAACGCTGGCCTAGAAGCCCTGCTAATCTCTTGCTTCAGACACCCGCTTGAGTGACAGAATTATTGGTAAAATCCAACATGGTGGTTTGAAGACAGTTTAAGATAATTTCCCAATGTGATTCTTGGAAATATTTGCATAGTCTAAATTATAGAGCTCTACCCAATTTATTAGGGAGGGGTTCTGAAGCAATCTGTGGATTCCTGAATAGGCCATTGTCATAAACATGTTTAATTATATGACATTTTTTTGCCTCATATCAGCTGCTGTATGTTGGTGATCCAGTGTCTGAGAGATCTCGGGGGTCCAGGTTAAATTGAGACTGCTGGTCCTCCTGCAGGGTCGCCCTCCTCCTCAGCTTCTTCCAGTTTTTTCCTAAATAAACCACAGGGGTGAGCAGCTTCTGTCCATTGGTTGGGTGCAAATATCTACATCTGACTCTTTCAGCTGCTTGTTGGGTCTTTCTGAGGTCAATCATGGTACCCCCACTCCCATTGTTAATCCCAACACACCCCCCCCCCCTTTGAGTACTCTATAGCCTCAGTAATAGTGTTAGGCCTCTGGGCCTCCCCTTGAGCTGGATCCCACTTTGGGCCTGTTTGCTGGACCTTCTTTTCCTCGGGCTCTTCTCCATTTTTATTCCTGCACTTTGTTCAGACAGGAACAATTATGGGTCAGAGTTTTTGACTTTGGAATGGCAACCCCATCCCTCTCTTGATGCCTTGTCTTTCTGTTGGAGGTGACTCTACAAATTCCCTTGCTCTACTGTAGGGCATTTCATCTAAGGTCTCTCTCTTTGAGTCCTGAGAATCTCCCACCTCCCAGGTCTCTGCTACATTCTAGAGAGACCCCCCAAATCCTATCTCCCAAGGTTGCCTGTTTCCATTCTTTCTGCTGGCACTTGGGGCTTCAGTCCCTTTCCCCATCCAATACCTGAGCATGTTCCCCTCTTCCTCTCCCTGTCTCTTTTCTCACCCAGGTCCCTCCCTCCTTCCCACCTTGAGATTGCTTTTTGCTCCATTCCAATTTTTGTATAAATGCTCAATCTGCATAATAAATGTTAAACTCTGATTTTCATGGACTTCTTCAATTACTATGTCCCCAGGAAAGGGAACAGAGATCATCCAGGCTCATGTAACTATAGTCAATATATTTCTAAATTTAATTTGTATTGTTTTGAGAATAGCCAATACAACTTTTTTCATTAAGTTTACATTGAAACATACAATCTTTTCTCATTAATACTTAAATTACGGTTGTTATTTACCAAGTTTATCAAGCTTCTAAGCATCATTTGGATGACAAATAAATATTTTTCACCCATTTTTTAAAAATAAAAATTGGACTTAAACTCTTCAGTGCTTAATTTATATTGGAGGTCACTTCATTTCCATCAGTATGGGCAATTCGTGGATGGGTCATGGCCTTTCTCCTGGATATTATCAGCTTTTCTCATTCATAAAGGTAGGACAATCTTCAAGTATCTGTGTTCAGAAGCTTCAGAAAAAAAAAATCAATTCCACCTCAGTGAATTTTAATGATGTTTCATTTCATTGATTTTTTAAAAATTTAACATGATTTCAAAAATATCACTCAGGAAAACTCAGAGAGCCTTTTCCTGACTTTGGGCAGGGAGAAGCCTGTATAAAAGTGCTTTATGTAAAGCTAAAGTATGCTGTGTCCAGAGTGGCAGACAAAAGCTGTTTGACAGCACTTGGTTTGTAACTGGAATGATTCTAGCCCTTTTAAGATGAGAGGAAATCATATGAGTGTGGCTCATTGAAAGAGAAATTTACATAAGGAGGCCATAATTACCCAAGTAAGACCTTGTCACAGAAACTCGGGAAGGTTAACGATTATAATGATAATTAGAACGCACAGGATTTGTAGAACACTTATTTGTTTTCCTGAGAGCTCAGCTATCTCTAGCATATTCTTCTCTTAGATCTCAGTATGAGATCTATATAACAAGCAGGTTAACTATCTTAGGATAATGGCTAGAAACGTGAGAACCATTACTGATCATAAGCATCCGGTGTCAGCCTCACCTGAAAGGTGGGACCTCCCCTGACACAGCGTTTTGAAACATCTTTTCAGGTCACCACTGTAAAACTGACTCTGAGGAAAGAGTGCCACCTACTGAATTGAACTTCCCTGGTCCCCTCCGAGGGCTGCATTCCCAGCCTCAGTCAGGACTGCCCTAACCTGTTTAAAAAAATGTACTGGGGTTGCTGCACAGTGCATGAAATCAAAATATTATCTTTTTCCCCCGGTGTCAACAAATTTAGGGATCTAGCAGGCACATCTATAAATTAACTATTTCACTCATAAGCTCTGCAGTTCACAATGAAATGTACAAATATTAAACAAATATAATTTTCCTAATGAAGCAAAATTTTCAAGTACCCGAATGTCTATCAAACTGACCACAAGGGGGAGCTAGCATGTAACTTCTCATGGGGCAGAAGTGTTGAGATTGTGGGATTAATGTAACTCCTTTTTGGCTGGCAAAGACAAAGAAAGACATAAATATGACATTCGGAATTTGTTAAGAAGATAATATTACTTTATGTTAATGTTAAATGTTAATGTACTCAGTTTAACATAATTCCCTCATTTAATATGAAATATGTATTAATAGATTTGGTATGGAGTAACATTTTGGGGTTTCTCCACATCAATGATTAATTTATTAATATACATTTAAAAACATGACTTATTTTCTCAACTTAAAATATGCATATCCACATTCACCTCTATTAACACACGCACTCTCACACATACACACATACACACACACACAACTATTACATACTAAATAGCATTTAACTGTAAATTTTAAGAAGAGAAAATTCATCTTAAAATTTTAAATTAGTCTCTAAAATTTAGAATAGTTCTCCTAAGATGCATTAGAGTTATTTCAGTTGTTCACTGATTATTAATTTCTCAATATTTTCTTCTGACCTATAAATTTTACTTTATTGAAAATGTACAAATGTTGGTCTTAAGTTTTACTTTATTCATTTTGAATGAATTTCTCACAGGTTTAGTTTGCATGCATTTGTTGAGTTAACCCTGCAGATCCATTGTTAACATTATACTAAGGAGAACACACATACATGAATATGCTATCACATTGTAACATACACTAACAAAAATATTATATTGAAGAAAATTTAAATGCAGAATATTTAACAGCATCATTTCAAAATTTTAATAAAAAGTAGACAATTTTTATATTTAGCTTGCATTACTGATTTTATATATTTTATGCATTTGGAATGTACTGTGTATGAGAGAATTCCTTCAAAATATTTAAATTTTAATACATTTCTCCTGAAGCGTAAAATTTACATTGACTTTACATTGCTCAGTCTAATTTATATTCATCATCAAGGAAGGAGGAAGATTTGGGAGTAGTGTGGTTTCATCCCTGCTAAAAAGACAATGCTTTGATTAATGTCAGCAAACAGTCAACAGTAGTATGAGACAGGAGACAGAGATGTCCTTAAAAGAGGAGAGGAACTAAGCTATAGACACAATGCTTCAGGCTTTGGAGAATTCAAATTTGATATGATTTTGGTTTCCTAGTACCTAAGCCTTATATGCTATTAAATTGGGTTTGAAATGTTTCACACAAAAATTAATGTATGAAACCAGATAGTGAAATGATAAAGACAGAAATATAAGAAGGATGTTTTAGTCGTGTAGGTAATGGCAGCACTGAAAATGGCAGCTTCTAGTCCTAAGAGCTATATGTATCCAAATTTAAGATCATAGCAAAGCAGGATAAATTACAGGAGACTTTTATAACAGTGATTCCGGCTTCAGGAATAAACTCTTGAAACTATATCTATAACACATAATTATGCATTCTTAAAGAGTGTCTCTGAGCTGAAATTACATGAATTATATAAAATTCCATGAAGTCCTATTTTAAGATTTTTCCTTAATACTGTGAAGTCAATTATAAGACTGACATAGCAGTATTTGCTCTTCTTTATTAGCCTGTAAAGTTAACCGGCAATACTTGAAGTAATTCCAATGCATCAATCAATTTCCCTTCAAACTCAGCTTACCCACCCTATTATACTAATTAATCAAACCTTAAGTCTTTTACTATACATGCTCTCACAGAGTAGCCCCACAGATTCTAAATACGCACACTAAATCTTGAGATGGTCAGAGGATGTGGATATTCACAGAGAAGGGGAAGGTATTAGGTTAGAGTTGAATCTGGTTTGAAATTACACATACTGACTATTAACCCAACTGTTCTTGAAAACTGTGATTGCTTTAGTATATGCAGGTCATGACAGTCTCCTGAACTCTTTAGCATGTTGGTGTATGTGACACAGCCTTCCATGCTCTAAAGCAGTGATGCTTTTGAACTACCTAATATATTTACATCATCTTTTCTATTCTGATCGAGCGCAATCATTTTAAGATCATGAATAAGAAAATTTTAAATAAATATAATGCAAACACACAATTTACTCAGAAGAAAGGAAAAGATAGACTTTGAAAATCTTTAACTATTTTTAAGTTAAATGTGATTGTCACAACTGATTGAAAATAAGTCAAACAACTGAAACTAAGACATCAGTTTCATTCCTGTTTTTTTTAAAAACATAAAGTTATAAGTCATTATTATAAAATTAATTACATAGGATACATGTCAATATTTAACAATCAACAGCCATGTTCAGTATTACAGCCACGTAAAATATAAAAACGATACAATATAATAAAGATACTTGGGTTTTGTATTTTTGGCAGATGCCCTAAAGCATTCACCATATACACACAGTTCTTTCAGCAAACACTAGGGGGCGGTGTGGTATAATTGCTCTGGGGAGGGGGAAGTCTCAACCAGTGTATGCTTCTGAGGATTTATTTTCCATGTCATCAAGACCTTTCCTAGGCATTGTATTTCCAACCCTTCTTTACCTGCATAGCACTGTGTTGAATTAAGCCTAATCAATACACCTCAGCCTTCCTTGGAATTGTTTCATTGTTTTGTTTTCGAATTATGGTGACCATCAAAGACAGCTCATTACTATGCAATTAAAGTAACTTTAAAACAGTCATTTTGAAAAGGTAATTCACAATGCTTCTGAAGATAAATTGAAGAACTACAGCTCCTGTTTAGCGTTGCAAAGTGCTGGTGTTTATCCAGCAGGACGGGAAGAGAGAAATAAATAAAGATTGATAAATGGATGTGTGAGTGTGTGATCGCTATTCCTTAAGGCAGTTTCTGCTTATAAAGGTTACAAGCCTCAACTTTCAAAGTACATGTGTTGGACCAATATTTCTAGCTAGAGAGACATAAAGCTCTGGCTATACACGGCTATATGGCTAAAGACAACTTGGCAAAGCAGCTTTTATTTCAGCAAGATTGAGTCCTTTGTTGAGCACAAACATATATGCTAAGCAACCTATTTAGAAAAGACAAGAAAGGTCTGATTAAAAAGATCTTCTCTTTGAATTTTTGAGCTCTTGGTCTCTCAAGGCAGTGGTAAATTTGGAATGAGACCAGACTGCAAAATCAGACTATAGGTTATCTCACTGAAGCTCTGAGAAATTAATAGCTCCTTTATCTGAATCTTTAAGCGATCATCTCCAAAACAATATTCAGAGCTGTTTTGTAATTGGTCTGGATTTGATTTTCTTTGGAATTCTGAATGATTCATGTTACATATTATATATTAGTCATTCACAATTTATAAATGGCAACTTGACTACAGTATTTATGAATTACAATCAATACTGTAACAATCAAAATACTCACCTTCTCTATTTCAGTGGATTGTTCTCTTTTGTCCCTCTTAACTCTTTTCCAGACCCGCTACCTCAGAAGCAACACTGATCGTGACTTGTGGATATTTGTGAAAGCAGTTCAGGCAAAAGTAAGCTTTGAGATTCTAAAGTTGGAAATGAGAAATTTACACGGGGGGAGGGAGGGAAGAGAGAAGGGGGGTTGTATTTAAACAGGCATTTAAGAATCTATGTTCTTCTCCTATAAGTTCTTGCCTAAGTTCAGCTTCTATGCATAGTATAAACATTATAAATATTATCAGTTCTATTTGATTTGATAAAAATATCAAATGGCCATTGGGTGTTGAGGGGCATTGGGTGTTGAGGGACACTGAATTACCTTGAGTGTGGGCTGTGATAGAGATGGTTCAAAGGTAGAATTCTAAATACTGTTCAACCAGATTTCGGTTTCATGGAGCTGCAAAACATGTCTTAAGAGAGCCTTGTTCCCTCCTCCGAGACACTGCCTCTCTCTCCACCGGCGACTGCTTTTCTTCTGAAACACTTTCATAATCAAGTGACTTTCCTTGCATGGGTGCCTGGGGACAGCGGGGATTTCTCTGAGGATGAGGAAAGTTACGTATTGATTACTGTTGCTTGAGGCGTGTTTGCTCCAGAGCGAGCTAGCACAGACAGCTCGCCAGCACTGGACTTCACTGGCATTCACTGAAATATACATCGCACCGTGAGAAAGCGCGTACACACACACACACACACACAGACACACACACACACACACACAGTTCTCTCTCTCTCTCTCTCTCTCTCTCTCTCTCTCTCGGGCACGCGCACGCATGCGCGCTCACGCACCCACTCCGCACCTCCTTCAGAAGAGTGCACGAGGAGTCATGAAATCCGCAACTCCCTTGGCCCCCGTGTTTGTGTGTGTGTGTGTAAGCTAACGACCGGTGTTGGTGTGTGGACAAGAACGCATCAGGAAGACCGCAGCTACCTCTCTGCAAAGTCTGCCGCGATCCCCACGCCTGGCTTTCCATCCGATCCACACATGAAATCAAATCCCTGTCAAACTTTTCTCTTTCTGGAGGAACACTGCCGAGCTGCTTCCTCCGGGGAACTAAGGACCCCGGGCGCCATGGCCGAGACTTAGCGCGGGCTCTGCGGGCCCAGATGCTCTCGGGTCGGACTCAGCCAGTCATTGACTCTAAAGCGCTGGGGCTGCTGGCCCCGCCCCCGCCTGCCGTTTCTCCGCCTCCCATTGGGCGTGGGCCGAGAAGGCAGGGCCTGGCTCCTCACGCCGATTGGCTGGCAGAGAATCAGTATCAATGTTTAAGCGGCGGCGTGAGGTGAATAGAGTCAGTCAGCAAGAGACGCTGGGGAGAGCATCCGGACTGCGAGCCCCGGCGGCTGCCGCAGCGGAGGAGGGCGGCTCGGAGACGCTACTCCAACTGTTGAATTGAATTTTCACCTTCCATTTCCTCCGCGTCTTGGCTGGCGGAGATGGATTTATCCGGTTTGAAACCTGCACGTCTTTCTCGGGCTTTGGGGTGATCCTGACAGGCACCGAACCAGACTGAAAGAGACCACTCGTGACAGAAAAAAAAAAAAAAAGGAGAAATTAAAAAAAAAAAAAAAAAAAAAAAAAAAAAACCTCCACAACAGACTGCACAATTAACTCAGAGACCACTGAGAGGAAAATCTTGAACTAAGATCCTGGGCTAAGCTGTGAATCATTACTGGAAACGTGCCCTCACCCCTAAGACTGAGAGATTTGGGGGCATCCCACGCCTAACCAAGTGGAAAGATTTTTTTTTTCAAAACAAATATTCGTAAGCAAAGCAGACGCCTTGTTTTGCAGAGCCTCGGACTCCCGGCCGAAAGAGGTAGAGTAAAAGTGCTCCCGGATTCATCTTTGCCTTCCTCCCCCCACGCTCTTTTTTCTCGTTTTCTCCCCCCTACCCCGACGTAAATCCGGCCCTTTTTTTTTTGTTTTGTTTTGTTTTGTTTTTCTGTTTTTCCTATTGAGTGAGTCAGAGAAAGCCTTAAGAAGAAGCCTCAACTAATGTCTGTGAAGGGAGGACCGTGAGGAGAGAGTGAATACGATTCGTTCCGCTGCTTCTGACTCATCCCGCAGATCAGAACACCTGCATTTCTGGATGTGTCATTCCCGTATACCGAGGCGCCTGGAGAAGCTGAAATAATGTGTAGATCAACCCGTGCCTAACCTCCCCTTGGAGGTGGAGGTAGTTTCCCCTGGTGGGCGCCCTGGCAGAACTGCGGAGGCTGCAGCTCCTCACCCCTCTGCCTTCCCCAAGTCGACCAGAGACCGTGAGAGGCAGACTGCAGAATGCATCACGCCAAGCCTTGATGTATTCCATCCTCCCTACTCCTCCAATTTAAAACAACACTAACAGTAATAATAAGGGGGAAAGCCTACACTGTTTTCTCTTCAAATATTCACCCCTCTTGTTCCTCGCCAAGGTTTTCCTTTCTCCATGAAAAAGACTGGGAGGCTGGGCCACTGGAAGGAGGTGCTGAATAGAAAGAAAAGAGAGCCACTTGACAGCCCAGCCCTGTGAATGCAGAGACTGTTTCCCTTCTAGGGAGAGACAGGGAGAGTGTGTGTGTGTGTGTGTGTGGATGTGTGGATGTGTGTGTGTGCTAGTACTGGGAGGGTAGCTCCCTCCTCCTTTCTCCTCTGCCCTCGCCCTCCCCCTTCAAATCTGCACGTCTAACCATGAGTTGCCTGTTGATTTCCTTTCGTCTGGCAAGAGAAGCAAACTGGAATTAAACTGCAGGCAGAGAAGTCTTTGCTTGCAGGAAGAGGATGGGATGGTAGGGGCGGCCCCCGGCTTGGCGTAGAGACACCAGAGTGTTCTCCGAACAGAGGCGGAGATATATCTCTACATTTTCGTCTCCCAATAGGCTCTCGGCGCAAGTGCTGATCAGGCCGTGGCTTTCTTGATTTTGGGGGAGAACCTTCTCCGAGGAAGAGAGGGAGGAGCTTGGTGGGAGGGAGGAAACTACAAATCGGGACACTTCTTTTTTTTTTTCCCCCCTGCTGCATTTCCTCCCCTCCCTCTGGCTGCTCGGAAAGAAGAGGAAAAAAAGAAGAGAAAAAAAAAAAATACTTGGCTCGCAGATGCTGTCCGCTGCCGCCGCCGCTGCCTAAGCCAGCAATGCAAGATTAGATCTTTAAATGCAGCAATGCACTGCCTGAAAGCCGAGCATCCTGCCTAAGGAGCAGCCAGTTCTCTGTGCGCCAGGGCAGCCTCAAATATCCATATGTATCTGTGACTCTTCGTCCCTACTCATTCCCTGCAATCCCATCTCCGAATACGAGTAACTAAAGGATTCCACTTTCTGATCTGCCTGGAGACACACCTCCCGAAGCCCTCCCCCACTCGATTCGAAGAGTATTCTGTAGGCTGCCTGAGGGAGTGGATTTTTTGCAGCGCCTAGCGGGAGTGAGAAAAACCCACCTATTCTTCGGCTCATTATCATCTCTTCCAGACTCGATTTCCTTCTTATCGCCAGCCTCGTCGCGCAAGTTTGAACCTCCCGAAGTCCGGGCGGGAGAGACAAAGCCCTGGGCTTGCCCTCAGCCGCAGGGAGTCGCCGCCTTGCTGGGAGCTGCTGCAGCTTCGCTGCGCGGCTGTATCTCTCTCCCAGTGCGAATGCTGTAGATCAACAGGTTCGGGCAACTTGAGCGGAATAAGGAGAGACTGCTCGGTGCCGCAGCCCGGGTGCAGAAGGAAGGAAGGATTCGCAGACTTGTGGCTCGCTCCGAGCTCTTACGCTCCGCCCCGGTTCCAGACTGGCGCGCACCCACCAGCCAGCACCTCCAGTCCGGCTGCTCCCGTTCCCACCCCACCGGTCTGGGATGTACCTTTCCATCTGTTGCTGCTTTCTTCTGTGGGCCCCTGCCCTGACACTCAAAAACCTCAACTATTCCGTGCCAGAGGAGCAAGGGGCCGGCACGGTGATAGGCAACATTGGCAAGGATGCCCGACTGCAGCCCGGGCTTCCGCCGGCTGAGCGCGGTAGCGGCGGCGGGAGGAGCAAGTCCGGCAGCTACCGGGTGTTGGAGAACTCGGCACCGCATTTGCTGGACGTGGATGCGGACAGCGGGCTCCTCTACACCAAACAGCGAATTGACCGTGAGTCCTTATGCCGCCACAATGCCAAGTGCCAGCTATCCCTAGAGGTGTTCGCTAACGACAAGGAGATTTGCATGATCAAGGTAGAGATCCAGGACATCAACGACAACGCTCCCTCCTTCCCCTCGGATCAGATAGAAATGGACATCTCCGAGAACGCGGCACCCGGAACCCGCTTCCCCCTTACGAGCGCACACGACCCAGACGCTGGTGAGAACGGACTCCGCACGTATCTGCTCACCCGCGATGACCATGGCCTCTTTGCCCTGGACGTCAAGTCCCGCGGCGACGGCACCAAGTTCCCAGAGCTGGTCATCCAAAAGGCGTTGGACCGCGAGCTGCAGAACCATCACACTCTGGTGCTGACGGCCCTGGATGGCGGTGAGCCTCCACGCTCCGCCACGGTTCAGATTAATGTGAAGGTGATCGATTCCAATGACAACAGTCCAGTCTTCGAGGCTCCGTCATACTTAGTGGAACTGCCCGAGAACGCTCCACTGGGTACCGTGGTCATTGATCTGAACGCCACCGATGCTGATGAAGGTCCCAACGGAGAAGTCCTCTACTCCTTCAGCAGCTATGTGCCCGACCGCGTGCGAGAACTCTTCTCCATTGATCCTAAAACTGGCCTAATCCGCGTTAAGGGCAACCTGGACTATGAGGAGAATGGCATGTTGGAGATCGACGTGCAGGCCAGAGACCTAGGACCTAACCCAATTCCAGCCCACTGCAAGGTCACAGTCAAGCTCATCGACCGCAACGACAACGCGCCGTCCATTGGTTTCGTCTCCGTGCGCCAGGGGGCGCTGAGCGAGGCCGCCCCGCCTGGCACAGTCATCGCCCTCGTTCGGGTCACTGACCGAGACTCGGGCAAGAATGGGCAGCTTCAGTGTCGGGTTCTAGGTGGAGGGGGGACTGGAGTTGGAGGTGGCCTGGGGGGTCCCGGGTCCGTCCCCTTCAAGCTGGAAGAGAACTATGACAACTTCTACACCGTGGTGACTGACCGCCCGCTGGACCGTGAGACCCAAGATGAGTACAATGTGACAATAGTGGCCCGGGACGGCGGCTCCCCTCCACTCAACTCCACCAAGTCCTTCGCTGTCAAGATTCTGGATGAGAATGACAACCCGCCTCGTTTCACCAAAGGACTGTATGTGCTCCAAGTCCATGAGAACAACATCCCAGGAGAATACCTGGGCTCAGTGCTCGCCCAGGATCCCGACCTGGGCCAAAATGGGACAGTGTCATACTCCATTCTCCCCTCACACATCGGTGACGTGTCCATCTACACCTATGTGTCCGTGAACCCCACCAACGGGGCCATCTATGCCCTGCGCTCCTTTAACTATGAACAAACTAAGGCTTTTGAATTCAAGGTGCTGGCTAAGGACTCGGGGGCGCCAGCGCACTTGGAGAGCAATGCCACAGTGAGGGTGACAGTGTTAGACGTGAATGACAACGCTCCGGTGATTGTGCTTCCCACTCTACAGAACGACACAGCGGAGCTGCAGGTCCCGCGCAACGCTGGCCTGGGGTACCTAGTAAGCACAGTGCGCGCCCTAGACAGCGACTTTGGAGAGAGTGGGCGCCTCACCTATGAGATTGTGGATGGCAACGATGACCACCTGTTTGAGATCGATCCGTCCAGCGGCGAGATCCGCACGCTGCACCCCTTCTGGGAAGATGTGACCCCCGTGGTGGAGCTTGTGGTGAAGGTGACCGACCATGGCAAGCCCACCCTGTCCGCCGTGGCCAAACTAATCATTCGCTCAGTGAGTGGTTCCCTGCCTGAAGGGGTACCACGAGTGAATGGTGAGCAGCCCCACTGGGACATGTCTCTGCCTCTCATAGTGACACTGAGCACGATTTCTATCATCCTCCTAGCGGCCATGATCACCATCGCTGTCAAGTGTAAACGGGAAAACAAGGAGATTCGCACTTACAACTGCCGCATCGCCGAGTACAGCCACCCGCAGCTAGGCGGGGGGAAGGGCAAGAAGAAGAAAATCAACAAAAACGATATCATGCTGGTGCAGAGCGAGGTGGAGGAGAGGAACGCCATGAACGTCATGAATGTGGTGAGCAGTCCCTCCCTGGCCACCTCCCCTATGTACTTCGACTACCAAACCCGCCTGCCCCTCAGCTCGCCCCGGTCAGAGGTGATGTATCTTAAGCCAGCCTCCAACAACCTGACTGTCCCGCAGGGGCACGCAGGCTGCCACACCAGCTTCACCGGACAAGGGACTAATTCGAGCGAGACCCCTGCCACTCGGATGTCCATAATTCAGGTAGGAGACTTTTAGAGTAAAGGGGACTTCATTTAAAAGCTCTTGCTGGTGCTATCCTGAGACCTCTGAATAAGAGAAAGCCAGATGGCCCACAATAATGAGTGTGGGGTGGGGTGTAGGTGACAGAAAATGGTTCACACCTTTGACCCTGTGTGCACACCATTTCCTATTCAGAACTCCCCCCACCCCGTGTAAATAGCTAAAACACACACCACACCTCTGTTTTCTTTTCCAAATTTATCTTTACACATTTTGAAATGATAACAACAGTCAGTATTTAAACTTTATTTTATTTGCAGGACTATATTTCTTTCCAAAACAGGATTCCCAGAGTAGACCAAAAAGGAACAAAAAAAAAAAAAAAGAAAAGAAAAAGAAAAAAGAAAAAGAAAAAAAGAAAGAAACAGTTAATTTCCTTTCATGAGTTTTATTCCATTAAAACGTTTTGTTGATATGAAATTTATATTCCAAATTAGAGCTAACTTCTTTAGCATGAAACAGTCACCAGCTATGAAACAATTGGAACACAGTCCCACCCTCAGATAGATCAGTTTTATATTTTGAAAGCGTCCTAGGCACTTGAACCCCAATTATTCCTTAACTAAACTTTCAGCTGAAACATGGGAAGTGTGACCCACATTCTAATGCACTTTGTACAAGTTAGGCTCAGTGACCAGGAAAAAAAAATTCTTTAGAAAACTTTTATTAGTACCAGGTTTTCCTGTCAGCTTCCTGTAATCACTACAGGGTGAAAAGTCTACCTAAAGTGTCATAAGATCTTTTCTATGCTACTGATGACAGGGAATTAAATTGCAGTGAGTCCCACATGACTTATTTATTTTTTTGAATTGGGTATCTACACATATTATTAAACATACATATGAAAATAAAATAAAACCATTGTCCGGGGCTTAGGCATTGATTCTTGCAAAGATGATTGTGCTCTGACAGGCCAGTTCCTTCTTGTTCCTTTATTCACTGCTGCTCTGTCACAGAAAAAAATAATTCCTGGTTTTTATAATATCTAGAACACGCGTTGTTACAAATTTTCTCTGAATGAGCAGGCATAACCAAATTGACATTTTTGGGTGGGGGTTAGTTTGAAGTAAACAAAAAGTCACTGACCTATTATTATGCTTTAGAAAGCTTGTCTCAGTAAAGTTACTATTGTTCACATGGAAGGCAGATGACCCATAGCCGTGCTAATATAATCCACACAGGTCCTAATGCTGAGCAGAAAACAGTCTTTATAGCAGCATAGTGTCTAGGTGAACGGGGCTAGTCGAGTACGATATGCTTTATTATTCAAGCATAAAATTCCATTTTTATAGTATTCACTGTATATGAGTAAGCATGTAATCATGGATTTAAAGTTTATATGAAATATGAAAGAAATTCTCAGCTATAAAAACTTGGCTTCTAAAATTGTCTTCCTGTGATGGCGTGAAACGGGTGTTTATGAACACTAATATCCCTATGGGGGAATAATGATTAAATGTTTGTTTATAGATGTAATGAAGTCATTTTGGATTTACAAGTATTTTGCACGCCTGTCCTATATTTATGTCACTGACGAAGATGTCCCAAAAGGTTAATACTTAATCATCTGCTTTTAGAGTTGAGAGTTGAATTTTCATCTAGTTTCCAGCATTAAAAAATATATAGATATGAAATCAAGTTGGCCCAGTAAAATTCTCAGCAAGTCTGTGTTCTTAGACTAATGAAGAGCATACTTGAATAGAAATATCCAAAACTTTGGAACGATGTGGCGCTTATACGATTTTAACCATATTGTATTGTCATTGAAGCTGGTCATTGGTTCTTAAGCATACTGGTGGGTCCTCACTAATAGTGAAACACAAGCCAAGGAAAATCACAAACTATCCAAACTTCCCACAGCTTAAGCAGTAAATGAAAGACTCTTTGTATTATTCTATGTCTAAAAATGTAACTCAGTACAAAATGGACTTTGGTTCAAGTTTGTAATTTTACCAAGGGTCTCAATTTCCTGTTACTTCTATGTTAAAAAAAAAAAATCTTAACATAAGCAGCTAACAGTTACCCCATTTTTTTCTTGTAATCCTTTTAAAAGACGAGTTATAGAATCCAATCAATTAGTGTCGTACAACATCTCTCTGATGTTTATTATAAAAAATCATAATGAATCAGCCAGTTGCTACCCCCTTACTCTTTCTCAAACTGGGCTGCAGCTCACAGTGGGCTGGGGTAGAGTGAAGGGAGTCTGCAGGGATCCCATAATCCTGTATCCAGCTCATTGGTTAGCACAGGTGTCACCCTGCCTGCAACATGAACTTGCCTCTCATTTCATGTCCCCTTAAAGTAGACTCGTATTCCACAGGATAAAACTGGGTCAACAGCTAGGAGCTCTGGTTCACCATTATTTCCCAGTATCTTACATAGTGTTCTGAAAGCACATAGTGGATCTTTATGAATGGGTTAAACAATTCTTCACTACTGTGTTGTCATAGCCTTGTACAATAAGGAGATATGAAATATAGGAACTTTGGTACTGTGTGGCTCACATTACAGCTAAAGTTGAAAGCGTTTCAGTCTGAGAGTGTTTTGATCGCAGGGTCCCAGGTTCATGTTTCACAGTTTTGTTTCATCTCAGGTGTATATATATTAAAATAGATATGTAAAAAGGAGATTTTACTTTCATTAAACCCTGTGAATCAGACCATAAAGTGTCTAGACAATAGATGTGTGACTGTAATATCGATAATTGCTTAGGATAATTGCATAGTTGAAGTTACAATATGATATTTTATTTATTTTAAGATATAGATGTTGTGTTGAACAGTAGAAACAGATTTTGAAGTGCGTAAGGAAATAGTCTGTCACAGGAATGTCTGAGAACACTTTTCCGCGTGTATTGTTTTATGTGGTGATGTAAAATGTAACATAAAGGTAAAAATATTTACTGAATATTCTGAAGAATAACTATTAATTGTGGCTTTCTAAGAAAAGGTGCAGACTTGGAGTATCTATCAGTAGTAGAAAAGGGAAGGCAGAAGGTCAGTCAGAACTTCACAGTCACTCCTGGTTAAACAGAGTGGCCAGCCTGAGATACAGGAGCCCCCAATCAAGAAAACAAAACAAAACAAATTAAGTTAAATCTCAGGCAACTTCTCAACAGGTGTTCTCCCTGAGTCCTCATGGAGAAGAAACAAAATGGGAAATGGTGATGAAGGGGTTTCCTGATTTTGTCTTGTTTTATTTTTTAAAATACCTGTATTCTCCCGCAGTGCCTACTGCAGTTTTTATATATTCTTGTTGACAAATGTTCATTAACCCAACAAAAAGTTTTATAAAGTTTAAAGAAATACATAGTTTTACAAATCAGCTTTAAAAAAGGCCTGTCCATTCACTTCAAATTCCTCATGAAAAACAGTAAAATTTGCTTTAAGTATGTTCATGAAGCTGGCAACATAAATTTACCAAATATAAGCTAAGCACATGACTTTAAATATAAATGAAGGAATTAAGGGTATGGTTGGTGCCTAGTGCAAATTAACATGAGAAAGTGGGGTTGGCCTGTAAAGGACTGTAAGGAGGAAGCTCAGGAACAAAGAGTTAAATGTGTTTTAGAAAAGATGAAAGCCAGTGTCCTTAATAATGGTGTTATCTACTGTGTGTCTCTTTTCTCATTTCTCTAACACAGGAGTTTCTTGACTCTAAGTACCTGTTCAGATGAGTGCCCAGGACCTCAAATGACCCTTCATATCCCATACTCCTTAAATTAATAATTTCAGCAACAGAGGCAGAGTATGAATATGCTTTGGAGTCACTTCAAATTTTGAAAGTATTTTGCTGCACGTTTGATGCTGAGAAGATACCACATGACTGGTCTCATGCACTCACCATTCCTCAGAAAATCCTACTAATGAGCCTTACGTTGAGCTCATCAAGAGAGGGATGAGACTGTCCTCCCGTCTCCTGTGGCACATTACTTTTTAATTTCTGCAAAGATTATTCAAACATAGGATTAATTTCTACCTTAGTGTAATGAGTATACACTATCACAATCAGAATTCTAACTGAGCATTGGAAGTTTGAAATTTCTCTGGAGATTTAAAATTTGTTTTTAAAGTCCCAAACTTATTCTTAGTATCCTCACTAAAATGCTAATATTACCGTTAGTCAGATGTGCTTTCGTGGAGATTACCTCCAATGTGAACTTGGGAGCATTTCTCTATTTGATAACAACGGAAAAATACTATTAAACTAGAAGCCACAGAATTTTATTGTTACTATAGGTGACAAAAAAGCTCTTCATGAATTATGAACTTTATTACCCACTAGCATCCTTATTTTAATAAAATTCCCACAAAGATAGACATGTGGTTCTTGATCATCCTCACATTGATACGAAAATTCTTTTAGGTTTGTATATTAAAATTCTTTTAGGCTTGCATATTACAAAAACAAAACAATTTCAAAAATTTTACTTCACTTTTATATGGGCGAGTTATATTATTTTGCAAAGTATAATGTACACATTTACAGCAAGGATTTTGAAATTACGTTCCTAGCATTTTTTTTCTTATGAAAAATTGTATGTGAACAGAGAAAAAAATGTGCCCTAAAACTCTTATCTCAACCTCATATACTTAGTTATAAAACCGTTTATATTCCTTAAAGAAGAAAATAAGCAGTGCTTACGTTGTTCACTTACAGAAAGTTGTGCCTAGGAAGTCAGTGTTATTATAGATGTACATGATTCAGATCTGCATAGTGCCTAGAAATAGCTTTATATGTGAACTTAAAATGATTGCTCCTAAAATAACCCCCACCTGTCATCTCAGTTTAAAAAAAAAGTATAGAGTTTACATATTTAATGGGAAGACATTGAGTATTTGCAGTGAATGTTTAGTGCTGTTTTTGAGTGCCGTGGTTTATTTATGTGTAGGAGACATCACTATAAGATCTCGAACATGTCACTGTGAGTGTTGCCTGTGTAATACAGAGGACCAGCTAAACGTACAGTGTAGAAGCATAGGTGTACAAGCTGAAGGTTCTTCAGAGTTCTAAAAATTAATAGACATTTACTTGCACTCAGTAAAGTTTGCTCTGCCTATACTTCTAAGATTATAAAGAAATAAACTTTTAGGAAAATGTAGGTATGTCTTCACCTATGTTTATATTTATCTATAAATATGGATATTTTCAGCACCAAGCACAAATATCCCATTTCACAAATTTCAGTTCAAAGCAAGTCACTTTTTAAAGTCCTTTGAAAAAATATTAAACATTACAATGTAGAGCTTACATGGATGAGGGAAAAATCTAGACTAATGCTAAGCAAATGTTTGCTACTTTGGGGACTGGTGGGATGGCTGGAGACATTAAAAACATATGGTGTAAGGTTGATGATGAAAGACCAAGAGGAGGAAGTTTCTACAGCTGGGCTCAGGCCTGTGAGGAAATGATGCAGAGAAATCTTGCAATACACTCAATAGTGGGTACATTCTTACAAATGCACTGGCTAATTACTATATTACTCATTGCTCCAGAATGTATTCCCCTAGGTAATACGTCTGTTTAATAAATCCCACAGGGCATTACCTTCAAGTCATATTTTAGTAAAGCATTAGTGAAGTGATTTCTTTGGATCAAATTCCTTCAACCCATGATGTATAATTGTTGAAGAATAGCATACAGTTCATTTTTTACTAATCCTTTGGAAGAGAGAGTGACTTCTGCCACCCACTTACATGACACTTTCTAAGTTCATCAGACCTACACTAATCTATTGTCAACCTACTTTAGTAAAGGAGACTTTGACATGAATTCCCCTCAATGGCAGCAATGCAGTATTTTACAGCAAGTCATAGCTTTCACTGGTAGGTTTGACAGTGATGTATTGCTATCCTTTGGTCTCTGGAAATAAATCATCTATAATAAAGAAGTCCTTAATGGCATCAACATTCTTGCGGTGACTAAGCAGAAATGTGCTTCTGCTTCATAGTTACTGCAGAGGAACCAGTTCAGTATGTGTAAGGGGCAGTATAAAAGAAACATGCAGAGCAATATATAAATGTAAGTTGTGGTTTTATGGGAGGCACATTTCACTGACATGTATTCTCATAGACTAGGAAATTGGTTTTCAGGTAGTGCTTGAGAGAATCTGTTGACATACATGTGACACAGTATTGTTTGTCTTTTCTGGTCATTGTGACATTAGGCCTTGAACTGGATCTATTCCAGGCAGTTTTAATGTAGTGAAATGGTTCTCATGGTTCGTTGAGCATCTAGCAGAACTATGCTGAATACAATTGGCACATTTGCACATATTTATTCAAAAAATAAGGCAGTTAAACAGTATAATTATGGGAAAATGAATCATGACAACAAAAGACTATTTAAGTTAACGAGCTTTGTGATCAAATGATAAATACAGGTTGGAGAAATGAAACTTTATATGTAACTAATCTACATAAATATACTTTCGTTTGATTAGAGGGATGGAATATATTAAAATACTTAAATAATGGTAGAAATGCATTTTACTCAGGCATTTTAAAATATTTCAATATCCACGTTATCATATTTTTTTATATTCAAATTCTAAGAAGAAGTCTCATCACCCATATCAATGTTATATAAAATTGGCGTGGTAAAGATAACATAATTTCAAAGATCCAACTTTGTTCTATAGTATACTTAGCCTAAACATTTAATTCTTTTAAAATTTGTAATGTGTTTATTGATTTTTAATTACTGAAACACATTAAAGGGACCATTTAAATGACAATTTCTTGTTTACTGCCTTTATCAGCTCAAAGCAGTCTTTGTAGGGTTTAAAAGCCAAAGCTGTTACAATGAATTTCAAGTTTGAAAGTATACATTTACAGTTGTTTGGTGGATATTTACTGCTATGTGCAAACATACATTTTATGCTTATAAATCATGTTAATACATATGTAGATGCCAACTTTTCGTTCTGAAAGGTCCCTGTGTTATTCTAGAGGCATTAACACTTAGAGGCAACTGAACCTGAAAACTGGACAACTGCGTGAAAGACTCACCTCCTCAACATGACTGATGTTTTATACATATTTCTTTCATTTTCATATTCAAATAATAGCTTAAAACACCACTTATATATGACTTAGAACATTCATTCATAGTATTTCTTACTGGACTCTTAATAATCATATGAATGCATAAAATTTTAGGATCTTCCAGAGAAACTCAACCCAAAGTTAAAGTGATTGTTTCCTAAATTTTGCTTTTTGTATACACATACAAAATCAAAACACACTGTTATTTTATATTTAAAAGGATTCAGGAATTAAGAGGATTACAATCTTTCTTATTTTTATAATCCCAATCTAGACTATGTTTCCTAAATTTACTATTTCATGGTAAATATTCACACCCATGTTCAAGTCTTGACACTATAGGTTTATCGACCTTTAATATATAACTTTGGTTTTCAAATCATAGTCCTCTATATAAACACCTTTGATAGAGCTGCTTACTTTTCAAACAGCTTATTTTTTTACACTACACTAAGATTATTGTATGGTTGAATATTCTCCAGGTTATTATTTTCCCCACAGTAGAAAAGTTGGATGTAGAGCTGAGCTTCTTACAGAAAATAATTTAAATACATGTACAAACTGGCATTGTGTGCTTCTTACCAGTGCTTTTATTCCCATAGGTCACTTAACAAGAAGAAATTAGAATATTTAAGAAAGCAGTTGCCTATAAATTTATCAACAATCTACTAAAAGAAAAACTATATATATTCACTTTCCCGTATTGGAAGAGAAAAAAATGGCTTTTATTAAATGAGTGTTGTTGGATTTTTTTTTGTTTTTTTTTTTTTTTTTTTGTTATTTTCTTGGTCAAGCCTGACATTCCTTAATGGAACATATTTTCATAACTATTAATCATATGAATCTTCTGACAACCTTTAAAATGGGTTGCTTTGATTTTATAGTTAAATTGTAAAAAATAGAATAAAATATGATCTAAATTCTAGTGATCTCTTGCTTGGGACTCTCTTTGGACATACTGGGCTTGCTTTCTAGTCTATTTTGCAGACTTTCACGTATTTTAAGAAAGTTTCCTAAAGGTAAGCAATTTCTCACCAACAACAAACATAAGAGGAATCATAACACACCTGAAAGATAAGAAATCAACTATTATCATTTTCACTCTAGCTGATTGAATGATTACAAAGAAAACCATCATCACATCATTTCAAGTCAAGATATGTAGTTTTTTCCTTTATTTTGCTATTGTCTGAATCTCTGCATAGCCTTAAGTCATAATAACAATGACACTGTCTTTTGTAATCTGCCCTCATATTGTAATGGGCCCTTATTTCAAAAGTCTGTGAATAAAGAAGTCAAGGTTGTGTACATATATACACACACAGTTATATATATATAGAAATGATATTCCCCTGTAACAGAAGACAGTCAAGTTTTCTATGGAACTCACTTATATGTAGGACTGTTGAGAGCAGGTATGAATGGGACTAGCAAACAGTCCAGTTTCAATTCATAGACTGATGGAAACGTCTCTAACCTGGCACTTCTATGACACCACATCATGGTTAGTATTGTTAGCTGTGTTTACGTCTTGACCTTCAAGGGAAAATTATTATTTTTTCCTAGATGATAATAAGTTTGGAAAGAAGACAACAATCCTTTGAAACAAACAATCATTCAGTACCATTTTTAAAAGTAATTACTGAAGGTCTGTTCTGAGATGTCGTTCTGATTCCAAATCCCTAAGTAGTGAAAAAAAAAACCCGGAAATATGAGGAATACACTTAATATTTTTACTTCTGATTTTGAGCAATAGACTTTCCATAATTTTTTTATATAATGAAGACTATTACACAGTAATTTGGGTTAGAATACATGCCCAGTTCCCCATCTCAAAACCCAATTTGTTACCACCTGTGGCTATTTCTATTTAAAAAAAAAGAAACATAATTACTATGAGTCTCAGCAGTCTTAAAGTAAATTTTTGCAATTACAATACCTCCCTTGGGCAGATGTGTGAAAATGGTAGATTAATTCCTGCCAGGATTTTTCTCTTCCTTCTGCGTTTCTAGGCTTTGTATCTCCTTCTGATTAGAGGAGTGTTTGCTCTGGGTAAAGGTTATGTAGGTGTTTCTGTAGTAAATCTCCAGAAATAAAGATCCACAAATCAGCCATTAAATTTTGCCCTCGGCAAAAACCTGACATGTAACAACTCACCGAAGGGGTGGATAATATTTTCCATTCCTGTCCTCTGTGGCCTGAGTTAAGTTTGAAGTAAAACAGTAGGAATGTTCGACTACCTTGAGAAACAGGACAAAGGCATATCTAAGTGAGCAGAAGCTGTAGGAATGATTCTATTTTCTGCTTGCTTCCGATGCTACCTGAAGCCTAAGAATTTAAGAGGCAGATATTAAAGATATCAGAACTCCAGGGTTAACAACTCCTTTCGAACCATCTCGTTCTGTTGAGGTGGTGGTACTTTATAAATGCCCTTCTTGACAGTTTGGACAGTGTTTAACGTCTGGATGTCTGTTACAACTATATGATATTAAGATTCAGTTAGTTTCTCTTGTCTAGGTGGAGTACTTGAAGATAGGTAGCACATCACTGTTTTTGTAGTTTATACTTGGTACCTTTAAAACAAGAGTAATAAGAATTCCTCGGTGTTTTTGCTGAAATGTTTCAGGTTCATAGAGAAAATGGATATCCAAAGATTAGAGTTTTTATTAGCATCAAGCTTTCTCAGTATTACTCCATACTGGACATTGTTTACACACAAACACACACACACACACATGCATATGTATATAGCATTCAGCACAATAGGTGTTGATTATCATCTATTTAAACACATTTTATTCTTTGCTGTGATTTACAGAGCCTTATGCCACTCAGTTGTCAAATATATTTTATAAAGTTGTTTCTTCCAATTCTAAGAAATCAGTAATTTGCCACAATCATTTACTTTATATTTTGAGGTACTTTCATGCAAATACCTCATTAAGTAACTTTTAATAAGGTAAAATAATTGTGAAATCATAAATATTTATTTTTATTTTTTGAGGTATAGTTTTGAGATTTATTATGTTTGCACATGTGATAATATTAATAGAAAAAATACATTGCCATTATATATATATATATATTAAAACCACACATTTGTTCAGAAAATTCAGATTTAATATATATATATTAAAACCACACATTTGTTCAGAAAATTCAGATTTAATATATATATATTAAAACCACACATTTGTTCAGAAATTTCAGATTAATATATATATTAAAACCACACATTTGTTCAGAAAATTCAGAATCTGTTTGGACTATGTAAGTGCTAATGTAAATTCTGTGCCTATACTAAAAAAGCATTTTGAGGGATATCAAGCTGCCTATTTTCCTGCTGTTATTTAACTGATAGTCACAAACTAAAGTTATTTGATTCATTCATAATTATTAATCCAATGAAGAAACATTAAAATATTGTTAAAATGAAATTGTTTACTTTTTTGTAATGTATCAACCAGATTTATTTATCTCTTTTATTTTTTTATTGAATATTCTCTGCATTTACATTTCAGATATTTTCTATTTCCCCCAATCGCATCACCCATTCTCCTCCCACTGCCTCCATGAAGGTGCTCTCTATCCCAACCACCCTCCCCTACCTCAGCACCTTGGTGTTCCACTACACTGGGAAAAGGAGACCAAAGGCCTCTCCTCCAACTGATGTCTTTACTTTTACACTATTTTAAAATTTAGGTGTTATCCATCTGAGTTCTAATTGCAAGGTTCATTCACATCTAAGGATAAAGGGACTTGAAAGAATAAAAGTTGCAAGAAAATTACATTTTCAAATCACATCAAAAGTTCATTCAAGGGATGAGGGTGTGATTCCATGGAAGAATAGTTTTGTAGTATGCAAGACCCTGAGTATCACCCCCAAGATTGAAGAAAAAAAAACTGTCGTGTATTTCTACTTAACCAGCTCCTGTAGGCTATAAAATAAATTAATTCTATCAAAAAGAGATGTAGGTTAGAGTTTTTAAATGCTTATGGTCTATTTGCATTTTAGGGAGAACACAGGCACTTCTTGACAGATTAAATCTAATGTTGTTACATGCTGTGGGAGATGAGGCTACAGACAGCTCACACCGCTGACGCTTATGCCCACACCCAACATAAACACTATGCTTCAAGTCTATCCATTAATTCATGTTGTACCATTGGTGTTTCCGAAGATAGGCACATTGACAGCCACCCTGCTGAATGCAGAGGATACAGATGTGGTAAAGTTTGGAGCTGTGAGGATGGCAGCTGTCTTTTCTTTGAAGGGCATTGAAGCAGATGTTTCATCAGACACTACTGACCAGACCAGAAGCCTGTCATAAACTGTGCATGTTTTATTCATTTCTCTCCTGTATGCCTTTTCCCTGAGACATTTTACATATACCTATGTGCTCTTTCTAAAAGTCTATTTCCAAAGCATTTTTCTATATCTGAAAAATTCTAAATGATGTTGAGAGCCTTAAAAAATTTTTGCAAGAACACAAGTCTTCAAGCATTTGTGAATCATTTCACAAGACTTCCAATTTAATATATTTCATCTGCTTAACAGCAGTTAAAACTCTTTTTCAAATGTTTGAAATGTGTCTTTTTAAAATACTGATGAGAAACACAACTGTGATCTTATTACTTAGAAGTCATAGGCAAGCAGACCATGAGCTGTAGGCCAGGCTGAATTACATAATCAGACTATGTCTCATGTAGCCTCTGTTTGGACGTATCATTCAATGGTACAGCAGATTTCTACTATGTCCAAGGCCTGACGTCAAATCCCTGACACCATAAAAAAGTAGATGATAATGATATAGATGTAAGGAAACATTGGTTTTACCTTATCCAGAACTCAAAACACTTTTGTCTTTGCCATGTTGATTTTTTTATCTGGGACCTTCCAGTGTAAAGTATGTGTTTATATATATATTAAAGTATCTTGTATATTTCCATATGCAGGATGTTTTCTACTTAAAATTCAGATATAGGTGGTGACAAAACTTGGTGGTATTCATTGGCAAATTAATTGAATTTTGTTTGTGTGTAGGAATGACACAGTTGGTGTTTCAGTATAGAGATAAATATCATTAATGGCATTAAATAGTTTCATGTATGTCTTTTTGAAATTATAGTTAAGTAGACAAGAAAATATGGACCACTAGTTAAAATAAACAATTTGTTTAGCTCTTTTAAATTCTAGAAATGAATATAGATTTTAAAAGAAAAAATTGTTGATTTTTTTATATGAAAGAAAGAAAAAAGAAACCCGATAGCATGAGTTCTCCTTTCTATCCTTCCGGCAGGAATGTACATAGAAAGACACAGTGAAGACATTTCCTCTCACCTGCCACATCTAAAGAACTTAAACAGTCCCACTCAATGTTGGTTTTTAGCCAACTTTTCTGTTTATAGCTATACATGCTGACCAGCGTATACACTTACCATGCAACAAAAGGCACCTCATGTTACAGTCAGTCAAACATTCCTTATGTCTTTTAACTTGAAGTTTCCCATTGAGTTTTAGGATGCGTATGTTTGGTGCTTATGTTAAATTTTCAGCATGCTACTGCAGAAATGAAATTTGCAAGGAGACTTTAGTATTTAGAAGTATTGTCATCTAGGATTTCAGGATAAAGAGTGACATGCTCAGAGGGTGGAAGAAGGAAAGGACCCCCTGGAAACACACTGGCTTGGGAAGTGAAGGATCATTTTACTTGGTTAATTGCAATAATCTATCATCTTGTTAGGAAATTAAGGTACAATCAACATGGTCCATGAAAGCATCAAACATCCAATCTTCAGGTTCCATTTCACCCATCTCCTCTCAAAATGTCATTAGAAATGTGAACCCAGGACCTTTAACATCCATGTTTGACTACAGAGTCAAAGCTGACATTTTCACATTGTTTGTAGATAATTTGGTGAGTGATCTACTCTGCACATTTCTAACCTAATTACTCCTTTAAAAAAAAATACATCTAAACTAATGTCAAGCTTAATGTTCTGGTGTGTTCTTGACAAAGAGTCAACACAGTTGTTCAATCTTGAGTCTGGCAAAGAGCAGCTGATTTTCTACACCTTTAAGGTTTTTATAAACTAGGATCGCTGCCCAAGTTGTGACTGCGACTTTATGACAGGTCTCTGCTCTTCTTAAATTTCTTAAATGTATGCTTGAAATTTATAACTACACTTAAGCCGCATGCTAAAGTCTGTAGAAAAGAATAGGGTACCTACGTACTAATTCGGGCTTCCGTGAGTGTTTTACACACCTTGGGTACTTTTTGTCAAGGTATGCATGACAGGAGAGAGGCATTCTAGAACACTTTTTGTGTGTTCACTTAGAAGAGGAGAACATGATAAAATTATGTGCCTAGCATAAGAAGTGAATTATGCAAATTGATGAAGGTTTCTTGTCAACATCCACGTACTCCTCTGCTCGGGGAAGTTCATGTATCTTGGAAAAGACTCATGATTAGACAGGTGTTTTTTGAGCCCATGAGATCACAGTTCTGAAATATTTATATAGTGGCTAGCCAGATGTACACGGTTTAACCTTGCAATCCTGTCTCCCAGCTCTCCCAAATACTTAGAAACTTGTTAAGTTAGGGGCTGATTGTTTTGGCAGCCTATTCCCATTAATAGGTTTCAGGTATTCCTTATTTACAAGCCTGTGCTCTTAATATAATCCAGTATATTAAATCACAGGGAAACAGGAGATTCTATTGAAGGGCTAATTGACATGGAAGCTTTTTCTAAAGCTTTTTAATTTGTTTCTTATTGACTGCATAATATCAAGAAGACACAGTGCGAATAACATAAATGTTTGGATACCATGCTACTGCCATTTTAGTGTGAAGTAGCTATTGCTCATACATCTTGTTCTCATAGCATAATCTTGATATAAGCCACATAAGACTAGGCATCTGCTATTTAAAATACTCCTCCCAGCATCCTCTTGAATGCAAAGCTTACTGTCATTTGACATGGGAACGTATTTTAAATGCACTCATCTGTGTTGTTATTTTTGTTTTTAAATGAATAGAGGCAATGCAGAGTAATGTAATCATGTGTCATGATTTTCATTATTGCTTATTTATTGGCTCTGCAATAATGGAAAACAAGCTTATTGTTATGCTTTTAGCGTGAGCTGCTATGCACTATGGTACGCAGGCTCCATTTTGTATTTGCGCTATTCCGTCCCCTCAAGAAAATGTGCATCGGGATTCTTAAACTTAATTAGATTCCACAATGAGCTTCATTCTTTTTGGATTTCCTATAGTAAATGTACAGCACTTATAAACAGATTATACTTGAAACAACACGTGCACTTGCAGGGAGAGGAAAACCTTATTTGTCAACCTGTAAATGGTAAGCCCAGAATCTCTATTTTGAAGAAAAGTAAGGAGAAAGTAGGCTGCCGGGAATAGACATTCTGTTGTTTTATTTCTTTTAGGAAAAATTGTGTAACTTGTGTTGTATATTTTCTCTAAAGATGTCTAATATACTATTAACAAACTAACAAACTGAACAAGCAAGCAACAACAAAAAAAGTCATTGGTTTCTAAAGTCATTGAGAATTGTGAGGAAGTGGGGATGAGACGTACATTTATGAGATGACAGGCCCCAGCTTTTTGTAGGATGATTCATCTACTCTGCTGAGAGCTCAGCTTCCAAAGCTGCATGGCTCAGACTCATTTACAAGCAGTCCTGCATGCTTCAACTGCAGCTACTCTGTCCGTGGCCCTGTTCTCTGATCACCCTCAGGTCGTGAACCTCTTACATGTGATTCCAGGACTGGCCCTCCTTCTCTGCCCAGGATTTAATTGGGTTTTTTGAAAGTTTGTCCATCAAAAGAAATGTAAATGCAGAGAATTTCAAATAAAAATTTGGGGGGGTGGGGAAAGGAAACAAAAAGTTACCTATTACAAAGCCCTGATATGCAAATTTCATGAAATAATTTTCCATTGTTGGCAGTTTTTAGTCTCCAAGTTTCTTTCTTTAAAAACAAAATGTAACTACACTCCTTCCACCAAATTTCATGAGAAAATCTTACTGTAAAAATTCTACCTAAAAGGCATACCAAAACTGTCCTTTAGATACAGTCAAAACCTGTTACATAATTGTCAACTGAAAATAGAACAAGTTTCATTTATATTTTAATTACCTATAATTTACCAATCAGACACGGTTATTGCTAACCTTTCATTGTATAAGACTGCAATTTATTTTCAATTATAAATAACTAAATGACTCAAGTATAAGCAGATTATAATTTTTGTATATTTTATTGATTCTGCTCATTCTGAGTTGGTATTTTTCCTGCTGAGAGATTAATATGTTCACTATTGAGATGCTGTGGCAGTCCTTGCTAGGATGAAATGTGCCTACATAGCTATTCTTCCAAAGGAATAAAATATAAAGGAGTTTTAGGGCTTACATATGGCCTAATGCAAGATTTAGGGAAAATATTAATTTCTATTTTGATCATGTATATACATGCAACTTCTTTTTTTTAAATGTGATCTAAACATATATTAAACTGTCTTTCTCTTACATTGATACAAGCATTGGCACAGATATCCTTGAATGTTGATAATGAAGGTTAATGTTGTCTTCAGATGGGTGAATTCCGGGTCGGTCAATGGGTATAATTCATTTCATCAGTTGCTCTCCATAGACAGATTGTTTACAAGGAGTTCTATTCCCATGATTCCTGCTTTAAAAAAACAAAGACGAAACAAAGCACAGCTCCCCTGTCCATGCGTAGGTGATTTCTTGTTTGTGATTTACTTTTTTGTTTTTTTGTAGAATGTGTCAACAGTTTTTATCTTTATCATGGCTATAGCAATTAAAATTAAACATTATCACTCGTATTGTAAGACACATGTTTACCATTAACTGGGTCCTAAATAAATATTTACACATACCATTCTGTTTATTCTTTAAAATGACAAAACATTTTGGAGCAGCTAAACCTCAAGTAAGTAATACGAATAGATGAGTCATCAAAAAAACTGATTTTCCAGTTTTTAAATATGAGCACCATATAAGAAAAAAATCAATAATGCATATTATATAAGAATTTTATTTCAGAATATTTATGATGAGTGGATTGATTTTACTAAAATAATGTATTGGATTTTAGTTGTCATTTTAAATTCTCTAAGTTATGTTTTTCTTTTTTTGGTTTTAAGTAGGTATTTAGGAAAGTTGTTCTTTTAGAGTATATTGTTAGATTTGAAATATCGATATTTCAAGCTTTTAAAATTAACAAATTAAATTTAGAAGTGAAAGAATGTACGTTTTCTTTATACACATTTTTTTTTCTTTTTTAAACAGGGAAATACTGAGAGAATTCAGTTCATGACATGTCAAAATAACTATAAAACAATTGATATCTGAAATATTTGCACAGGGGCTAGAAAACTTCTCAGTGTGTAAAATGCTTGTTACAAAGCCTGTGGACTGAGTTCAGATCCCCAGTACCCGGGGACTATGCCAGGTGTGGCATTAAATGCACATCTGAAATTCGGGTGCTATTCAGACTGACACGGGATTCTGTTAGTGACTGCTCCCCAGTTAAATCTAGGTAAATCCTGGCGATCCAGGTTCAGCGAATGAGCTTCTCTGGAAATGTAGAGCTGAGAATTATTGAGGGAGACTCCTAGGTTAGCAGTCTGGCTTCAACCCACAGACATGCACACACTTGCACACACACATGCAAACACATTCACCCCAAAATCAAATTTAACATATAAAAACAAATGCAATTGAACTCATCCATACCCATTTCCTTACATATATATTGAAGTCTGAAGGTTTCACCTACATCTAAACAGGAAGTGCATCTGATGTAACATTCAGAGTTCTTATGCTATTTACTGTATCATGTTGAAAAACATGTTTGATTGAAATGCCACACGGTGTGGATAAGCGGTGCTATGAAGTATGGCTTCTTAGTTCCTGCATCTCAAATCAATTTGTAAGAAGACTCTTTACATCATCTATATGCGGTACATTGAATAATTGTCAGAACCCATGTAGAACACAGGGCCTTGACTTTTTCTCTAGCTTGGCCTTGTTTAGTAGAACTATTTCCAAATTTAAAGACTCCATAAGCAGTCCATGCTTCTTATATTAACAAATTACGGAATTTCTATACGATTCTTTTATCCTTACCCAAACTGTTTCACATAGATCCACCATTTTATTTGTGCTTATTCAATGCACTACCGTTAGAGAAGAAATCCATTGGATATGGTGTAGCCTGGAAGAGATGGAATGCTTGATTAACAACTCTTATTTGGATAAGACTCATGAGTCCATAAAATAACAATGAGAAATATGAACAAGTGGAATAGAATGCTTAGTGCAGCACACATCAAAGTCACATGTGTCATTATTGACACGCTTAGAAATTTTGGCTCAAAAGGAAGTTGATTCACATTGTTTGTAGTTGTCTTCCATTGAGCCTACAGACACTATTTTTCTCTTCCAAAAAAAAAAAAAAAAAAAAAAAAAAAAACTATGATCATATTCTTATTGGTCCCTTAGGTGAGGTTAGAGGAAAATATTGGACTGGGTCAGATTACCTTACAGTAGTACCTTGTCAAGCAGGGAAAGAAACTCAGAATCCAAAGAACACACCATGGATATGAGTCAGTGAGTTCTTTTAAGTACCACAGCTGCGATCAGTCTCACTGGGGACAAAATTGCGAAAACCCAGTTACTTACTCTTATCACAAGAGTTCTCCAGAGGAATTTGTAATATACTTCAGGAAGTCGTGGTTGTGAGCGTAAGTGCGTTGAATTTTCAGGTGTTCCCGTGGTGGTGCTGTCTGTGCCGTTTTAAGGACTTTGGAATTGAACATAAACATGATGCAAATCATCTAACACTGGGCTCCACTTAAAAAATTATGAGCAGTTTTTTTATCCAGACATGTACTTTTCAAATGTATACACTAAGATCAATGATTATGTGCTACAGAGGAAAAAAATAAAGACTTAATTTTGCTTTTCCAGGTTATAACCCTAATTAAATGCAGTTCAAACAAAATCATTTCTTATTTTCTTTTTTTTTTTAATTTCAAATTTAAATTTACTACTCATTTAGTTAACAAGTCGTTTTTGCCAAACACTGAGCATTTAATTCTTCTGAGTATAAATAAGAACTGCTTATGATATGAAGGGACCTGCGATCTTATTTTATACAGTAGTGGGGATATTTTTTTTTACATTTTTTTGGATATATTTTATTTACATTTCAAATGCTATTCCCTTTCCCTGTTTCCCCTCCATAAGTCCCCTATACCATTCTCCTTCCCCCTGCTTCTATGGGAGTGCTTCCTCACCCACTCACCATGTCCTGTCTCTCTGACTGGCATCTCCCTACACTGGGACATCAAGCTTTGGCAGGACCAAGGGCTTCTCTCATTGATGCCCAAGGAGGCCATACTCTGCTACATATGCAGCTGTAAAGAGAGACATGGTAAATGTTTTAATCATGTCATTAAACATTGAGATATATCTAACCATTTTTTTAAAGGCTACTGATTAACATCTTAGGGTGTGTGATTAATGAAGTCTCTCTGTTCTGTGCCTGAAACACAAAGGTAGTTACGGGCACCTGGGAATATGGAAAGGGCAAGATTCAAATAGAATTTTCTCTTAAGTATAGAGAGAGCCATGGGTCAAAGACTCAGGAAAATTAGGAATGACTCAGCAGCGGTGGGGTTTTGTTTGTTGGTTGGTTTTTCACTATGAATGTGTAAATGAATTATGCTATGAGTTCCAAAAAGTGTTCAACAAGCTGCAAATAGCTGCTTATAATTCCAAACTAGCTTTTGAAGGACCTGAGTTACTGTTTCTTTAAGTGACTGTCATCTCGTCAGGACAGATCTTCTCTTAGAGGAAGAAGTTTTTTTAGAATTAAAATCACTGACCCAAGTAAAACGCACTTACTCTCATGACTCGACAATCATGTGACACTGTGTTAAAGAGGAGAGGTACTAAATTTCACTTTTGTTCCCTAGTTCAGAATATTGACATTATTAAAGGACTTTTGTTTGGTTTTAATTTCATGTATGACTACATACATATTGAATTTTATATTTACTATTATGGTTCATCAAAATAATATCCTAGTAACCTAACTATTCTGTGAATACTTGGTAGTGTGTTGAAATCTAGAAGAGATCCTTCTTTTGTCACATTCCCTTCTGAACAAAAGTCCACTATTACTTGTATATTTTATTCTCAGTTTTCACAATTTGTTTTTAAATTACTACTCTGTTTTAAAACAGGAATCTGATTTTTGGATTAACTTTGACTTTTTGGAAATTCAAAATTCAGTATCATATGTGGGAACTTTAAGCCCATACAAAAGGTTGAGGACATTAGAGTACTCCTAAATGTTTATTAGCAGTGAATAATGGTGGGTTGGCTAATTTGTGTATACATAGTAGTAATTGATTCCTCATGCCTATAGAGAGAAGAAGGACTAAAAATACTAATCCATATGCCAATTTCCCATTGAAATCTCCCCAATTTTTCTTTTTAAAGTAAGAGTTAGAATTGACCTGTAGTGGTGATAACATGAGTTAGTCATTCTAAGTCAGAAAGAAAATAGAATTCTTTCTTTTAATTTTTGCTCTTGCCTTCGAAATGCCCCCACATCAAAGCAATAATGAACATTTTTTTTGAATGATATATTATGAGTCATAAGACCACTGGAACCTATTTCATAGAAAATCATTACATTCTTAGCACTTTTAACTTCAGTATTGTGAAAAAAAATGAGATGATAAAAGTGGCTCACCTTTTTAATTACATTTTTGCTTGGGAATTTTATATAAAGATTGGTCAGACATAATGTCTTAAATTTCTATTTTATCTATAAGGTAAGTGCTTAAAAATACTTGTTTGGCAGCTTAATTCAATATCATGTTGATAAGTAATCAAGTGCATAAGCCTCATGCATTCATTTGGATATTTGGGAATAATTGCTCATTATAGACTTTTTGTGTCACTAGCTAGTCAAAGGGAAAAATCTAGTTATTATAATTCTCATATATTTGTACATATATTCAGTATTTTAAAATAATTTAACACATAAGTATAGAAGATAAAAGCGCAGGCACTCTGAAAACTTTTTACAGATGATAATAGTCTTAATTTGCTTAGTATATGATAGTAATTTTAAGGAGCCCTTTAAAGCAAGTTCCATTACTTTCTCATTAACTTATTTCTAAAAATATTGAGCTGGCTTATCATTTTCCATTCTGATCTGAGCGAGGCAGCACAGATCTGGGGAGCCATGAAAAGTCCCTGCCAAGTGTCACTGGCTTGGAAATGAATTGGGTAGATGACAGGCGACTCAGTGGCAGTCCCTTAGCAGCAGTTTCTCTGTTTAAAATGACTGTGGACAATGACTCTAGTGTGTCTATGCTGGCGATTGAGATGAATGAATAATAAACACCCAATAATACTGTTCATAGATCCTAACATAAGACAGAGCATGCCTAATCCACCACTGCCAAATGTACAAAAATACTACAAAAAAAAAAAAAAAAAAAAAGGCATTCAAATTCGGTGACATAGGATTTCAATGCATTTCCACAATTCCTAGGTGAAGTAGACTTCTAAACACTGGGTTGACTCTGTAATTAATTTCATAAAAATGGCTCCGAATCCTGAAAAATTAATAAATTTTGCTTATGAGGAAATGTATCTATTAGAAGATTCAGTATTCATAGTGGCAATAAGGGAAACAATATTACTAGTTTACTCCCTCGCTGTTCTCTTCCTGTCTACACACACTGATGTGTAGAGAAGAAGCTGGAAGGAAACATCTTCAGGACTGTAGTGGCGTTCTCCTAGTCACATAGAAGGTTTGAGTTCTTACTCCTGAAGGTTCACTTCTGGAGAACCCAGTTTATGTATCACTTCCGGAGGACATCATATTCCAGAACTCTACAGAGATGGTGAAAAAGCAGGCAGTCTCTGGAGACAAAAAAGTCTGCCTGAGAAATAACAAAAGGCAGGAAAGAAAGAACTCCGAGCTTCCAGTGCCACCTGTGCAGAAGCTTAAAAGTAAGAAGATTGGCTGAATGTAAATGGAGGGTTAGAAAATCAACTGCAAAATATGATTCCATTTCTCTCAGAAGACATCCAGTAATGGCAGATACTACACTGCAGTGGGGTAAACATATCTAGCATTTAGGAGCACGTCAGTGCCCTTGGGTTTCACAACTCAGTGTAGCAAACACATCCATGGAATAAGTTGCCTTCTCTGCATTGTGACTGTCCTTAGATAACAAAATAGCACTTTCCTTAGCTTTTGATTGTCTCAATTTTTCTCTTGTCAAAAATGATTTCCTTAAAGATTTATAAATTGTATAATTAAATTCTGGCACCTTAGTTATGGAAGTTGTTGTTTCTAGGACAGTTAACACTTGCAGAAGATTTTAACATCGCACCACATCACCTTAAAATAGTGTAAGTCATACTCATTGAGTGTTAGGTGAAATACTTTTACTTACAGGGTACCGCAATTCCTGTTTTCTTACTTTAATCTCCAGAAGCACAGGCTTTTCCCCAACATAAAAAGAGTATCCAGTGTTTTATTATTTCTTTTGTAAGGGAACACAAATGTCTAGTATGCCATACTTGTATAAAATGTATTATTCTGAAAACCAGCGATAAATGTGGTTATTGTCATACTGCATGCACTTTAGAAATTCCAAAGCCATAGGGGCTGTCATATAACTTTATAAGTAGTGGCTTAAAATGTCGTTGCCTACTTCAGCAAAGTAGAAAGAACCAAACCATATATTCTGGTGAAGGCAAAACTATCAGAAGGAAAGTCTGTTTGAAAGGGCTTAAAATGAATTATTTCCCTCTTAACATTCCCTGGTGTTTAGTCTGCTGCAAAGAAGGCTTGTTAGAAATGTGGAAGGCAATGCCTTTGAATTAAAAGAAACATCCAACTTGTTTTGTTTTCAAGCCCCTGGCATCAATGTATGCAATCAACCTCATGTCCCCAATTCAAAAAAAAAAAAAAATTTTCTTTCTTGTGTCTGAATCCTGAGCATCTAATTTACTATACCTGGAGCAGGATTTAACAGTGTGTGAGAGCCAGAGACTTTCAGACAAATGTATGGTGTGTGCTTTCTCAACCGCCAATTAGTTTACAGAATAAGTTAATTTCTTTATCATGTCTGCAACATAAGACCTACTTTCATTTTCATTCAATACTTCCTTCCTCTTCTTTATCCAGAGACTGAAATGGGCAGTCATTTTCTGTGCATGGATCTGAACACAGAAAGTGGTAGAGATGTTAGTCTTTCCCAGTAATCAACAAATAGAACCCAATTCCGTTCAGTGTGTAGAAGGAGTCCCTATACATACAAACACGATCATTTGTCAAGTTTATACAGGAACACACTTGAACTAGATCAGCTAAAACAACTTCAGAAAGACTTGAGATGGAATCTCACTGATGATTGGAAGGTTTTCTAATCAGGACCCTCAGCGTTATTCTAAGAATGGAAACAAAGATCAATGGAGCAAAGGAAACTACTAAGAAGTCAGCCTGCACAAATATGGCAAATTGATTTCCAACAAAAATGAAAAATCAATTCAATAGTAAATCCGTGGAAGTGAGCTATGAACAACACTTCACAGTTTATACACAAACATGCACACTTGCATACATGTACAGGTGTGCCTGCATGCTTGCCTGTGAGAGCTGCAGTCTTCCCCCTACCCCTTTCCCCCTCTCTTCATAGTGAAGGATTATATAATTGCACATTTTGAGTAACTATTTTTTTTATAAGCATCTCTATAAACGTATTCTCTTTATAAATTATAATCTCAACCTATCTCCCTCTCTTTCCCTCCCTCTCTCTCCCTCTCCCTCCTTCTCTCTCCCTCTCTCTCTCCCTCCCTCTCTCTCCCTCTTCCTCCCTCTCCTTCTCTCCCTCCCTCTCTTTCCCTCTCCCTCCCTCTCTTTCTCTCCCTCCCTCTCTTTCTCTCCCGCCCTCTCTCTCTCCCTCCCTCTTTCTCCTTCTCCCTCCCTCTCTCCCCTCTCCCCACCCTGTGTGTGTGTGAATCATGATCTATATGCAAAGCACTAAACTATAAAGGATTAGAAAAAATATTTGGAAACCATTGTCGATTGTTACCAGGTAGAACTTTCTTACACAACCACAAAGCAAGATCCAGGGGCTGGGGCTCTTTGTTCACTTATAATTGTTAGTCTTGCTAATAACAGTTGAAAAGATTTAAAGATACTCCACTCATTTGGGGAATACTTTATATTACAATGGACCCTCAAAATTAAATGACAAGATAAGAAAAAGATTTGGACAGTCTATTTATCATATTGCATTAGTGATCTGCACCCCATGAAAGAGTACGCATGCTAATTAACAAAAAGGAACTCGTTAATCATTACTACATGCCTACTTTATTAAACCAAACATTTAACAGTCACAATACCATGGATATGCAAGAAATATATGTTATGCTATTTTGAGAATATAAAAATTTAGAGCTACTCTAGAGAAAATGTCACTTCTTATGATGCTAAATATAATTTTTAATGTGTCATAATTTCTGCTTCTATTTTTTGGAAATAATTTAATAACATATGTTTGAAGATTTGAAAGATTATTAATGTGAATGATTATTATTTGAGGCATGTTGTATAATAATAATATTTTGTCAGGATAATTTGCAAGCTTGACAGTGGATTGTCTAGAATGCATGACTCAAATTTCCAGAGTAATTTTTGATAATTTTAAGTCCTATTTGTAACATGACAATGATTGGAATAATAATAATAATAATTAATAATAATAATAATAACAATAATGAAATTTGCATACAATTTTAAGTTATTCTTGTAAATACTTTAAAATACAGTAAAATACTTGTAGAATGAGACAAGTAAATACACCACCATTGCACTGTAGCTTAGAGTCAATGTTTAAAAAATGTCAGGATACCAGTCTTCACATATGCCCCTGCAAAAGAAAGGGAGAATATGTGAGCTTTGGCAAGACAGATTAGATAGGAAATTCCTCACCTTTATGCACACCATGTAAGCAAATGTTGTTGGAATAAAATCTGTGATTATTGGAATCACACCCTGGCTATTAAATATAAAATAATATTTTCCATGGTTTATTAGCGATTACACTACCCACTATGAGTTAGCCTTTTATAAGGGGATGATTTTAAGAGCCCAGAGAACCCAATCATGTCTAAGAACCTCTTGAGAGGACATAGTTGACATGGATTGGAAACCACTGGTATTTATTCACGTCCTTCCTCTTTCTTTACCAGATGGAATGCCTGTGAACCTAATTTCACCCCTCAGAGCAGAGGATAAGTTAATTTCACACATGCACACACACACAAACACACACACATACACACACACACAAATATATATATCAGATCATAGGTTGTACAAACATCCAGCCTTCCACAATCTATGAAAAATACATGAAATTGGAAAAAGAATTCCATAGTTATAATGCACATGGAAAACAAAACTGATATTGGGCCAAAAATCAAAAAATAAAAAGAGCGCTAGAGATGACAAATATTATACAATTTAATAAGTACTTTATAAAAATCTAAAACATTAAAAAGGAATGCAAAAAGCATAAGGAGTTTTTACATAAATTTTTATCTCTATCTTCCATTCACCACCTAAAGGAGAAAAAGACATACAAAGAGAATTCAATGGCATATTATAAAATATTTTTTTAAGTTAAACATCACCTCATTTGGGACCTGCAGAGATTGCTCAGCAGTTAAATAGACTAGTTGCTCTTGCAGAGGACCCAGATTTGGTACCAAACACCCATGTCATGGCTTAGAACCATCTGTTAGGGAAGACAATGCTCTCCTTTGACCTCTATGGGCAGCAGGTATGCACATGGTACACATGCAGAAATGCAGGCAAAACACTCAGATATACACACAATGTAATTTAAACACATGAGAAAGTTCCCATGATAGATGTTTGCTTACATAGATCTGGGCTTAGATCATTGCATTATGTTTATTTGTGTGTTGTGTGTCACTGATTCATTTCACATACCTTACTGAACTTGGTATGCCTTCCATTACAGTGACTAATAGGAGATGTGAAATTGAATCTCCTTGCCTAGGAGAAAACCTTGCAAGCTCTCAAAATTTTATATAAATATATATATATACATATATATATATATACACATATATAATATAGGGTACATTCATATCATGCCCACATTAAGAATACAGAATATATTTATTATTTCATTATTTTATTATTTTATTCGGATAATTTGACATTATCAGAATTTCCATTTACTCTAATTTGATTGTATAAAGTCTTGTTTTTCTCTTTTATGATTTACCTAAAGTTCACATCTAAGGTGTGTGTAAAGGGCATAGCATATTTACTTCACAAATAGGGTTTACTCATTTGAGGCAACATGATTTAGTCTAACTGCATACACTTTTTGTCTTCTCAGTCATGTATTTTATTTTTAAATTATAATTTGTGCTTCCTAATGTTACTAGAATAACCATGTCTCAGAAAGTAGTATAACTTGGAAATAGCTTTTATTTATCATTGATGATATAAATACTTGTGTTTATAATGCAGTGTGCTTTGGCACATATTGATGAAGAACTAAAGGAAGAATATTATCAAAGATAAATATTATATTCTGCAAAACTTAGTCAACTTAAGTGTTTGCTTTCTTAGGTGTGTTTGTCGGCCTGTGCCAAAAAGAAAGGATTTCCAAATGTTTATTTTCTCTAACAAATAAAATAATTATAACAAAACAAAAGGAGCCAATCACATTCAGTATTGTGTTAGTTCTGATATCTTTTGTTATGAGAAAATACATATACTCTGCAGAAAGCTAAAGTGTGGTAAAGGTCTGAACCCATATTTAGTCTTCTCTAAGATTTAAAACTTAAGTATCATGCCTGTATAAACCAAAATTCAAAATTTTAAAGTACAGTCCTGTAAATTATCTGGAAACCCTTCTATAGCTAAGTATTAAATGATGCTAATACTTCTGAATTTCTTTTATATTTTTTCCAAGAAACTAGCATTATTTTATAGTTGGATAATGTTAAATGACTAATGAGAAGTTTGCTGTCTATATTAAAGCTGTATACTTTTTAGAGTGAATTAGTTATGTGCCTGTAAAAAGCCAAATGGCTACCCTGCAGTAATGATGCAGAAACTACATAGTCTCTTGCTTTCCAAGCAACTTTAACCAATAAGTGCAGACATCATTCTTAAACTTTGATACTGTGCTGCAGGTAAAATCATAAGCTTTTATATTTGCAGATTTTAAAGCTCTGGGATCACAAACTATACCTTTTTCTTTTGTGTTTCTTTACACTCTCTGTCCTCTTCTTTCATAGACATTTTTGTTTCTGTTTTTCTTCTCTCTGTATTTTTCTCATGTTTGACCCTCTGCTTTCAACTTTCTTCCTGTTCTTGCCAAATAACATTTCTCTCCCTTTCTTTTGTTTCTCTACCTTCCTCTAAGCAATTTTAGGTAACAGTACTGATATGTGGTTCACACTTATGAATGCATGTATTTATGAACACACATTCTTTTATAATCCTTTATATAAAGGGAGAACATACTTTAATAATATACATGAATTTCCAGAAACTGTTCTTAAGATAAGAGGAGAAAAGTTTCTTCAGTCCTCCTCATATGCCTCACTGAACACAGCACTTAAGAAGTTTCACCTAATGAATACCATTGGAGACATAAGACTATTTACTGTGATACTGATGTTTTCTAACTATCTTTCAATTTCCCTTTTCTCCTTTACTCTCTTGTTAACATATTATACCCCTTTCCTCTTATCTTGTATAAAATACTTATATATGGTTTTTTCCTAACAGTAATAAAGAACTTGATACAGATTTTTCACCATGGAAATGACAAGATACATTTTATTACATTTGTAGAATGGCTAAGTTTCTAGATACTTTTAACGTTTTCCAGGACTTTTGGTAACATTATGACATCTCTTTAGTTTGGAAATATTCATTTTTTTTTTCTGGGAGTCAAAGTTTTCCTTGCAGTTGTTAGTTTGTCATTATGGGATTAAAAAGAAGTAGCTTCACCTAATCCAGGCTCAAGTACTAGATGATGGACTGTTAAATACAATGTGGGGAACCCTTGAATTCATACTGCTCCCCTAGCCTTGCATATGTCTTCATAATGGTCATTGCATCTACAAAAAAGGCAAATAGGTTACAGATTAAGAAAATTATGTTTTTTAAATCATCTCAGACTTGTAATAGGCACGACAATTTGTATATTTTCATCATTTATTTTCAATTTACTTTTTCAATATAGTTTTAATAAACCTCAGTATTTCAAAATACTTTAAATATTTTCCTGAATCCATTTTTATTTTTTCTAGCAACACTTCACAGAGCCAAATAAATGTACTTATTAAATAGAAAGCAAAAAACAAAAAACCCTACTGTTTTAATTAGCACATATTTCACTGCAGTAAGCCTTACCTTGGCCCGCTTTTTCCATGGCTTACATGCTCCGTGTGTCTGATACTTGTATGCTGGATGGTCTTGTACTACCCCATTGCTGCTCCAGGGCCTGATTGCGTGATACGAAGAAATGCAGGGAACAGGAGAAGCATTGTCACGGAGTCAGCTGCACGAAGGAGTAATGTGTATGAATGTACAGCATAGGGAGATCTGTGAAAGATCCAGTCTATTTCTCCTAAAAGACTCTGTTCCTTGACACAAGGAGAATTCAGTTCTTGTTGGCAGAGCTCCATGTCAGTTTGGAAGCAGTAAAAACGACAAGGCTGGCTTTTCAATGTCCTTACTCTTAATACTTAAGTAACGATTAAAAAGGTTATTTCGATCTGTGTTAAAGCCCTGGAAAGTTATATCCATTTCCATTAGGTTGTTTGATAGTAGGTTTTATAGTTAGAATATAGTTTAGAATGAATTAAAAGTGAGTCAAAACCATTTATGATTTGCTTGTTTCTATCCATTTCTAGTAAAATTTTGAGAAAAGGCTGTCTTTTAATGAAGTAAATGACTTTACACGATATTTTATAAGGAAGGGCATAGAGTCCCAGCAGATGATGCGATTATGTATAAAAATGAGTGTTTTTAAATAATGCACACTTTTAATATGAAGAAATTAGGTCATTTACCCACTCCTCCCACCAATATTCAGTCTTAATATCTGTGTACAGAAACAACGTTGATAGCGTTATCCATCCTGGTACTAATAGATAATGCCAGTTTTGACAGGTTCATTGTTTACTTTAACAGGTAATTTGTGGGCCGGAATCATTTAATTGTTCTGAGTACATAATTACATGTCAGCAATTTCCAATTTAATTAAAATGTACAAATCTGAAGATTAAGAGAATTTTTGAATTATTAATCATTTTTCCACTAGGAAATCTTGTTGCTCTGCAGGAGATTTGTCCAGTGTACAACTATACGTATTTTTTTTTCCTTCTCTTTCACAGACAGACAATTTTCCCGCAGAGCCCAATTACATGGGCAGCAGGCAGCAGTTTGTTCAAAGGTAAGGCCTATTAAATAACTTTCTCGGCTTCCCCATTTGCATTCGTGTCAAAATTGCTTTGCAAGAGGCTACACTCCAGGTTTAAACTAGCAGAGACAACACTCTCTCCTCTTTTTCTTCATATGTATTTCAGTAGCTCCACGTTTAAGGACCCAGAAAGAGCCAGCCTGAGAGACAGTGGGCACGGGGACAGCGATCAGGCCGACAGTGACCAAGACACTAACAAAGGCTCCTGCTGTGACATGTCTGTTAGGGAGGCACTCAAGATGAAAACTACTTCAACTAAAAGTCAACCACTTGAACAAGGTGAGTGACGTCTTCCAGTCCTCCAGTGCTTACTGAGTGGAAAGTCATATGCAGAAGCCTCTCAGGACTAGCCATACTGTTAGTCACAGTGGACTAGACCATCATCGGTAATATATCAGAGAAAGTGCAAAGCCCACGATACTAGACAGCAGAAGCTTTTCTGTATCACATTAGTAGTTGATAGCGACCTTGAAGCTTCTTAAAATAGGAACTTAATTCTACCCACTAGGATCAGATTTTATGGAACGTTTCCTAACCTTGCCTGATTTGGGTTTGACTAGCAAGGAATGTTTGGCATGCATCAGCTTAATATTTAAGAACATTGTGCTCTCATTTATATCATAAAACTGGGAAAACAATTTGAGATGAAAATCTTGATACAGATTTTATATTTCTTATCCATGTTGGTGTATTTTTAGCTTTGATTGTGGTGTCAAAATAGATTTTTACATATGCAACAACAGCTGAAGCACATTCGGCTGCTCTGGATTCGCATCTGTGTGCTCTCACAGATACCAAACAGTCATCCACTTCTTGACAGAGATACGAGAAAAAGAAATATAAGGTATTGTGCATGGATTTCCCTTCTAAAAGTTTGTCTTCAGTACAGTTAGTGTAACTTCATATGACGTCTGATGTTCTAGTTATTCCAATCAGTGTGATATATTCGCTAGTGATTTCTTCAGAGACAATTAAGATTCTTTCCAGTTTAACACAATGAAGAGATTTTAATGCTGTTTTCCATAAAATAAAAAGAAATTCCACATCAATAGCATTTTAATAAAGATATGCTAATTCGATTGCATAAATATTAGTCTTTATGATATCAACCGTATTTATATATGTGTAAGATATACTCTAGTAGGTTTCTTCCAATGAAAGATCATGTTTAAAGTAAGGACATGTAGTTTCTCAGTCAGTGAGTGATGGTTATAAAATACACTTTGCTGCTTTGGAGTACATGACCTTAGGGAGTTTTCAAATCATATTGAAACTTCATTAAAAAACATGCATTCACCTACATGTCAAAATGTCTATGCCTATATACTGAGATGTATTCCAAACTGAAGGTACTTTATATTCATCACATAACAATAAATATATAGCCACATTAAAATTTATATTATATTTAAGGATGACCTTACACAAATCCTTGTTTGTATAATAAGGTTTAGACAAATGACTGTTTCTATATTTTACCATAGAAGCTTTAGTAGTGAGACAACTTAGTTCTAAGACTTATTCTTAATGAAAACAAATAGGACACTTCTCCACAGCGTTGGATCCTGACGAAGAGACTTAAATGGTCGTGGGGAAGTGTTGCTCTAAGATTTATATAAACCTTTTCGGCACAGTTTACTACTGGATCTCATTATATGAATACACAGCATAAAATTGGCCCATTTATGGGAGTTTGATAGATAAGGAGACCAAGAGGTAACACATTGAATGTAGTTTATAAAGCAGTATATAGTCAGTGTAGTTTGTATGTGCTGTATGTTGTGACATCTCTATAGTGTATTTTTAATAATAAATCATAGCTTAAAAAAAACCCTAAAAGCTTCTCTAAACATTAACTACAATAATACAACCCCCTTCTGTCTATTAAGCTATTCCAGTAGTATACTTATGTATTGTCTTCTGAAGAAAAAGAAATGTCTAATTATGCTTAAAAACATAAATTAGAGTAATACACTGTATCTTCAATTTCTATATAAAAAGATATTGTCTTAGGAAAGTGACTATCTTTCTTAAAATGTCAAAGTTATTGAATATTTCAGTTAATATCACTCATGAAATAATTGCTAATATAGAGGTGAGATTCTCAAAGGAAATGCCTGTTGTAAAGTAAATAATTTGACACATTGTTGTGAGTTAAAATTTTATAAATCTGGAAGGCAGACTGAGGCGATCTGTGGTTTTTACCAGGAAGAACGTGGACTTCCATTTCTTAAGAGAAGGAAGATCTAGCTCCCTCTCAGAGTCTGCTACACCTGGACCTTAAATCATTAATAATTCAAGAGCTAAGAATATAGCCCTGTGGCAATTTTTAGTATTCAAAGATCATTATGTTTAATCTATACACACCAAGAAAACTCTGACTGTTTCTATGTTACATTTTGTTTTACATGTACTTTATGCTTATGGGAACTAGTAAGATTTCAATGCATACTATCAAACCTCTAAAAGTATCAAGTACTGACAAAAATATATTCATATAGTTTTATGCCAAAATGCTTTTAAAAATATGTTCATGTATATCTCTTTTTAAATAAAGTTATAAGAAAAATAACAATTATAGAAGTCAAAATTAAATAAATGTATCCTCCATAATTCAAAAAAAGAGAAAGATCAGCTATAACATTTTCTTTATTTGTGGATCCATTAATTTAGTTTGTTGATTACTTTAGTAATACTTATTTTAATATGTAAGGAACGATGAATGCTTTGGAAACATCAAATTAAATTGGGCCTGAATGATACCTTTAAATAACCACAGGTAATTAGTATAGTTGGCACCTCCCTCTTTTTCTAATCTCGCTCATCTCTACCTTATTTGTCTGTCTTTCTTCTGTACAAATGTAGTACGTCTGCTTTTCTTTCTGGCTATCTAGATCCTCAAAACAGAAGCAGAATTTACTATGGTCTTTCTATTAAGTAAAAGAGAGGAAACTTTATTAGAACATTAACCAATCTAATCTGAAATATCTAAATATGTCTTCTTTGATTTGAAATGAGAATGTAAAGGTAATTAAAATGTATTAATTTTTTAACAGGCTGAAATTTAATAGTAGATATACATGAGCAACATGTGTGCTTTCTATAAATGTTGTCGCTAAATGGGAAAATTTGTTCCAGTGGCCATTTCAATTCCTGCTGATTGCTGTGATAAAAGTATCAAGACCCCATTAATGAGTAAGCTAATACCCAAGTTGACGCTTGCTAAGCTAGAGAGGAAAATCAAAGTTTCTGATCTGCACCAACTGAGCACGGACCACACACTATACTTAGTTACCTGTTATTTAATCCTAGGCATTTAGTTTTTAAATCATTTACAAATAGGTAAGCATCATCATTCTCACATCTAATGCATGTCAGTCACAAGCACTGACGGCAGTACTTGAGTACATAGAGCAGTGTAGAATGAGCAACATCGGAAACAGGCTTTTAGAGCCTGCAAACCGGTCAGTGTTTTATACAAAGTGCATGATGAGCAGTTTATTTGGAAGACACTGGAAATATTGAGCATGTGTATAGCTGATTTTGGTCAGTCTATTCTGATCATCTGTGTGAAGGCAGCCTGGCAGGCACTGCTGCCCATCTCAGTGAACGTGTGGTAAAAAAAACCTCTTCCTTTTTTATTGGAAATTCTCTGCATTTACATTTCAGATGTTGTCCCTTTCCCACAATCCCATCTCTCTTCCCCCTCCCATTGGCTCCATGAAGATTCTCCTTCTCCCAACCACCCTCTCCCACCTCAGCACCTTGGTGTTCCCCTTCCCTGACCACTGACACCTTTCATTACTGCTGAGGTCAGCCACAAACAAGTCATGGAGTGTTTAAATACAAAATCCTAATTTTCTGAACACCCAACAATTTCCAAATAAAATAAAATAAAATAACAAAACAAATAAAAAGAACTTATTTGCCTATTTGTCATATAAAATTAATGATAGTACTTTCTGTGATTTTAGTTTAAAATAAATCAGTACCATATTGTATTTTATATTTCTGTGAGCTTTCCTTCAGACTATTCTCTTGTTTAAATGATGTCTTTCTACAAAAGTAATGTTATTTTCTTCAATTATAATAGTGCAAATTGATAAACAAATAGCAATTCCAAAAAAAATTCTTCATAGTCCCAGTAGTATTTTCTATGATAATATTGTCCTTCTTTTTGAGAAAACGGAAACACCATGAAATTTTGGGGTTGGTTTAAAGGCCACTTTTTTCTCCATTGGTGGCATTAATTTTTCATCCATTTGTTCTGCTTCTCGTAGTTCTGAAGTTTTGCTTCCATCAGCTTAATAATACCAAATACAGAGCAGTTGTGTGCACTGCCCATTATTTTAGCAAAAGCTACTTGAAAGGATTCAGCAGCTAATTGAAGGTGTGATGTGCTGTACTGCAGCTAGAGATAGCTGTAAGGATTTTATGTTAATAAAGCCTCTACGAGAAAGAAGCCATCTTAGTTTCTTTGACTGTGTTGAAAAGAAATTCCTAAAGATTAAACCTGAGTTCATTTTATTTTGACTGCATTTTGTAACCTCTTTCTGAATTTGTTAAGTATATTTTCAACATGTCCCTTTTAATCTTTATCAAATAATACAGGTCTATAGTTGGATGGATGCATAAGCCGATGATAAACAGATGAGTAATTAGAAAGCCATGCAAGCCAGGCTTGCATAAATTTAATAGCATGTTTTTTTTATAAGAAAAGTAAATATTTTTATAATATTCAATAAACTATTTTTATTAGAAATGGCCAGAAATCGATCAAAACACATTTTGATTCATTTTACTTTCATTGATTAATATTTTAGATAATAAATTACATCAATAGTCAACAAAACACACACAATAATTTTATATTATTTCTTATATAAAGAAAAATTACGTATGATTTTATTAAGAATAAAGCTCTTTTAAGAGCTTTTGAAGCTAACTTAGATTTATGTTTCAGAATATTACTCACACTTCATCTTCTTTGTGGAAGTCTTTTACCTTTGGGTTTCTTTTCAGTAGAAATCCTATAAATGACTTTATATCAATAAGTTCATCATCCCAAATGAGTTATAAATATTACCTAGAAGAGTCATTTTGTCTGATTTCTAACTAATAAATGGATGCTCTCTTAAAAACTTGCCATCCACCTGCCTGCCTGAGGTAATGTTTGAATTTTCCAGTGATAAAGAGAGCTCATAATTTCTCCATGATTTTCTGAAGTCAACTCAGTAGGAGCTAAATTTTAATTTGGAATCTTCCTGGCAGCTTTCAGCACAGGTCACATGGTCCAGTCATGTGACCTAAAGCTTGTGCTGAGAGGCATCTACTCTAGTCTGCTGGTCTTTAGTAACTCTGCTTCCTAGATGCCTTTACGTTGAAATTCATTCTCATTGTTCATTTCAGAAGTCATTTCTATGTTTGCCCTAATATACGGCTCTCCACTTAGATTTATCTTGTCTCCTTATGTTCCATCCTATTAAGTTCTTCATAGCAGAATCCTTGATTAAAATCCAGTTCTCAAAATTTCAAAGAAAACTGAGACCAAAAAAAAAAAAAAAAAAAAAAAAGCAAATTCTTTTGCTTTGTGGCAGTTAATTCAATTGTCCAAGGTAATTTCTATCTCGAATTGTCACTGTGGGTTATGTAATGAAGGAACGCGGAATCTATCTTAAGTAACTTCTCTTTATTATATGGGTTTCCAGTTCGGTGGAGAGTGATCTCTGGTCTTTCAAATCAGCTTCCCTAATTTTCTTTCTTGAATTTTACTCATTAGATGCTTAAATTTATTTTTAAACTTTAATATAAATAGATTTTTAAGAACATTGGAAAGTCGATCATCAAATAGAAGACATTCTGGTGGGCTATTGTTCAATAATGTAACCATAAGTAACAGCAATATATTGCAATTTTTTTTGAAAAGTGACTATAGTGTTTAATAATAAGTTGTAAAAAGTTTCCTATAAAAGCTAAGGAGAAAGCAGAAAAACCCTAAATAAGGAAAGAGAAAATCTCTTTTCTCTCTAGTCTCATCTCTTTGTCCTCAGTACTTATACATCTTTCAGAATACATAGTCACATGTTAAAAGGTTCACAAGTTCACACAAAAAAATCAAATCATATGTCGAAATAAAAGCTTACAACTGAGAATGTTTGCATGCATACTCATTAGATCACCTTTCACAGCTTCATAGGTCCATAGAAGGTTGAAAACCATAACTAAGTTATTAGTGAAGCTGTATATAGGTAAGCCCAGTCAATATTTTATCTTCTGTGCTATAATAAATCGCTAGTTCCTATTTTTTCTTTTTTATTGGTTATTTTATTTATTTACATTTCAAATCATATCTTCTTCCCAGTTTCTACACCACAAACTCCTATTCCCTTCCTCTCCCCCTGCCTCTATAAGGTTGCCCTCTCCTCCTCACCCACTCCAGCCTCAGCACCCTACATCCCCTACCCTGAATCATCAAGCCTCCTTTCCCATTGATGCCAGATAAGGCCATCCTTTGCTACAAATGCAGTTGGAGCCATGAGTCCCTCCATGTGTACTCTTTGGTTGGTGGTTTAGTCCCTGAGAGCTCTGGGGGATCTGGTTTGTTGATTGTTGTTCCTATGGGGTTTCAAACCCCTTTAGCTCCTTCAGGTTCTTGCCCTAACTTCTCCATTGGGAAGAAGTTCTTGCATGCACTCAGTCCGATGTTTGGACTGAATTTCCACTGTAGTTTTAATTATACCTGGGGATAAGACAGTGTAAGATGCCATTGACTTATCCTTTGTCATAGAGGATAAGGGAGGGAGGTTGAAGGAGAAAGTATAGGTGGAATTAAGGCTTTTGCTCACCTAGGCAAGTGTGGAGTGCACATTTGTATTTACGTAGATTATTGCACCACAAAATTAGCAGTGAAACGTGTACTTGATCCACTTTAAAAATTCCCTGTATCTGGACCTACAGTCTGTGCAGCACTTCTGGATTCTCAAGTGTTCTATGTTCTACTCTGTTACCGTTTCTATAGTCTGACTCAAAACAAACCCCCCTACTCTTCCCAAATCTTATCATGGGACAGAAGGAAATGCAGTTCCATACAAGAGGAGATGACAGCCTACTTCATTCCCTCAGCAGCTGATTTCCAGTCTATAATGCTAACGAACAAAGCTTCATTAACTACAAATTTATCTTAGGAAGGAAATTGAGAACTATTGTCTTAGAAGAAGAGTGAAAAGGAGCTGATGAATATTTAATGTTAAGAAAAAGTCATGTACAAAATATAAAAGTCATTACTTCCTCGTAATTCACATAATGGCTTTTTTAAAATTGTATTATTTGTGAAGATTCGTAAGATCTTTGTAGCCATGGAAGATTTTCTGAAACCACTTTTATCCAGCAGCATGTCAGTAGCATACACTCCTCAGCTGCCTTCTAGAGATCTCAGCACTCATGTTGTCTTCTATCTTATAGGAGACATTATTCAGCAAGTTCTGCACATTACGGCTAGTTTTTGCTTGTTTACTTGTTTACTATAGTTCAGCTAAGATGCAGTGAATTTCCTTTCTTTAATGCAGACATCTATCTGTTGCCAATGTTCAGAAGCTAATATTATTCAAACATATTGTGTCCTTCATGTTTGTTGCTTATTCTAAATACTAGTCTGAGTATTGGGATGATTTATAATAGACATGATATCATTTTGAGAATATCTGTCTTTAATACGTATAAAAATGGCCTTTCCTGAACAATTCACTCACAAATTTTCATCTACTTAAAGTTCTCCAAAGCCGGAAGTGTAGAATTAAATTTCACCAAATACAAATTAAATATCTCCAAATCCAAAAGTGTAGAATGATTACACTTCCAAGTATCCCAACAAAAGCAACAATCTCTAGTTTTTAAAATAATATTTTTTGTACATTTTTGTAATTAAGAACATGCCTTTAAACTATAAATATTCAGGATGAATTTTACCTTTTAAATTAAACAGCAATCAAATAACTTTTATCCCACTTTTCTCAATTTTTACTTTGATAAGGTAATTCTGGTAGTAGAGATTTTCTGAGTTTTAATCGTTATGATCTTTTCAGTAATTAAGTTTAAGTGAAAAGCTGACATGTGATCTGTATCTTGAAAATATGGATTCACTACTCATAAGGGGAGTAGCATAGGTGATAGTTCTTTTAGTGTTACAACTTTTCGGGCTGCAGCTCTTTTTGTTCTACCAAATTCCTGTAGCTCACAATGGAAATTTCATTCTCCAATAGGCACATTCGATTTCTGTAGAACCTTCTATTCCTTATGAATCTGAAGATATAAGCAGTTAAATTTTATAACTTGATCATGCATTCTAGAAAATTTATTGCATAAAATTCCCCAAGGATAATAAAATATATTATTATAGATGTAACCATTAACACTTCTGTGCTATTTATCACCAAACACTGGGACTGTGTGCATTTTTCCACTGTTCACAGCACTTACTCTACTCCCAACCTTTGGTCTCTGATATATTGGAATGCTGGATGCAGATGAATTTTCATGCATTTTTTTCCTACTCATCCATTTAATGTAGAATAACTCTACCAATGGGTACAAAGATGTATTAATGTTTGAACTGTGTCCTCCAAAGCTTTTTCGGTTGAATAGAGATTGGCACATGAACTATGATGTTAGAAAAGTGAGATGTATATCCACATGAATAATGTCATTTTGGAAGGAAAACCTATTGTAGATTAAAATTCCTGAAGACTTCTGTGAAGTAGGAGACATCTGAGCAAATCCTTCTGCTAACCTGGCAGAGTGGAGGAGGAGGGGAGGAGGTGACAGGCCACTCTCAGGAGCGCAGATGAAATCAAGCAATGTGTGAGAAGGTACTGTTAGGAGCAGGTGGGTAGGGAAGTGTGTGTAGGCATGGCAGGTGAGACCGGAGAGCTGGTTGGAAGCTCAGTGACATGAAGAATAACGGATGATCCCTGGGTCACCACAGGTAACAGCTCCAACTCTCAGTTAAGAGAGGGAAAGTTATTTCTGGCAGAAAGACAGCTAGGATGGAAGGTCAAAGTGATGTTGGGGCAGAAAGAGGAAGCAGGGATGACTACAGCACAGATGTTTTGGTACCTGCATTAGAGCCATAACAAATTATTATTTCATTATTATGTGAACTGAAGCTATAAATGGCAAAGGTTTCTGCGTTACTTTTCTTTAAATAATCAATGTTTATTTTTATAGACATGAGTAAATAATTAATTAAGAGAGATTAACAAACTATGCCTGAACTTGGTTTGAAAAGTATGGCTTAGCATCCCTAGCATCCCTGGAGTAATGGGCACTAATCACTCTTGTTTTTGAAAACACAAATTATCCTTGAAATACTACCTTCTGAATGTGTAACAACTCTTTGTATAGAGTGCATTCTGCTTCAAAAACTAATGTACCTGCTATGGGGACTTCGTGTACAGCACATACTGAGTGTCTGGTATGTGACAGACACTGTTCCAAACAGTAAAACTTGAGACTATGAAGCAAATATTCTAGTTGACACAGAACCTTTAATTATGGTTTCTATAATCTAGTGATAAGAATAGACCCCTCAACACTTAACAAAATTTGAAAAATAAGGTTTTGTTTGGGTTTCAGTACAGGAATATAAGGCATACAGAACTGGGACACACAATATTAATAATTGTTTAATGGATAAGTTAATAAAAGATAAAAATCTGTGCTAGAACTTAATCAATAAATAAAACTTTTACTCTGAGAAGTAATATTACCTTCAGGAATAGCATAAATAATATTCAATAGATATGCAAAATATATTCAACCTTGACGGATGAATAGTTGGAGAATGGGCAGAGGAGAACGGGAATTATCAGTCACAACAGGGGGAAAAAGTCATTAAGGGAAAGGGTGGTACTAGGAAGCCACATTGTCATAATGGCTAAAAATAGCCAGGAAGAAACAATGTGAGACACTGGGAAACTCCTGAAAAATAAGGCTTAAAGATCAGCTTTGCCTTCAAAAACCATGGGTCACAGTTAATTTCCATAACAGCAGCTGTGACAGAGTCATTAAAAAATGTTACATCAAAAGTATGTACTATGAAAGTGTGGCCAGAATTCAGAAATAGAAAGTCTGCCCTTTTGAGACCACAGAAATATTAGTCAAGAAAGGGGATAGCAGATCCAGAAAGGAGGACAACTAAGAAAGAAAATCCAGTGATGGAGATTTGGTTATTCAAAGGGAATAAAACGATGTAATGATATAAGAGCTGAAGCCCTGAACTAGAGAAAATATACTCCCTGAAATGTAATGGGGTTTCAAAGTAACTCTTTGTCTTTAATAGAGATAAGAAGAGATAAATTTGGCAAGATTAATGTGGACTGAAAAATATTGTTTATAACAGGTGCTTCTAAACAGTCCCTGTAATTTCTAAGGCAAACTTGCTTATATTTCTCTCTACCCCACAGAGCCTTTGTTATATAGACGACACTCAGATATGTGGAAACCCAGAAATAATTAGAAAATGACAAAATAGACTATCAAGAGGCATTCATCTTTTAAAACAGTTAGACTCTTGTGTTTTACAGATACTTGATGAAAGGTTAAAAAACTGGAACTTTGATTCATCAAGTCAAGTAGATTTTGGAAATATCAAGTTTTTCTCACTTTAAAAAGTGTTATATTTCCTTCACACATTACTAAAAATCTAGAATACAGCCTATATAGGATCCTAACTCAAACACAGTAGTTTTCAGTGAAAAGGCCAAATATTCATATTAAATGAGGTAAATAAATAACAGAAGTATTAACACTAGTCAGTTCAAGTGAGTTTTCATCAAACAGGGGTATTTTTATATAGTTGCTAATGAATATAACCATTTGTTGTGAACTTGTATATTGACAGCCATTTTATCCTTTAATTCTCAAAAATCCCTTATAATAGCAAGGATACAAATGTCAGTATATTGAAAAAAACATCTTCCTCAGAGGAATTATTACATTAAGTGTCCTTGAAACAATGTAATAACAGGTCATGTCGTACATTAGACTTGATAAAGGAAAAATAATCTTTTACTTCGTCAACATCTGTTTCTGATAGCTGTGAAAGAAAATGACCATCCACACAATTTAATCATAAATCATTAGGAGTAGACTGCAAGTCAGTAACAGGAGCACTTCTACCTGGAATTACTTTTATAAACAAAATATCCATTTAATGGAAAATGATTTCTCTTCTCTTTCTTTTTTGGCTTTGGTTTTGAAATTCATGCTGTTTTATTTGTCTTGGTCCTGAGTCACCACCTTCCTGACTTTAACTGTTACGCTTATTTCTTACACAGTACAGTGCACTCTTCATATAGATATCTGAACTTTTACTCCTACATGTTAACAACACGTAAAGACATAAGGGCTGATGCCAAGAAAAGCCCTGGAGAATTTTAATGTTTCTCCAGAACAGTTTTATGAGACATGTATTATTTCATACTTTTAGAAAACATTATAAAGTTGAATTAATATTAAGAAAAGTTCAACCTGAAAAGTTTTAGGCAGTCTTTTGAGGTTATATGTGAACTTTGCTCAGGATAGATCTCATAAATTTTAATTGAATTGACCTAGTACATAATATGGAGGAATTCATGTAGTTGATATTCTAATATTCTATCTTTAAGGTTCTTAGTCTTCAAGGATACCAAGCTACTATTTTCTTGTCTGTATTTTCATATACATATATATAATACTTGCATATAACATATTTGCATATATATTATGTATGTATATTATATTATGCAAATATAAAAAGTAACTTTCGTGGAAATGAGTATCTTTAGAAAAATAAATGGATTTTAATAGGGTCTTGAGTGTGGAATATGATGGTGCAATAAAAAGTTATTTGAGATCTGCAAGTCTGCAGTTAGAATAATCACACCATCAAAGGGCTGGAGACATGGGCAATGCTACTGTAGCCTTGAAATGGCGAATAAGCAGATAGTCTACAGACACGTGGCGTGCACAAGCAGGCTTGGAGCACTGGAACTGCTTCTATCCCAGTTGCCGAGCAGCTTCATCGACTGATTTTGAAATGTACAGCTGATTCCATTGGTAGTTAAATCTTTATTTTGAGTTGAGTTACTTTAACAGGTTTTCGTCTTAAAGATCAGAGCAGAGGGTCTGAAAGGAAATGAAGAGTTCACAGCCAATAAGATCATACATTAGGTTACAAAAGTGCAGAGCTATCATTAAGACTCCCTTATTTTATACTTGGTGTGTACAATAGTTTTTTTTTTTTCCTAAATAATCAGTATAATTCCTATAGAAATAATAAATAACCCAATAACATTTATGCTTATTGATTTTTTATTCATTTTTTCTCATAAGAGAGATGATGCTACCACTTTATATATATACTTTATGTAAACCAGGCTAGCCTAGAACTATAAAATACCCATCTGACTCTGCTTCTGTTTATTTTATTGAATATATTTTATTTATATTTCAAATGCAATTTCCTTTTCTGGTTTCCCCTCTATAAACCCTCTATCCCATTCCCCTCCACCTGCTTCTATGAGAGTATTAACCCACCCATCCACCCACCCAACTCTTTTTGCCTCCCCACCCTGACATTTCCTTATAGTGGGGAATCGAACTTTGGCAGGACAAGGGCTTTTCCTCCCATTGATGCCCAACAAGGCCATCTTCTGCTGCATATACAGCTGAAGCCGTGGGTCTATCCATGTGTACTCTTTAGATGGTGGTTTAGTCACTGGGAGCTCTCATTGGTTGATATTGTTGTTCTTATGGGGTTGCAAACCCCTTCATCTCCTTCAGTCTGTTCTCTAACTCCACTATTGGGGACCCTGTTCTCGGTTCAATGGTTGGTTGTGAGCATTCACATTTGTATTTGTCACGATCTGGCAGAGCCTCTCAGGGACAGCTATATCAGGATCCTGTCAGCTTGTACTTCATGGCATCAGCAATATTGTCTGGGTTTGGTAGCTGTATATGGGCTGAATCTCTAGGTGGGGCAGTATCTGAATGGCCTTTGCTTCAGTCTCTGCTTCAAACTTTGTCTCCATGTTTCCTCCTGTAAATATTTTTGTTCCCCCTTCTAAGAAGGAAGGAAGCATCATCAACACACTAGTCTTTCTTCTTCTTGGGCTTTATGTTGTCTGTGAATTATATCTTGAGTAATCTGAGTTTTGGGGCTTATATCTTCTCATCAGTGAATGCATAGTGTGGGTTTTGTGTGTGTGTGTGTATGTGTGTATGTGTGTTCGTGCGTGTGTGTGTGTGTGTGTGTGTGTGTGTGTGTGTGTGTGTGAGAGAGAGAGATTGGTTACCTCACTTAGGATGATATTTTCTAGTTCCATCCATTTGCCTAAGAATTTCATGACGCCATTGTTATTAATAGCTGAGTAGTACTCCATTGTGTAAATGCACCACATTTTTAGTAGTCATTCCTCTGTTTTAGGACATCTGGGTTTTTTCCAACATCTGTATATTATAAATAAGGCTGCTATGAACATAGTGGAAAATGTGACTTTGTTATATGTTGGAATACCTTTTGAGTATATGCTCAGGACTGGCATAGCTGGGATCTCAGATAGTACTATGTCCAATTTTCTGAGGAACCACTAGACTGCTTTTTAGAGTGGTGGTACCAGCTTGCAGTCTCACCAGAAATGGAGAAGTGTTCTGCTTTCTCCACATTTTGGCCAGTATCTCCTGTCATCTGAGATTTTGATCTTAGTCATTCTGACTGACATGAGGTAGAATCTCAGTGTTGTTTTGATTTGCATTTCCCTGAAGACTAAGGATGGTAAACACTTTTTTAGGTGTTTCTCAGCCATTTGATATTCCTCAGTTGAGAATTCTTTGTTTAGCTTTGGCCCCTATTTTTAATATGCTTATTTGAGTGTCTGGAGTCTAACTTCTTGAGTTCTTTATAAATATTGAATATTAGCTCTCTATCAGATATAGGATTGGGAAAGATCTTTTCCCATTTTGTTGGTAGCCATTTTGTTCTAATTACAGTGTCCTTTGCTTTACAAAGCATTGCAATATTATGAGGTTCCATTTTTCTATTCTTGATCTTAGAGCATAAGCCATTAGTGTTCTGTTCAGGAAAAATTTTTCCAGCGCTCATGTGTTCAAGGTTCTTCCCCAATTTCTTATCTATTAGTTTGAATGTATCTGGTTTTATGTGGAGGTCCTTGATCTACTTGGACTTGACCTTTGTTCTTGGCAATAAAGTACTAGTATTAAAAGCATGCACCACCATGTCCATCCAGGCTATTAGATATAATATTGATGAAACCTTTGAAAGATTAGAACATTTTAAACGTAATCAAATAACATGATCTGGTAGTGACAGGTAATAGAAAAAAAATTCACAATGGAACATATATTGGACATCTACTGTAAAATGCCACAGTTTAACTTGATGTATCCCACAGGAGGTTATCCCACCACAGACTTTTGCAGATTAAACCTCTGAGGGCAAGGAAACCTTGCCTGAATCATTGCCCTTTGCAGAGACTCAAAGTGTGACATGAAGGATGTGTGACATGAAGCCTACATCCTTTCCTTTTTGTCCTACTTACATATTCACTAATTTCAATAATAGCATGAAAAGCATATTTGTAAATCAGCAAGAGTAGTAATTCCAAGTTAAAAATAGGCTGTGACATGTTGATAAAAATTGCATCTGATTTCTATCAACACCTAGAAACATGAATGGAATTTCCATATCTCCTATAGTTATCTGATTTACCTCTGCTCATCAAAACCATCAATCATTAATCTATTTTGCCTAGTACAAAGCATAAAGTTTCAAGTCTTGAGTTTTGCTTGTGCCCATGTTTGTATGCACTGTCTTAACATGAATGGCACTTCTACTAATTTAAAAGCAATAAATAAAATCTATTTTAAAAATAGCATATTTATTAGGTTTCACCATTAGCTGTATGATTAAGACAAATAGCTACTTACAAATCTATTGTGTAAATAAATTTTACTGCCCTTGTTTGAAAATTGAATTCAGTACATTGCATTAAAAAAGTTTATCCCTAAAAACATATATAAAAGTTAGAAAAATATTGAGTATTTTAAGTTTCGGGAATACACACACACACACACACACACACGTATGTTAGCAATAATGAGTGAAAAAAGAGGTAATGAATGTGAAAAAGAGAAAGTATTAGAGGGTTTGAAAGTAGGAACATAAAGGGAGAAATGATTTATCAGAATCTCAAAAACAAAATAGATGAAAATACTGTCAGACAAAAATAAAAGAGGAAAAAGTTGACAGATCTTCAAGTTCATGTTCAGTGCCATAGCATAATTAAAATGTAACTAAAGGACAAATGAAATTCTGTTGTGCTCTTTGTTTTGTCCACTCCAACCTTGGCAGTGCCACAGCTCCCTTGCTGACAGGAGCCCACTCCAGTCAACTCTTTATACTTTTCATACATCTTGTCATTTCAGTGAGTGACAAACACAAGCCTCTTTCCCTCCATTCTTTTCTCAACTCCTCATCCACCTCACCACAGGTGGTTAGCCCCACTGCCTACCATTTTTTTTAAACTTTATTTTAAAAAACAAAGATAAAAAAAATTTTAAACATTTTTGCATAAATGTATACAAATACAATTATGTCAGTGCTTGGCTTTTTTTTTTCTTTTTTTTAAGGTTTGATACTCTGCATTAAGGTCTTACTACTTATAATGAGCAAAAAGTACATGTCAAACAGGATGTACCATTTTCTAAGCCTGCAGTGACTCTTGGCCAGCCTTCTCTCCAGTCAGCTTTCTCTTCAGGTGGGCTCATTGTCCCTCCAGTCTAAGAGCCAACCATTAGCAAGACAACTGTCTGCCTCCTTGAAATGTAGATTACTCTCTCCTGAAGTTAACTACAGAAATATTTGAAAAAGCAAGACAAATAATTCAAACTTTAAAACCTCATCAGCCACACAGTTGGGTCACTCCCTGGACTTCACTTTGTAATAGTTCTAAAACTTTTCTCCAATTCTTCAGCTTAGGCTCTTTCTCCCATATTCTGCCTTGTTCTCCTACCCCCCCTTTTCCCCCGATCTCCCCAGTCTCTCCCCTCCCTCTCTCTGTCTCCATTTTCAATATGAAGGTCTCTAAAGATGATCAATTATGCATTGATTTATTCTTCCCAGGAACTCTGGACGTAATATGTTTTTAAGAGTAATTTCTCTGATCTTACAGTATATTCTCAATATTAGTAAAATAACAGAAGGAAACAAGAAGAAACAGTTCCAGCTACATATCAAGAATAAGGCATGGGTCAGTAACAGTTTATAGAACATTTGAAATTGATGGAGATGATCTTTGATTTCTACGGAAACCACTTCACATAAAATAAATATATAAGAGAATATTCGAAGAACTAAATCATGCACATTTTCATATTTTATATCATATTATATGTGCATGTAAAATATTTTGTATTAAATATGTTTTATGTACATATTGTATAAAATACATATTATGCATATATACATAGTATACATACATACATATATATATATATATATATATATATATATATATATATATATATATATATACAGTTTCATTAGACAGGCATTGCTGTGTTCATTTAAAAGAGAAAAACTAACTAGTCACTGAGATTTTAAGATAAAATTTCAAAATTATAACAGGATACCTAATTCTAACTTCATAGATTTTCTATATTTTGCGATGCCCATAACTCATGTGAGAAATAGTTAAGTTCCAAGACAAGGTAACCCACATTGCAATACAACAACCTGCAAAGGGGAAACATAGGCAGGAGGATCTGCATGTCCAGCATGAGCTACAGATGTGGAAATGGTCTAAAAATTTCAACAAAAGAAGTAACAATATTAAAACAATAAAAGAAAACAACAGAAAAGAAAAATAGAAAATAAAGACACAATGTTCTAATCATTTCCCAAAGAATCAGAAAAATGATCATATATTTTAATGATATTGTTAGAAAAATAATATATAGAAAATATTACGATATTGATGATACAACAGGAATGGGTGATAATAGAAAAGAAATGTAAAAAGGTGCACAGTCTATTTCATTGAAGCATGAGCCTGCCTTTCAGAAATTTTACTGGATACCTCTGGATATAATGAGTTATTTTACACTTGGATATCTGTCCGTCTACTATTTTATAAAAATGTATATGCAAAAAATATGTACAGAAAAGAGCAAGTGGAAAACTGACACAACTGGAAGAACTGATGGTCAAATCAGTACTGAAAATAGGTGACAAATCTGCATGACAAAAGCTCATGCTGGGAACTAAGAACAACTCAAAACTTTCAAGGCAAGTCTGGAAAACATGTTACAGGACTCAGACTTCATGTTACTATACAGAGGCCTCATACAAAATAAACTTACCAGAGTTTTGAATAGCCAGATGTGAGTAAACATTTCATGCATACATAAATACAACTTATACAGTATATCGCATGTGTATACTGATTTTACAGTCCACCAGTGTAGACGCCTCCATCTGGATAGCTAGAGAGGTAGTGTAAATAAATAATTGTGGGGGGAAAAGAGGAAAAATTAGCAGAAAAGTTGAAACGTATTGAATATTACTAAATAGGAGGATGCCCTTGAGTTTAAGGAGAATATGTACTTTAAATAAAAAGGTTAAAAAAACCATCTCTCCTGAGGCCATGTTCTTTTCATTCTTCTGCCTTGAGATGTACTAAAAACAGCAGCACGTTCTGTATAAAGTGTCTTTGGTCATATGTTGTCATTTTCTAAAAACGAGGCTTTCTAAGCTCCGGTTGTTAGAATGTAAGTCTCCTATGTGCTTATCTGACTTGTGATTTTTTTTGACATATTAGATTACTAAGCATGTTCCCTGTCTTATGCTCATATTGGTCAAGTATATATATTATGTCTGATATATTTATATTTGTCATTATGAATTAAATATCAAAAGCTTTAAATATTTATAAGTTTAGAGTTAGCCAACATCCACAGAGTCAAATGATCTCAAATGCACTGTGATGTGCCTGTCTCACGTCCCGGGAAACACAAAGCTACAAAATATATAAACAAATATGGAATATTGTATTTTCTCATAAACCTCCTGGCATGAGACAATTCAAATGTATTATTTATCATCTTAATTATTTTGAATTCACATGCTCATATTTTATTAAACACCATTTTATAACTATTTGAAGTTTTATAAATGAAAAAAAAACCCAGCTTTCTGAAAACTATAGGGCAAATGAGTTATTTTATGTCAGGAGTATGTATTATGCTTTTTTTTAAATAAAGAAAACGTAAGTACTTCCCATAATTAGTTTTAGAAATGTCTGATTTTAAGTAAAAACATATGCTTTCATCTCAGTAAGTTTTTATTTATCCATCCCCAATTCACTGGAAAATTCTGAACATTTGCTAGGGCTTTCAGTTTGTAAACAGATAGCTTTTGGTTTCTTCAGCAGAATCTAAGCTTTGCCTGATGTCAGTTTGATGATGTCAAGCCGCTCAAACTCTCTAATGATACAACAATGTCATTAATACTACCTTGAGGGGAGTTTAGCTGCATCATGACTGATTTTCAAAAGAAATCAAATTATTACAGGCTTTGATTCAATGTCACAACGAAAGTCAACTTGAGTCAGTACTGTGTCACTTTCAAAATCCTTACGATTGTCAAGAATGAATAGTTAGCAGTTAACACAAATTCTTTACTTAGCAGACTAGTTTGTTTTCTTCATGTTAGTAGTGGAACATTTTGATTGTGTTTTAAATGCATTATTTATTTAAGTCGTGAACAAGAGAAAAGTATCTAGAAATAATTATATCATATGTGAAGGGAAGTTTTTCTGATTTTTTCAGTGTATCGGGGTCTTTTTTTTTCCTACCTTCTCAAGTGTGGTTTCCACTGAGCGACTCCATGGCACTTTTTTGACAGACAAATACGGGCAGTAGGGATGACAGTGACTCAACTAAGCCTCATCTCTGCCCTTGTCTGCTCATTCTCCTCATTTGCTATGTTTGATGCTCAAAATGATTAAAACATTGTGGTTGGTTTCACAGTGTTTCTAAGAATACAAAACAAACACCAAACACTTGAGGACTTCTATGTGATTCCGGGGAAGGGTGAGGGTTGTCCTGGGGAGGACAAGTGGAGGACAGGTGGCTTAGAATGACTATGGGGAAGGGGCGGGAGGTGGGGTTTGCAGATTTCTAGAGGCTCTTTTTCATTTCTCTATAGATATAAAATTTTCTTGTCATACAGGTCCTTCACTTGCTGAGTCAGTCACACCAAAGTATTTCATATTCTTTGTGGCCATTGTGAAGGGTATCTTTTCCCTAATTTCTTTCTCCACATGTTTGTCCTTTGGGTAGAGGAAGGCTACTGATTTGTTTGAGTTAATTTTATATCCAACCACTTTGCTGAACTTGTTTATCAGCTGTAGAAGTTCTCTGGTGGAATTTTGGGGTCACTTACGTACACTATCATGTCATCTGCAAACAGTGATATTTTTACTTCTTCCTTTCAATTTGTATCCCTTTGATTTCCTTTTGCTGTCTAATTACTCCGGCCAGGACTTCCAGTACTATGTTGAATAGGTAGAGGGAGAGTGGGCAGCCTTGTCGAGTCCCTGATTTTAGTGGGATTGCTTCAAGTTTCTCATCTTTAAGTTTGATGTTGGCTATTGGTTTGCTGTATATTGCTTTTATTATGTTTAGGCATGGGGCTTGGATTCCTGTTCTTTCCAAAACTTTCAACATGAAGGGGTGTTGAATTTTGTATGTTGAAAACAACACTAAAGCAAAACCTATTGAAACCAAACTGCTTCGATCTTCGAATTTTAACTTAAGAGTCTGAACATTGTAATAATCAGTAGAAAATTCCTGAAAATCTCCAGCTGACATGGCACAGTGAAAGCTCCCGTTTCTCAGGGTGTGTCCAATGACTGCACAGATAAAACTCGGAGGCAAATAAAGGGAAAGCGGTAAGTTAGCAACGCTTATATGAATTAGTGAAGACCAGAGACGATGTGGCAGCTGTCCTGAACGGGAAGAAACATTAGAGACGGACATAAATTACTAACAATGATGCATGTGTGTGGAAGGAGTGTTGAGAGTCCATCAAAGAGACCAATAAGGCATTCTAGGTGTGGGCTCGGGTCTTAGAAAATCAGTAACTGCAGAAGCCAGTTGTCTAGTTTTGTCAAGGTCCTTTTATTCTAAACCTGAGGATTGAACTTGACACAGAGAGTGAGATTTTAGATGGAATTTATTATAGGTTCACAGGTGAGAGCTTGAGGGCGCCAGTCCTTCTTTCCCACCACAGAGCAGGTGTCACATGCTTTAGTTGTATGGTGATTTCCATATTACTGTGCTCTTGGATGGGTTTGGTAGCAGACAGTAGACCTGGAGGCAAAACGACCAAACACATCCAGCATTTCTGGTTTCCTGCCAGGACGAAACCAAGGACATTTCCAGATTTTGGTCCAGGACAAGAGTCAGAACAGCTCATGTTCGAGGTCACCGTCACTAAAATTGCCTCTCCGCCTTTTATCTCCTGTTCCCATCAACAGTATTTGACAAGCTTCTGTTTATGAAGTTATTGGAGAAAAATGTCTGGGTAATTTCGAGAGGAAATTTGGGACATGATGAACTGGATTCGGAATGGGGAAGTAGCAGATGATCTTCAGCTCAGAATATACAGTTGCTGATTGGATTAAACAAGATAGGCTAAAAGAAGCTTATTTAGATGTGTGAGGTTAACGGAAGCTGAACTTTCTACAAGGATTTTCTGTGATTAGATAGTTTGAAACTTCAGCAGTGATCAGGGAATACCTGGGATTCTGGACCTGCCTGTCACAGTTCCACAGCCTTTTTCTGATGATAATGAGGCTATTACTGAAAAGAGTATTTTCTTAGGAACCCATAGTCAGCCACATCAGCTCAACACCAGGTTATCAACCCGTCAGAAACCTGTCTCATGCCCCTCAATACTACTTGTTATCATAATTTAAAGTCAAATATGTTTAAGTTTTGGGTTAATGGGACACAATGAAGTTTTAGGGAATCAACTTTTATTTTAATTTCATTTGTGGTTTTGCTTTTTATTATTAAAGGGAATTTTGAGTTTTGTGTTTTATGGGTGGAAAATGAGTTACTTTTAAACCTTTTAAAGGAACATCAAGGGTTGTGATGTTGAATTAGGAAGGGAACCAAAAATGACCAGCACTGACTTCCGAGAGGGAGCTGACATGATTCGCATGTGTGAAACAATCTACTCGACTGGGATTTGAAATGTTCTGATTAAAAGCTCATCATTAGTAAAACTACCTCAGTTAGAATTAGCCTTTCATTTGATAACCTTGAGCAGCTTCTTATGATTATCCCTTTCACCTTTATTTTCTTAATGGATAAATAAAAAGTGCTTGTGTATACGAAGTATATGAAGTGCCATAAAATGTTTTGATACCTGCCACATAGTATAATATCAAATAAGAATAAGAATGTCTTTTACATATTTTCTGAAAATATTAGTGCCTGTTTTTACTTTTGTTACATATTTTGTAAAACACACAGTGTATCCATTCTGGTTGACAGAATTCTCTAGCATATTCAGTCTAAAAAAGTTACTTTCCATTCATTTATCCGTTGTACCTTCAGCTTACCGGCGTTGAATAGCTGATTTTCTGATGTCGTCGTTCATTAAGGAAGATGACATTTCATTTTTTAAAAAAATCCAACTGCAGTATCAGAAGAGCAGATGTGAAGAATGAATTTGGAAAACAAAGAGTTAAAAATACGCATTCATTTAAATTGTGTAAACCTCTATCTTCTCTTCTATTCAGATTCAGTGAAGTACAACTTATAGCATCATTGCTAAAGTGGATGAAATTGCTAGTGCACAGTACTACTCAGCTAAGGAAGAATTGTCCCCCAGTTCACTATATGACAAATCCATTCAAGGCAGAGCAGGGTAGGGGATGTACAACTGGGGCTGGGTGCTCAGAAGGATCAGGTGTTGGTTCTAGCACCTGCGAGAATTTCAGGATGTTGAGTATTTATTAGACAAACTGCAGAGATTGGGTTAATTTACACCATTAATGCCATAGTGAGATGTAAACTTATTGAAAACTTGTTTCTGATTGAAAAAATATGTATGTGTAAGGATTGCAGAGGTTTTAACATCTGCAAAGGAAATTCTCATAGTAAGAACTGATATAACAATGACTCATAAGCACAGACCTTTTACTGTGGCACTTACATTTGTGATGTTCATCATGTCTCCTTTAGCTATGCTTAGACACTTCCACAGGGATCCAAGCACAATGTGTACGCTAATTGCATTACACCAGCTTTACTGCGTGCCCTTCATTTGACACGATAACTGTATAACCTTTGAAAATTGTTTCCCTTGTGGCTTTTAAATGCAGTATCAACATTTTGGCAAAAGCATTTCGCAGACATTAACTTACATGCATTTGAGTTAAAAATCACTTCTTCAGGGAAAAATGGCCGCAGTATATGTTTTCGTCCGCTTTCTCACTGCATATCTCATTATCCCACAAATCTTGGCTTATTTACTTCTCATTCTATTAAGCATTCGATCTCCAAAAGCAAGTAGAGAACAACGAGAAGTGGGTATTTAACTGTTTCAACCAAATATGACTTGATGAGAAATGAGGAAAACTACTTGCTCATTTGAATGAACTTCACATATTCATCTTTAGCGTTTTAGCTCTGGGAGGAGGACGACGCTCATGTGCAATTTATTATCATAACGGTACATTTTGATGGTGAAGAGAATATTTTTAATATTTCACTGTAGCTTATATTTCAAGACAAGCCTGAACTTACTGTCACCCCGAGACATAAATGGGGTAATTAATAACTTAATAGTTAAGGCTAACTATAGCAGAAGAATAAAACACAAGGTAAAAAAAATCAGTCTTCTGTTTTGTTCCCTAATAATTATTTTTTATATAAAAGCTTTTAACATTTTATTTTAATTTTTAAAAATAATACATGTCATAATTATTACACATAGATTTAATATCAATGTATACAATCAACTAAAGGCTGCATAGCTTTATGGTTAGCTTTTTGTCTTCTTTTCTTCTGTACTAAGTAGAAGGAAGAATGATCAAAGAGAATATTTATGAAAGAAGATCACTTATTTTTAAACTCAGCTTTCTAAGGCCTATTTAGAGTAAATATTTGCTACATATAGGAAAGTATATTGTTGGTAGATATTTTGGTTTTCTTCAATGATTATATTAATGTGGCATAACTTGATAAAGACATTTTAATTCAAAGCAAACCGAACTTTGAGTGTATATAAAGCTGTGTCTTTTTATTTTGAAAGTACAGTTGAGCTTATTAAATTTTAATACCAGTAAACCAATTTAAGATGACTTATGGTTTAATAAATGCCAATGAGAACAGGAAGTTAAAAGGCTTATAAAAATCAGGAAGATAATTTTAACTTGATAATGTTTCATGGTGTGGACTGACAACATTTTCTCTTCATCATTGGTTCTCAGTATGCAGACATGATATTTAGCATTGTTATGCAATGAATAAAAATTTATGCGTATAACTAAAGTGTATACTGTGTAATGGAGAAGGAAATGGGGAATATTTAATTTTCAGCCAACCCTAAGGAGCATACTAATGACTTTAAATGATCTCTATATAAGTTGATACCTTTTCTGATAACTTTAATTTCTTTTGATAGTATAACATGTCCTCAGTTTAAGTCATATGACAATAGTGACCTTTTCACACTGAAATAAGGCATAGGAAATAAAATCTTTCATATAGAGGTGAATTAAGGTAACTATAAACCAGCTCAGCTACTTTTGTAGTAATTTAAAGGTTTTGATATATAAAAGTTACATCAACATCATAGAATTTTAAAATGTGTTTCACATGTTTTATTGTGACACATCTTTAAATGCAATATGAAAAGGCACAATGTTATGTGCATAGCAGAAGATGAAACCCAAGTTAATTTGCATTTAACAGTCTTTCATTTACTTCACTTCGAATACAGCTTTTTTTTTTCTTTTTCCTACCTTTTCAGTATCCCTTTCAAGGTTTTTTATTTAAAAAGGAGGAAAGAATTTCTCATGTAATGTTCCAAGCTTAGGTTAGAAAACTGAACCTCGTTGTCAAATTTACTATTACACCAAAACAAATTCTATGCACACATAAACACTCATTTAATAGTAACATATACAATATACTTTGAATTGATATTTATTTGAGACTGTGTTGTGATCAAGTGATTCATTTCTCTCATAAACAAAAACACCCATGGGAGGCTTAAGAATTTTTTCTCTTGTAAATAATGACACAAACCTCGCAGCCTTTAGCCTAGAGGATTCTGAGATGAAGTTGGATTGTTATTATGATTCTAGACCAATGATCTCAAGTTATGAACATTTCCACATCCAGGTTCCCAGTTTTTAATAGTAAGATCATTCAGGCTTTGGAAAGGTAGACACTTCAATGCACTTGAATATTTTTCATAATCAATATTCTATCTCATTATAAGATAAAATTGTATATGAGTTAGAAAATTAATAAAGAGAACTTGATATAATCCATAAAGTTTAATAGGCATATTAATAATTAAAATCCCACATAATTTCAATAATATAATTGTTTAATTTAGGAAATCTATACATTTTTATGTTTAAGATTCCATATATTTTTAAGGGAGACTACACATAGGCCAGAGTATACATAGTATTAGCAATGGTGAGTTAAGTCAAGTTACTTGAAACAGTTTAATAAGATGATAGGAGTTGAATAATTATGCAATATTCTATTTCAGTGAAATAACCATTTTCTTAAACTACCAATCTTTGTGTTGTTGTTCTCTTGTACTTGTGATTTGTTCTTTTGAAATGTGTGTGTCATTGTATTTTTGAGGTGTGTATATTACTAGAAAAAAATGATATAATTATTTAAATGTGTTATCTTAAATCATTCTTATTTTAAGTTTTTGGAGTGTAGTTCTTCCAGTATAGCAATGTAAATTCTGTCTTCAGAAACTGTAGGAAAATGTGAAAAGATACTTCTAATTCATGGGTTGTTGGTACATAGTAATCAAAGACAGCACTGTAACTCAGAATGAGGTGGTATTAAGAAGGCATATAAGAAACTTTGAAAAATACAGGTTGAATATTTGTAGCTCATTTTATATATATATATATATATGCATATATACACATATATTTATGTAGCCTATATATATATATGTGTAAAACTGGACAATATCCAGCATATACCTATATACTAAAAATATTCAGCATGTATATATAATGATTGATATAATAATATAATACAAAATAGCAATAATGTGGTGTATATATAGAGGCACATCATATTAGGATGAGATGTTTCCTAGATTGGACTAAAATTCTGGGCCTATATCATCTTCCAGCCAAAATGATCCAAAGAGCTGAACCTATACACATCTGATACTGTTCCTTGCCTTGATATTTATATTTCTATATATCTAGATTCAATAATTTATGAAACAAAATTATTTCTACCTTGACCTTGTGAAAATAGCACACTTGTCAAGATGTGAGCCACCAGTAACAAGAAAATTGCTTTATGCATGAGAATGTTAAGCTGTTCTCTTAGCCAAAGATAGTGTTTGTATTTGCTAAAATGCTTTATCTTTGCAATACTTTTTTCTTTTCTTTTCTTTTCTTTTCTTTTCTTTTCTTTTTTCATTAAAGATTTTATTCCCCTCTACATCTACCTCTTACTCTTCCACATCCCACATGCCTCCCTGATCCCGTGTCTCCAAGAAGATATCACCACCTTACTCACTCCACCAGACCTTTAAACTCCCTGGGGTCTCCAGTCTCTTGAGAATTAGGTGCATCTTCTCTGAATGAATCCAAACCTGAGAGTACTTTGCTGTGTATGTATTGTGGGACTCATATCAGCTGGTGTATGCTGTCTGGTTGGTGATCCAGTGTCTGAGGGATCTTGGGGGTTCAGGTGAAAATCACTTCCATAGCTAATTTATCTGTAGCTATTATATCAGCAATATTTGCTCATCATAAGCAGAATGGCATAAATTCCATGAGAATTGAAAATGCAATGATATATTAAGACTGCAGACTTTCTGCCCATTATTATATATAGAAGTTCCTTCTATTACTGTAATAGCCAGAAACCGTAAGGAAAATAAAAGGTTAAGGCCAATGTTAACTTTCAAAATATAATCTGTGTGAATTCATTTAATACTCTTCTATATCTTCAAAATACAAAATACAATGCTAGATTTAAGAATATTTATATATTTCCCACTCTCTGTAAGGAAGACCTTTTCTCTGGAAGCAATAGTTTAGTTTTTTTTTTTTTTCAACCTTTCCTTTCTATTGTCATGCAAACTACAAAAACAGTTACGGAATGCTATAACATGACTGTTTCCTTTCGGTGATCTATTTTTTTCCTTGGTCCTCAGAGAGATCCTATGTAGGCCAGTGCCTGTTTTACAGATGTATCTTTATGGAGTTTATTAATCAAGGATCTCAATCCTGGGGCAACTCCCATGTGCCCAAGAAGCTGGGTCAAGTTAGTTCCTTAAGTCTCTCACGAGGAATAACATGATACTGACCTTGTGCCTCCATATACCGTAATGTTTTGTATTTCACTAATCTCTTCAACTGCTGAAACATACATTCTAAAGTAGACATTCATGTTATAGTAAATGAAAGTCTCAATATACTAGAAGTCTTAGAAGTCTTCTACAGCCCCCCCTAAAGAAAGGCAATTAATAGTATTTCTTATACATAATTTAAAATCTAAAATATGCAGAAGGGAAGTCTTGGTTTTTTTCTTCCCTATTACAGAAAACATGCTACCAGCCAGAGATATCAAGTATGTTGATAAACACTACATAATTCTATTTTTTTTCTTTTATTGGATATTCTCTGTATTTACATTTCTGATGTTATCCCCATTTCCCCTCACACTGCCTCCAAGAAGGTGCTCCCTCTTCCAACCACCCTCTCTCACCTCGGCACCTAGGCATTCCCTTACACTGAGAAAAATGAGCCTTCCCAGGACCAAAGGCCTCTCCTCCCACTGATGACAGAGATTGATATCCTCTGCTACATATGCAGCTGGAGCCATGGGTTTCTCCATGCAAACTTATTAGTCCATGGGATCTGTGGAGGGTTTGTTAGTTGATAATTGATAATTTGTTCTTCCCATGGGGCTGCAGACCCTTTCAGCTCCTTAAGGCCTTTCTCTAGCTCCTTCATTCAGTTTTTTTTTTTTTTTTTTTTTTTTTTTTTTTTTTGGTCAAAAAGGACAAAAAAATAAATAAGCAACACATATAATCTCTTAAGTTGTCATCCCTCATGTAGCATTTTGAGCTCATTTCCTTGGTTTTGAGATGCTTCCAAAAATCATGATTCCATAAAATTCCAATCAAAGCAAAACTGAGATCAAGTAAGAAAGAAAACAGAACACAGAGAAAAGAGACTAGGAAGAGAGAGGTAAGAAAGCAGAGAAGGAAGAAAGAATTTTTCTAAAGATAACATGCCTTCATTAGAAAAATTTCATAATACTCTAATTTTATTTCAGAGAGTATCAACATTTTTATTTATTGTCTAGTGATCATATATTTTAATTTATAGTCAATGTTTTTCTAAAAAAATATCCAAATAAACCCATTTTGAATTAGAAAGTTTTGATGACTGTAAACTTATGAACTCTGGGGTGTAAAAATAAGCTCATGTTTCCCAAGTGCCTGTTTCCTATCAGGTTTATTACATGGTAGGTGTTTCTTAGCAGGTAAAATCTGCTATAAAACAGATGCTCCTACAGTGCTTATTAAGAGATTGGTATGGTGGGCATTCTAGCAATAAAGTCTCTTCTGGGATTTCTGTTTTGTTAGAAGAGCAGATAATGGAGCAGAAAGCTCAAATTCTCTAAACCCATGATGTGCTGATGCTTAGGGAGGGTCTTTAACTATTTAGACTCGGGATCTTTTTTAGAAATTCAGACCTAGTATCACTTGCCCTCTCTTTCACGATGAAGTTCAAATCTATATATATTTATTAAAGCGATAGTAAACTCTATAATTCTGTTAAGTTTTGCTGATGTAAGAATTTTTGCTGGTGAGAAGAAATAAAGGCTGATAATTTGTGTTTGTTCCATAGCCCCTACCTTGGTGTTTAGACAACACACAATAGACAACAAAGAGAAAGAAATTATTCTGTTTTTATGTGTTCAAAAAACTTAACACTTTGTATAAATTATATTTTAGATATAACACTTAAAGGAAAATGATTGACTAAGAAACATAGGAAAAACATTTTAAATGGATAGAAACGCAGATTTACAAATTTTGCAAACAATTCAAAGAAAATTACTATCCTGGTGGAAATTCCTTTTAATTAAAATTTTGAACCCTATATAAAGGTGGATCCTTGAAATGTTTATATGTTTCATGGTATTAACAGTGAATTAAGCGTATTTTTATCATTGACATCAGATAAAAGATGTTGTTGATTCTCTCTTCTAAGCAATGCACATGATTTTACACATCTTGGAACCCGACAATAGAAATGGCAAGAGTATTACACATTGAGAAGTCACAGTGGATATAAAGCACTTCCCCATCTCTTTGAATGAGATCACAGCTGCTGCAGCACTTGAGTGTTAGATGAGGGGAGTGAAACAGGGATGGCAGAGGCCAGGATGTCCACGTGCAGCCTTCCCAGCCACATGACTGGCACCCAGCAAACTGACACATTCCCACTTGATTTGTTTTAAGCAATTTTAAAATTATTTTGGGTTCTGAAGGAGACTTGTGGAGGTTATTGAAAAACTATTGCTTCAAGTGTAATCATATGCTTTTTCTGATGTGGGAATTGGAGATATAGAGACATCCTGGGCCCCGGCTGGCACTTGTTAAGGCTCCTCTGTTCACTGAATCGCACTGACAAATAAGGGGAGAGTTTCTGTGTCTAGAGTTACATTTCAGCTCTCTGTAGCTCATGGTTGTAAGGAATATTTATTTCCTGAGAAAGTAAATGGTTTTTGTACAATTAGCCACATAAGAGAGCTTGAAATAGAAAATATTCAGATAATCACTTTGGGATAGAAACATAAAATTAATTTTTCTTCTTGCTAGCATATAAGGATAGTTTTGCCTATTGTTTTTAAAAGGTATGTTAATATGTTTTACATCGGATTTTATGACTCACATATAAGACTATGTTCATTTTGTCAAAAAAGCAAAAGCTACTAAATATTAAGAAGATAATTGATTATATATGCAACATGACTAGTTCTCTTCCCACACTGTTTCCTGATTTAATTGTGGTGTCGTTTCTAATAAAAGTTAATGGTAACACTCTTGGTACCAGGTAATGCTTTCTGATTCACAATGGCTCAATTTAAATCATTTATATAGAATACACAAGTACACAAGTAAATATTTAATTATGTTTACGTGAAAGGTGCTTATTTTTTAAAAGAAAGCTGGGTTGCAAATATTGAAATGCATCACAATCCTTTAGAATCTTGCAGCTGTGAGGAGAAAAAAATTACTATTTTAAGGATTACAAAGAAAGTTGGGATGAGGTATAAAGGGTTCCACAGATTATGTGCTCTTATTCTGGTGACCGTATGCTACATAAATTTAAATGTCCTTTATTAACAGAATCCTAATTCTGTTCTTAACATTTTTTCAAATACATTAAGACATATTTCAGCATCCTAGCTATTCTTTAGTGACTCTGTAGGACACCATACTACACAGGGAAGACACACATGCCTTTGGGGCTGTGGTAAAGTAGTAAGAAATTTGAGTATGATACTGTATATTGTTATTTTATCAACATTATTTTTCCTAAATTTGTCACACTTCACATCATAAAAGATTGCTGTTGACTAAATTTGATGCATGTGTATGCACACATACAATGACAAGCACACACACATACACAACACATGCACATCAAAAGGCTCTTTTGAAATATTTATAGAATGTAAAGTTGTTTGTTATTAACTAAAGATTTATTCTACTTGTGCCGACTTTCAATAACATTCCTAGAAAATATTCTGGAAGTAAAACTGTCCTCTTGAGTATGGAGGAAAAAGTAACACAAAGGAGTCCATTAGGATGTTTTTAGCTTAAAGCAAATTAGACATCAAACCCCAGTCATCAAAGGTTTACAAAATCATATATATATATATATATATATATATATATATATATATATATATATATATATATATATATATATATATATTTCCCCCCCTAGGAAACTGATAATGTAAGAACTGTTGACGGCTTTTTTGTTCATGTTACTGAACCACACAATGAGGCACATTATATTTTTCATGATTTCGATTTCACAGGTGGTAAAGTGAATTTAGCTATGATGCAGAAATGACTGAGCAACGAAAGCCATTCAGAACATACACATATATTTTATTTGGCTCTGACCTGACTTCACGTCAGCCACAGAGTTAGGAAACTCAGGGAGTGCATTATGCACTCGGATAAAGCAGGCTTGGGAGATGAAAACTCAAGTGAATAATCATGAATCCACACCAGGAAAAAAGAAAATATAACTTTAGCATCTCATAAGGACATCAGAATGAAGTACCAGTGCACTATGACACGTTTGAAGTTAAAAGAAAAAAAATAGGTAATTATAAAGCCTTGACCTCTCCCCCCAACGCCAACTCGAATTCAGTTACATGTAAATAGAGCTCCATCTCGACCACTGCTTAGCTCCAGGCACAGATCTGAAGTATTAGAGATAATGGCAGAATTATTAGATTAGCTGTTGCCAGGATCTCTCAGTGTCCTAGATAATTACTAGCTGTGGTAAATCTGAATGACTTCAGTCTGTGTTACTGTTATGTGTGTGCATTCCCTTAAGGCACTGACGTTGTGTCAAAGAGACATTTGGATGTTTATGTACACTTCTGGAATGTTCTATTTATTTGTGTTTTTAAAGTTTGTGACCATAAAACAACCCATACATCTGTCGTCTTTTCTATAAATGAAGGATGGGAAAGATGGAGACATCTAATAATTTCCTGCCTTTAAGAGCATATTCTCTCAATGCTGTCTGTGATTTTGCTTATTGATCTGTCTTTCTTTGGTTATTTAGTGTGTGCTAAAGGAATTCTATCTCTATTTGCGCATCACATTTTCCTTTTCATTTCAAGTGTTTCAATTTGCTCTCCTTGCATGTTTAATGTTTTTATTCTGGACCTGAGCCTTTTCCCAGCATTAATATGTGCTGTACTTCACTTGCTTATCTGTCGATTAGCTTTTTGAGACAGTTTTATTGTTATGTTTTGTAATTTTTAATTTATCATAAAATATGTTGTTACCGTAATATTTTATAGGTCTATTTTGAACATCACACAGATTTTGTTTATATTGGTAATCTTTGTTACCCAGAAAGCTGACAAAGATTTTTTTTGTTTTTTGTTTTTTTTCCTATGAACCTAGAAACAAATCTTGTCAAGGGATTTGTAACTGTTTTCATTTTAGATGTTGCAATTTCACTTTATTATCCATAACATACATGTTGAGAGCCTAAGTTTCAAATGAAACGTTTTTTTTTTCTTTTAAACGACATTACCATGTTAAGGTAAGTTTGCTAATAATATTTAGCTTCGTTTGCCTTATGACAAAGCTATCACAGATTACAGTCGCCTTAGGAAACCTCTGTATCTCTTTTCCAGGCATTGCTTTTCAAACCCCTACCTAACTTTTGAAATGTTATTTGTTTGGATAAAACCCTATACTCTCAACTTGTTCTAGGCAATTGCATTACACTGAGAAAAGGGGGAACACACAGAGTTAACGGTGATCAAGGGAGAGAAGATTCCAGAGAACATGTTTTGTTTTCTCACTAGATGAGTTGAACTAAATATTCTAATCTGAAAATAGAAATTCTATTATTATATTATAGCAAAAGCTACCTCCCCTTGTTGAGACATACACAATCATACATTCCCTTTGAGATGTAAGCAGTAGCATCAAGTTAAACAGAGTTAAATGGATACATTTGTTTTGAGAGACTGAAAAAGTTAGACTGTAGAAACAAATATTTCTGCTCCAGTTTTAGTTTTTGACATTAAGTGTGTGTAGAAAAATATAAAATAAATCTATAGTTGCAAATATCATTTACAATTGATGGAGATAAAGTAAAACAGCTCAGTGCAAACAATTCGGAAGATAGGGGCTGATGCACAGAATTCAATTAAAGGTAAACAACATGTCCTTCCTGTTTTACCATTGCATTGAGTTTTAACAGATAATGTGCAGATGGACATTAGGTTAAGCATAAATGCCCCTCTTTCATAAGTCTCTCTCAGGGCTGAGGTCTGGTATATTAAATCCTAGTATATTCTACTAAAAATATCTGTTAGAAAGACAACCGCTAGCATCAACTCTCCCATTTTCCTAAGTTTAACCATCACCACCTTATTCTCTTTTACTTCTTATTTTCTGTTCCACATATTATGAAGGGAATGTGCATAGTGAAGAGTGACCCTCTGATGTGTGGATGGCCCTTATCAAATACTTTACCCTTTTTTGTAATTTTCTCAGTAACTTTCCCATCAAACGTGTCGACAATTAGGAGATGTGGCATCAAAACTTCTTTAATCATTTTATGAAAGATAATATATAGTATCTCAGTAAATAGTAATGCATCGCAGTGAACAGTGTACTGTCAGAATCATGAGGACTGGAGAGATGACTCAATAGTCAAGAGAATTTGCTGCTCTTTCAATCCATTTCCTAGCACCACTGTGGGGTTTCACAACTATCTGTAATCTCAGTTCTTGGGGAAACTGTTGTCCTTTCTTGGACTCCAAGTGCACCAGACAACTAGATAGGGCACTGATGCATGTTCAGATAAACGCTTAAACATAAAAAAAAAAATTGGCACAAATGTCTTTAGAAAGGAAAACAGAATATCATGATGACATCTGATCTATTTTCAGATCCATTCATTACAAATATGACACAGAAGTCGTGAGAGTCACATAGATATTCCCATCCCCTTAGTTGTAAATGATCCACAACCCAAATACTATAGGTATTGTGCATTGCATGCTTTCACTAAAGAGACAGTATATTATAAATCATATTAGAGAATGGCATCAGAAATGACCTGAATTCAGCTAGAATTTCTACTGTACTTGCATTTATAAAGCCAACTTGAAATAGCATGGTAACTTAACAGTAGATTTCACTGATTTTCAACCTGAGGGCTTTGCAAAGATGAGTTCATTTCATCTTCAAGACAAGCAAATGAAAATTAATTTACCCATCATATAGATATGAAAATGAAACACTATAGAGCTTTCAGGATTCCATCAAGAACACATGTAGTAAAAATTTAAACCTAGTTAAATGCCACCTGCTTTTCTCTAATGCTACTGCTTAATTTTATTCATTCAGAATTGCAAAAATCTAAGACCCAGGACTGAACATCTGAGCTGAAACAGAGACAATTATTAAATCCCCAAGAATACTTTTTTTTTCATACTACAAGAAGTCAGCAGCATTTATTGCATCTCCATGTGAGTGTACAGGTATCATTCACCTTCAAGTGACTCGTATATTAAATGGAAACACCTATAGAGTCCAAATCCGAATGACCCAGATGCATCAAATATACATGCACTCATGGACCAGATATATAAATGATGCATGTGGGTCAAATATAAACGACCCACATGCCCCAAATTTAAATGACTGAAAGAACCAAATGTATAGACTCATGTGCACCAAATTTACGTGCCACATCTGCATTAAATGCTAATAAAACACATGAATGCTCATGTGCTCTATGAGTATTTTCCATATCCAAAATCCTTTGTACTGGCACATCGTTTGCAATGTGGGGGAAGGCGCATCTCTTGGGAATGGCCCAGGTACGAATACTTCAGGTCCTTTGCCTCTTTCCCTACAGCAGTGTGTGTGCGTGAGAAAATACGCATGAAGATGTGTGTTCTGCCTTGTCTCCATTTTTCTATCTCCAGTTTACTGTTCCAGTTTAAAAAACTTAAAGAGTCAGCCCACTTTTGAGATAGTCACCCTTTTAAAGGACATAACATTTGTGGGCCAAAATAGTTCATTTGAAAGTTTGAGGAAAATGTGTTTTCTCAATGAGAGGGCTGCCAACATTAAAACAATGATTTGATTTAATCAGTGTGTGTTTAGTTCCAGGAATATAGTAGCTATGTGCTGCTTGACTGAAAACAAAGTCTTTTTTTACTAATCATTTTTTTTTGTGTTTACATTTGAAACACTATAGCTCTTCCTGGATTTCCCTCCACGAACTCCTGAGCCATCTCTTTGCCTCTATGACTCTATTAGGGTACTACTCCCTCACCTACCTACCCACCTACTCCTGCCTCACCCCTCTACCTTCCCCCTCCTTCGGGCATCAAACCCCCTCAGGACTAAGCTCCTCCCCTCTCACTAATAACAAATGAGGCAGTCTTCTGCTACATATGTAGCCCGAGCCATGGGCCAGCCCATGAATACTCTGGTTGGTCCTTTAGTCCCTGGGAGCTCTGAGGTATTCAGCTCCTTCTGCCCTTGCCCTTACTCTTAGGTTGAGGTCCTGAAGCACAGTGCAATGGTTTGGCTGTGAGTATCTGCATCTGTCTTACTCAGGTGCTGGCAGAGCCTCTCAGAGGACTGCTGTGCCAGACTTCTGTGTACAAGCAGATCTTGGAATCAGCAATAGTGTCAAGGTTTGCCCGTGCTCCATTTTTGTCCCTGCATTTCCTTTAGGCGGGAACAATTCTGGGTTAACAAATTTTAGATGGTTGGGTGGCTCCGTGGCTCAGCTGGAAAGCCTGTCTATTTACTGAAGGAAGTCTCTTAAGGGTCTCTCTTCCCTCTGTTGGGTACTTTGGTAAATGTCATCCCCAGTGGGTCCTGAGAACCCCTCTCTCTCTCATTCCTGGTTTCCGGGACTCTCTACTGGTTCCTCTAGTCCTCTCCTGCTCCCCACACACTGCTGTTTATTTCTCTTTGTTTTCCTGGCCCTGTGGACTTCTATCCTGTCTCTTCCAATAATTAATCTTGCCCACCCTTTTTCCTCCCTTTGCCCCTTTCCCATCCAGATCCCTCCCTCCCTCTGCCTCACATGATTATTTGTTCCAACTTCTAAATGGGTTTGAAACAGCCACACTATGTACTTCCTTATTGTTAAGCTTCATATGGCCTTTGAGTTGTAAATAAAGTCTGTTTTTTTTTTTTTTTTTGATGTTCAAATTTAGTGAACTCTTTTTTTTTTCCATAGACCATCTTTTATTGGTAAAAGGGCACATAGAAACAATAAAAACCACAATGGGGTTTCCTAGAAAAAACAATAGTACACAAAACATCTGAAGGAGATGCACAGTGTTTCTAATACACAGAATTTAACCAAACTCTTTCCACATGGTAAATAAGGCAGTGAAAAATTTGCAGGCAATAGTCCCCTGGTTGTCCAAGACTTTAGAAAAACATTTTAGAGAGTTTAACAGAAAGAAAAGAATGTTGTAGAAAATATCAATCAATACAATTTTTTTCCCAGTGCTTGGCTATTTTTTTTTCTTTTTTCCTTTTTTTTTTTACAATGAGCAAAAAGTATATGTAATACAAGGTGTAACCCGGAATTTGTCAATGTGTTCTTGGTGTGTAAGGATTGAGCATCACTTTTTTTTTGTTTTGTTTTGTTTTCTTTTTTTCTTGGACTTCACACTGTCTGTGAGTTGTTTCTGGGGCAGTGCAAGCCTCTGGGGTTAGCATCCCACTATCAGTGACTGCATATTATGTCTGTTCTTTTGTGACTGGGTTATCTCACTCAGGATGATATTCTCTAGATGCAGCCATTTTCTTAAGAATTTGGTTAAGTCATTGTTTCTGGTGGCTGAGTAGTATTCCATTGTGTAAATGTACCACAATTTTTGTATCCATTCATCTTCTGAAGGACATCTGGGTTCTTTCCAGCTTCTGGCTATTATAAATAGAGCTGCTATGAACATTGTGGTGCATGTATCTTTGTTGTATATTAAAGTGTCTCTGGGGTATATGCCCAGAAGTGGAATAGCTGGGTCTTCAGGTGGTACTATGTCCAATTTTCTGAGGTATCGCCAGACTGATTTCCAGAGTGGTTGTATCAGTTTACAACCCCACCAACAGAGGAGAAGTGTTCATTTTTCTCCACAACCTCTCCAGCATCTGCTGTCATCTGAGTTTTGGATCTTGGCCAATCTGACTGGTGTGAGGTGGAATCTTAGGGTTGTTTTGATTTGCATTTCCCTGATGGCTAAGGATGTCCAACACTTTCTTAGATTTTCTCAGCCATTCGATATTCCTCAATTGAGAACATTTTGTTTAGCTCTGTACCCCATATTTTAATAGGGGTATTTGATTCTCTGGTGTCTAGCTTTTTGAGTTCTTTGTATACCTTGGATATTAGGCCTCTATCTGATATGGGGTTGCTAAAGATCTTTTCCCATTCTGTTGGCTGCCGTTTTGTTTTCTTGACAATGTCCTTAGCCTTACAGAAACTTTGCAATCTTATTAAGTCCCATTTGTTAATCTTTGACCTTAGAGCTTGAGCCATTGGTGTTTTGTTCAGAAAATTTTCTCCTGTGACTATATGTTCTAAAGTTTTCCCTACTTTCTCATCTAATAGTTTCAGTGTACCTGGTTTAATGTGGAGATCTTTGATCCACTTACACTTGAGCTTTGTACAAGAAGATAAGAAAGGGTCTATTTTCATTCTTTTGCATGCTGAGTGCCAGTTGGACCAGCACCATTTGTTGAATAGGCTGTCCTTTTTCCATTGAATGTTTACCTCTCAGATCACCATGGTCTACGGCTGGTCTTTAACAACAACAAAGACAACAAAAAAGTGGTAAATTAAAGTCTTAATAGAGGAAAATGAACCCAGGAGATGTTTTCTATTTGTAAAAGGAAAAAAAAATTAAGGACAGATAATGACTGTTAACTGGACGGTTAAAATGTGGAGAGAAATGGAGATTAGAGTTGAAGAAATGTGTTTCACGCACCGTCAAAGAATCCTGCTTTTATCTGGAAGTGAAGATCCAGTAGTGCTCAACCTGATCTCCAATTATGTTCTATCTCTCTGTTCCTAGGGCTCACTTAATCGTCTTAGCTAGTTAGAATACCATATTTAGTACTCTAATTTAACCACAGTCTGAACTTAGCATGCTTTTGTAAACTAATCTACAAGCCTATTTAAAATTCAATTTTTACATTGTAAAATCACTTTTATTATGTAGTAAAATATATTCAAATTACAAAAGATGAATAGCGAACAATATCCAGAAAACAATTTCTGTATTTGTGGGATGCCTATGAAATCTCTATGTTTGACTATGCAACTGAGCAGTTTGCTTTATATCTTATTATGAAGGCAGATGTATCTCTTTTTCACTTTCTGCTATTGCTGTTGATGTATAGTTAGAGAAACTCACGTAGAAAATGTCAGATAAGATTAGTGTCTGATCTTGGGGGATATATTTATATCCATACACACCTAATCTCTGACTTCAAGACTCAATGAATGAGAATTTAGTTACAGACTTTTGTAGTCTCTGAAATTTAATCACAACTTTAACTGAACTTATCAACATGACATTTTGTTTTGACATAAAAGTGAAAAGGTTTTAGCGATTTCTTCCTATGTTGTAGCCATTGTCAAGGACAATAATGAACGCATGGCTTTATATGTCTTCCTAGATATGCTTTTTAGAAAGGGGCTCAAATAAAAAAAAATCTACTCACTAGAGCAGTCTAGTGGGCAAGAGAAATTCTGCAGAAAACCAAAATCATAGTAATGTATTTTCTTTTGAAATCTAACCTCCCATTATATTTCTGGGTCATTGAAATGGTTAATACCCAAACTTAGGAATAACTTTAATGGAGATTTTCTATTGTAAAAGCTGGCCCCAATGATTAAAAGTCTTGTTCACAAGCTACTGAAACAAATCAGAATAAGTTCCTCAGAAAACATTATCTGAAGTGAATTTGCAGAAGTACCTTACTATTCTACAATAAACTGGGCTTGGAGTTATCACTTACGTGAACTTATATTATATGGTAAAAATATTTTACTGCAAACAATATCATTAATCAGAAAGGCAAATTTTATTGCATCCACGAATTAAATACTACTTTGGGGTTGCTATATATTGATCAGAAGTAAAGAGATCTTACAGCTCTTCTAGAGGACTAGACTTCGGTTCACAGCACTTAATGGTGCTTTAGAATTGCCTGTAACTACAAAGCAAGAAATTCTGATACCCTATCTGTTCAGTGTGTGCTCCTGTATGCTCATAGTGCACATACACTTACACAAGCACATACATATACACTTAAAATTATAAGCATATATATACCCCTGGGGTTCAAACACTTTGGGAAGTATTATGTGACCTGATAGAATGATAATAAATGCTCACTCAAGCTTTCCTCTTACTAGGTCACGTGAATACTGCAGCAAAATAATTATAAAAATTAGTTATATAATAATATGTTTTATTACAGTTCACAACAGACTGAAAGAGTTAACTTAAATTTTCAAATTTATATGTATTCTTGGACAAACTCATATATGTGTGCACTATATTCTGCTTATAGTCACCCATACCTCTCCTTTGTGGTATCCTTTTCCAGCAAAACCATCTTTACAAATCCCCTTCCAGCTTTCCTACCATATTGTCTTATTTACACACTTTTTCCTTTAAACATCTCAATGTCTTTCTTTCTAAATAATCTATACAAGTACTGTATACTTGAGAAAAATTTATGGTAATATATTTGCGTATAAATTTGAAAAGAAAGAGTATAGATAATTAGGTTTAGTAAGATACAGGGTTTTTGTATCACTTGAAGAAAAAAGCATTTTCCAGACAAAATAAGGCAGATTGACTCAGGAGACCATGAGAGAATGCCCAGGACTTTCACTAGCTCATGATGGACAAGACCACAGCATGGGGAAGGGAACCTGGACACTAAGAACTATGCCTAGCCAAGAAGCTAACTGAGATTTATAGATATGTGGAAAGCAGAAAAATCAACTTTTTAAATATAGTGACACTGAATGCATCAACATTCCAGGCCAAGTGACATTCTCAGGAGTAATTAGCCAATAGAATCCACGTTTTCTTTTTAGTGACTTTTTCCCTTTTGTTTCTGTTTTTTTTTTTTTTTTTTTTTTTTTTTCTATTTTACAAGAGAAGATTATGAAGTTGGAGAGGCTGAGAGGCATAAAATGAATAAGTTTGGAGTAAAAATACTACAAAAATATACTGTACAAATCCTTAAAGGCATTTTTAGTCCTTGTTGTATCTATTAATAACAATACCCTAAGTGTGCAGATACCTTTACTTACACAATGTTTCTTTAATAACAACCAACAAAGAAGCAGCTAAAATAAAGTTGTTCCTACTTATGGAACTAGGAATGTGCTGTCAGCAATCTTAGGAAACAGCCAAGGCACAAACACTTTGGAGACTTTTAAACAAAGTATCCTACAGAGCCTCTGGGACTTTCTGTGGGGTTGCACCTGCTGAATCCATTCTAAAGCTGAAAATAACTTACTTAGATGCACTTTAATTCACTGACCTACTGTTCATCCACGCTAAGCAGCATTCCTCGGATTCACCTATAATCAAGTAGCTGACAGGATCTGTTCGTTCTCATGAGAACAGGAGAACTGGTATCATTTTCCCAAAGAAGTTGAAAATGTAGAAAACTTTTACTAGATCCACGTTATTTTTTTCATTATCATGGTTTAAACAATCCTAAATTGAATGATCACTAGTTAAAGACTATGTACAATTCAAGATGTTTTGTGTTATTAAAAAAAAAAAAAACAACAACAACATGAATATCTTTTATGTTCTGTCAAGTCTTGTAGTCAATGTCATTCATTTTCAGCAGCATATAGTTGTAACTCTCTGGCCAAAGGATTTGAGAATTACAACTTGAAAAAAAACCTTAATTTTAACTTGTCATGTTTTAACTTGGTAGTGCAGTTATGTGTGCCTAATTGTTCCATTTTCCTTTGTATAGATTTTTTTCTTTTATGACTTACTTCTCATAGACAGTATTAGTTGGCAAGGGCTGCTGTGGCAAAGCGCTGGTATTATGTGCCTCCAAGGAACAGTTTGTAAGATCTCCGATATAGAAGCTATATCTACAGTATTAAGGAGCTAGTTGTGCCATGCTCTTCCAGACACACCTCGTTCCTTCCTAGTTTCAAGTGGTTATCAGCAATCTCAGAGCCACTTCTAATGTCTGTCACCCTGGCCCCTTTGAGATCTCCCATGTCTTCTTTGTCTTCTTACAATAATCTTTGTATTAGAGTAAATGTAATCCAGTATGACTTCATTTTAGGGAATTTCATCCTTAAAGAACTTATTTCTAAATAAGTTCCTCTGCTCTATTACTGGATGGAAATAAATTCAGAGGACTGGGTTTCATTTTAGTCTGCAGCAATAAACTAACCGAATTTTGCTAATTAAAGTCTGTCTATACCATATATGGCTCTATCTATGATATGGTAAAACTATACAGTAATTTGGCTATATCTAAAATGCATTAGACATCGATTGGTGGTTCATTAGTTAGAAGCAGAATTTCATTGGCTGATTGGTAGGATAAAAATGCAAGGAACCTGAATCATATCCAGAAATAATACTACATCTAATAACAATTAAAATTAATCAATATCACAGGCTATGCACATTTCCCCTCTATATCGACTCTAAGAATGAATTGTAATGTCCTTTAAGAATTTCCAGGTGACCACTGTAAGTGTACTTTGGGATCTTCTGTATTCTGTAGATTCTTATCGTGTTGAATCTCACATTTACTCATGTGATTGAGTCAGACCTGTTCAGGAGTTCCATCTGTTGTTGGAGTTGTGCTTTAAGAGTAGAGGAAACTGGTGGAGGTTGTAGAATAGAAAAAGGAAATACATATAGGACAACAGTGAGAAAATGTTTGCACTCTTAGTAACTACTCAACCTGCGTTACCATGGAGTCTGCATCTCATTCCAAGGGAGGGGCACAACAGATGTGGAGTTAGTCACAAAGCTAAAAAAATGAGATTGCTTTAAAGATGAAGTTACCTTTGCTCACTAGCAGGCATTTATTTTGTCATTTTTGTTTCTGGCAAGACTTTTAGGCAGCAATTGATTCCACATATTCTTTGCATATTTCAGTGATACAAATGAAAAACAAAGTGTTCTTTCTCTTTTTCTCTACTCTAGGGAGTAGATCAATTATACATTCCCATGATATCATGATATACCTATGTCAGAGGCTCATAAAATAAAAACAAAAATATCAACAGGAACAATGTGTTGTATTTCAAATTGTGGGTTGTTAAGGTTTTCACATTTAACTAAAAGTTACGTTTAAAATGTATACATATATAATTTACTATGATATTATACAGTGCTAGAACATTTATCTTGGCTGAAAGAGATACTCATTGCAATATAAAAATGTATAGCTGGTGCTATACATAAAATATATTTTATATATGTGAGAATACAGATTTATATATTGATTTATAACCATTACTAAAGGAAATACATTCTTAATATTGATTGGTCTCTAAATAAATAATTATACAAAATATATGTTTGGACTTTAGAAAACCTACATTGTATTACTAATATTTAAGATGCAGTAAACATTTTGGATATATTCACTTATGCCTTTATTTCTGGGTGTACTTTAGAATAACTTAAACTTTGGTTTTTTTACTGTTTTACATCTCCTGTTTATCTGAATATTGAGACATATCATCATACTGATAAATTTTTTCATTGACTGGAGTTACCGACATTGTATTTTTCCATCTCATTGAAATGAAAATCTTATGTTAAGTAATTTTTCATGGGAAGCCTATGTCTTATGTAACTGAGGAATTGTCAATGCCCATAGCTTTTAAAAATTGATTATTCTCTGGAATTTAATTTTAAAAAATTGGTAGAGAAGGATTCATGATTCAGTTGGCCCTTTTTGTTTCCCTTGGTCTTTCTATTTGTTAACTAAAAATATTTTATTTTTCAAGCATTCCCGACTTTGCTTTCCTTTGCTATCCTCACCCTACACACCATCACTACTAGACTTCAGTCTGTTGATCCGCTTCCTCCAGGTGAGCAATTTCTTCATCTGCTAGCTTTCTTCTCTGTGATCCGAGTTTGACGTGTAAGATGGCATTCATTTGACTGTGCGTTTGCCGTGCAGAGGTGTGGATCTTATTTTCTTTAAAGGAAAAGTGGTAGTGATTTGCTGCTAATGCTTCAGGACGAGCTGTGTGGGTGTGTGTGGCATTGAAGCGAGAATATAAACAATGCGTGAAGTCAGGGTTTCTGTTGTTTATTATGCTTAAAGGAGTTTAGGGAGCCATTGGCAATGACTTCGTATGTGAAGTCTACCCGGTGCTCTAGTTTCACATTGCAGACAGGATAAGTTCTCCCATTAGGGAAATTGATGCACCAGAAATTGATACAGGAACAGAGAGACAAGAATGCTCTGTGTATTGTTGGTGTACAGCAAAGTTCTTCACTGTCACACTCATGAGAGTTCTGTTTACTAGGTCCCTGGATTCTTCTGGTTTTTTGCACAACCAGTTGCAGGTCATTTTAGATAAGGTTTCTTTTATGGATTCTTATTAGAGGCTTTTAGTGCACTACTTTAAAAAAGCTTTGCACATTCTGTCCAATAGGAATACCGAGAGCCAGGGATGAATCTAGTCCGTATGAATTTTAATAGCTTCCAGAGCACATCATCACTATCTTCTGAAAAGGATGCAATTTGTCAATGCATTCTAATCTCAGCACATGCTCCGGATGTGATGTAGATAATCTGAGCACACTGAGCTTTGATGTAGCTGGTCCAGCTGAGTGGAAAGCAAGCAGAAGCACGAGGAGACGCCCTAGCTAGTCATTATGTACATAGTCTGGATTTGTTAACTCTCAGTTGCTGAATCATTTGAATGTATTGCAGAGATTTGATTGCCCAATGAGGAGTATAATCTCTGCATCCAGAAAAGCCTTGTCATTGAAGAAAGTGATTATAGCAGGGTGTTGCTGTGCAGAGAAAATATAAAAGCATATTCTGGCAATCTACAAACTGCTATTATATTTATCTGTGTTGCTTAACTCATGGCAGAAATGAACTAACAGTTGCCTATTTCCTGTGTGGAAATGAATGGAAATTGGAGATAAAATGTAATGGGGGAGAAAGCCTTAAATGGATAACATCTTTTCTCTCTTTTGGAAATTCCAAGTTAAAGTTTAAAAACTCAGATTTGTGTGTATATCCATATGCACGTGCACAATCTATATAAAAAAAATCTTCGTTTTTCTATTAAATAATTTGGATTGATTTAACAAGCTGAAAAGGAGAGGTTTTTTTTTTTTTTCTCAATCTAGTACAAATTAACATTAAGGGGACTATATATGCCAAATATATTTTTAGCTTCCAGAATACAAAATTCTGTAGTTTGTTCCCGATTTTCTTAGGTACATTTCAATCTTGATCTTATATTTACTTTCTGCTCAAGCGTATATCATATGTGTGTTAGCAGATACATATCGACATGTTCAAAGTTAGATCTATGCTTTTCATAGCCAGTGATTAGTATAAATTTCTGAGCTGGCTGTTAACTTTGCCTGAGCATCAAAACCACCAAAATTTATTTTTATATCTACTGGATAGTTCTAGACTTTTGTCGTTAGGCATGGCCCTTCCATTCGTTTCCAGACAGTATAGAAATTTTATTATATTTACAGAAACTGCATACAAAAGTATATGCTGTCCTTATGTTTAGTAGTATTTATATAGTGGCAATTATGTAGCAAATTTTAAGTTATGTTATCATTTTCAATACTTGTATTTGGTTGTTAAAATTATCAAGGTAATCTACATAGTGAGGCTTTGCAAATATCATCCACAAACAGATATTAGGTAATAAAAGTTCAGCTTAAAGCACAGTTGTGGAGATTTACTAAATATAATTCTTTCTTAACATCTCTATGTTTGTAACTACCATAACAAATATAACATATGTTACAATAATTGACTTAACATAAAAAATTAGAATAAAAGCACTTTATTGTTTAAAAATATCTATTATCAAGTAAATAAAACATATATAGTAGATACAGCTGTCCACCTGTATTAAAGTGTTTTAGATAGTCAATCACTGTCAGTAAAATTATTCCTGAAGAAAATATGCGCATCACTAAGAACTATAAACATTAGTGTCACTATTTACATAGCATATACAGGGTCTTAGATGTTTGAAGTAACATGGAAATCATTAAAGTATGTAGGTATATATATATATATATATATATATATATATATATATATATATATATATATATATATATATATGATTTATGGGAAATGACCACATTTTTATCAAAGAAACTGAGAAATCAGTATTTTAGATGTCTATAAAACATTTCAGACCCTCCCATGTATACCAAACAATAAGTCTAACACTTTTTCTGTTTTATAGGCAATAAGGATAAGTATGTAAAAAATTAAAGGCAAATAATATATCAATTATATTAGAATATATATAAAAATATATTTATTTTCACTAATAAAATATGCTTACTTGGTAATCCAAATAAAATGAGCAGAAAGCTTATATCTATTACCTACTATTATATTATATATTATCTATACCACTGTTAGCCTACTGGTATCTTTCAGTTGTCAGTAATATTACAAACATCTAGATTTGTGTCTTTTGTGGTCATATGCATTTTTATAAATAAAATAAATCAACACTAAGCAGTTTAATAAAAAATAGTGAACATAATAGTTTAAACTGTATGCCATATCTTAGTGGGCCTAGGGAATTTACTTGGGACAATTATAGGCTAAGGAATATATCTGCCTGCACTTTATAATGTAAGGCATGAATGAATTTTAGTTGAGAGTAGAATGTTATTCATATTTAAAAAACATTCTTTTGAGGAGAAACTTAGTGTGATTCCTTCTTTGTATCCAGTACTTTTCCACACTCTGATTTTTGTAATATTACCTCTAAGCTAATTTTAGGCCTTAGTTAAGAGATTGCTGCAGTTTTTATGACAATGCAAGGAGATTGCTTGAAGCTGCAGGCAGTATGTTTGGTACTTCCCAGTCTATTGCCCCCTGTAATATAGGAAATAGATCTTGTTTCTACTAGACTGCTAGAGAGTAGAGAGGCAGGGAGAGAGGTAAAGAGGGATCTATCTGTCTGTGTGTCTGTTTATCTATGTATCTACCTCTCTATGTATGTTTGTATGTATGTATGTATGTATGTATGTATCTACCTATCTATAGAGAAAGATATTAAAAATTTTAACATTTAAGAATTTATTTTCTTATGCCTCAAGCTTTATATAAGACTGACTATGGAACACTTCAATATTAACTGAGTAGTTAAAATGGCCTTCCTGTGAGTACCAGAACCAGCGGAATTTAAATAAATGAACAGCAGGTACATGATATCAGATTGGGCAGCAAAACAGATCATTCTTAAGAGTGAGCATACAATTTTAAAACCTCAAGTCCAACTTGCTTTAATTAACAAAGAACATCCTAATGAGTTCTGCCTGTGAGGTCAATATGATTGTTTTAAAATGAGATTTGGATTACAAGTCTGAAACTTCAGTATGTTCTCACGTCATTTTGAATTTGTTTTCCTGGTACGACTGCTCAGGGGAAATATGGTTCCTTTTAATCTTCTCTTCTTTTATTCTGGATGTGGTTGATTATCAATTGAGTCAGAGGAATTTCTCTCTCAGATAAGGAAGTGTTTAAAAGCCCATTACAGAATAACTTCTGATGTGTGTCCTGTGATGTGTATGTGATTGTCTTCCGCAGAGCTTTTGGCCCTTGGTTAGTTACATAGAAGTCTAGCCTATGGGGCCGCATCTCTTTGCTCTCTGAGTTTCCCGACCTTTGTTTCTTGGACTCGTCATCTCTTCAGTATGTTTTAATGATTACAGAATATTAAAGCTGTGACTAGAAAGATGCCTTGTCCTTGCCAGTAAAATCCATTACAAGAAACATTTCAGTATATTTACTCTAGAACGTGGAAATTGAATCTATTGATTTTGCTTAAATTTTCATTCTTGAGATGACCCAACATTACATAATAAAAACATCTGCTTCCAATAAACCTGCAGCGTATTTACAGGTACTGACAACAGATGATTTCAGGAAAATACACAAACAGCACAGAGAGATTTCATGGATCTCCCCTTTCTCACAGCACTTTCAGTGTTCGTATGTGATTCCAGGGGCAGTGCTAATGGTGGAGTTGGTTGGCTACTTGCTTTAATGGAATTAAATTGAAGTTTCTGACATTCAGACTTCCCATTTGTCACTCTGAGATAACCTCATGTAAAGATTTCCCTTAACAGGATGCACATTTAACAAAACTATGCATTCCTTATGCTTGATACATGTTGTATGGGCTAACATGCACATGCAAATACACCCGTGGTGCATGCTTCATTTTGTCTTTATCTTTGTTAGAGAAGAATTGTTAGTACAGGAACTGACCCTCCAAAAGTATACTCACATACTTCATATATCTCATATATATATATATATATATATATATATATTTCATTCATATGACCTCCAGCTTCTAATTTACATATATTTGCTTCTAATAGATATATAAAATACTAAAGGTGAGCAGAAAATCTATCTGCTCCTTTGGAATTATGTCTAATTTAGCCTCTGAAACCTTATCTGTCTCTGTGTCTTTTAGGACATCATTAAAACCTTCCCTAAAACTTCTTCCCCTATAACAGCCACATTCCATTGTAAAGTGTCGATTGATTCATAATAATAAGGAGAAGATTAGCTATCTCTGACTTAACTCCCCCCCATGCTAAAAACGACATCGATTCTGTTTACTGAAGACAAAGGAGTGCTAAAAATGAGCTGAACAACAGGATTGAAATTGGTAAATAGATGTACTTCCCCAAAGAAATCAGATAGCAGGCATGAGCGAGACGCTAATAAGCCTATCTTGCTTGCTTCTTACAGAGTTTGGCTTAATAGGCATGTTTTTATTGACCTTCCTTACAGGATTACCACTTTGCTAGGAAGATGACTTGAATCTTAAGTGTATTCATCCATGTCATCTGAAATAGTGCCATTATCAGAGATAGGGTTAGCTCACAGAGGCAATAAAGGCATAAGGAAAGCATCCTCTGGAAAGATAAAGAATAGTAGCAAATTTACATAGTCTCTGGTCTGGAGTTCACACAATTATTTAAGTTGCTAGAATTTAAATTTGTCCTTGTAAACTAAACAGCTTTTGCTAACTATTGCATACCAGAACATAGGTTTTACACTGCATATGAATTAGCTTCTTTTGAAAGCGTCTTAAACCTTTGAAGACCTCACAATTATGAAGACATTAATTTATATGTAGATGGAAGCTTTCAGATAGAGTGTGAAATACAAAGGCAGCTAAGTTCAAACACAAAATAAGCTGGCCCAATTTACACAGCACTGCCATAAGAGAGAGGAAAATAAAAAGGCAGTCAGAAATTCCTAGGAGAGAAAAGGAAGTCTGTGCATGCTTAAGTACCCACTCATTCCCAGATACTCATCCATTCAATAATAAAATGATAAAAGGCTGATTATTTAAATATAGGTTTTGATTTCAATAGCAGTGTCACTGATTATAATTGTTTTTAAAGAGAAGGTATTCAGACCTACACATTTGAGTGGAATAATATAGCCAGACACAATTTCCTCATTTTATCATTTAAAATGATATCTTTAGAAGTTGGATTTTTATACAAGCATGGTATTTAACAAGTGGATCTGATGTTGTTCTAAGAATTGTACATAACATAGAAACACAGAGTTCCTATGTAAAATTCGAAGGTTCTGTGTCAGTGTGAGAGCAGACATTATAAGTTCATAAATTAATCATTTTAAATGATGTGAAGTAATGGTTTCTATTGTCATTTACTATTTGGTTTTGAAATTTCTTTTTCTTTTTAGAGTTAATTATTTATTATATATAAGTTGTCTTCAGCCACACCAGAAGAAGTCATCAGATCTCATTACATACGCTTGTGAGTCACCACGTGGTTTCTGGGATTTGAACTCAGGACCTATGAAAGAGCAGTCAGTGCTCTTAACCACTGAGCCATCTCTTCAGTCCACCATTATAATTTTAATCCAATTCTGACCTCAGTGCTTAGCAGGTGACACCTTGGTACAAGACCTCCCACCCCTATCTCTCTGCCTTAAATTTCTTTTTTTCTTTTATTGTATGCCTTTTATTTACATTTAAAATGTTATTCCCTTTCTCAGTGTCTCCTCTGGAAACCCTTTATCCCATACCCCTCCCCCTACTTCTATTAGGGTGCTTCCCCACCCACCCACCCACCAACTCTCTCTCCTCTCTGCCCTGGCATTCTCCTACACTGGAGCATCTAGCCTTCACAGGACCAAAGGCCTCTCCCCCCACTGATGCTCTACAAGGCCATTGTCTTCTATATATGTGACTGGAGCCATAGATCCCATAGGTTATGGTTTAGTCTCTGGGGACTTGGGGGGTTTGGTTAGCTGATATTGTTGTTCTTCCTAAGCAGTTGCAAACCCCTTCAGCTCCTTCAGTCTTTTCACTAACTCCTCCATTGTGGATCCTGTTCTCAGCCCAATGGTTGGCTGACCCCATCAGCTTCTGAATTTGTCAAGCTCTGGCAGACCCTCTCAGGAGATAGCTGTATCAGGCACTTCTTGGCATGTGCAATATTGTCTGGGTTTGGTGACTTTATATGGGATGGATTCCCAGTTGGAGCAGTCTCTGGATGGCATTTCCTTCAGTCTCTGTTCCTCTCTTTGTCTCCATATTTACTCCCTTGAGTATTTTGTTCCCCCTTCTAAGAAGGACTGAAGCATACACAGCTTGGTCTTCCTTCTTCTTGAATTGTATCTTGGATAGTTTGAGATTTTGGGCTAATAATCACCTGTCAGCGAGTTCATACCATGTGTGTTCTGTTGTGTGGGGATTAACCCAGGATGCTATTTTCTAGTTACGTCCATTTGCCTAAAAATTTCATTAAGTCATCATTTTAAATAGCTGAGTAGTACTCCATTGTGCAAATGTACCACATTTTCTGTATCCATTCCTCTGTTTAGCAATATCTGGATTCTTTCCAGCTTCTGGATATTATAAATAAGGCTGCTATGAATATAGCGGAGCATGTGTCCTTGTTATGTGTTGAAGCATTTTTGGGTTATATGGCCCTGAGTAGTATAGCTGGGTTGTCAGGTAAGTTTAACATTCCTTTCTACTACATTGTCTTGTTCTCATCTCTGTGGTATCTTCTTCCTCAAATACCACAATCATTTCTTGAGGTAAATGGTCTAACCATAATAAATATTTAGTGAAGATGAGGGAGGGAGCATGAAAATTATTTGGAAAAATATGATATTTTCATCATCTGAAACTGAAATTATTATTCTGGAAAAAGAGAACCCTTCTTTATTTATTTCTGTTAATTTAAGCCATCTGCCTGTTGGATAGACTTCTGAGGTTCATATTCTGTCTTATTTAAGTTTATTCTTCCTCTTGTTGACATTTTGTCATATACAAAATCTTCCTCCTTCATATATGTGGTTACACATATAGAAGCTGATTGGTGATGTTGGAAAATTAGGAAAAATAGTAGAGTAGGAAGAAGCATTTTTTTATGCACAATCACAATCTCTGTTGGAGCTATACTATTATTTTAAAGTTATTTGAACCTAAAGATTGTAAGACTGTCCTTAAAATAGACGTAGATAAACTAAGGTGGAATTTGAATAGCCAAGACTTGGGACCAGAAGGAATATGCTTGAGAATACTTTTGGGAATAGTGAAGAATGTTACTGCTAGCAATAGAAAGAAGGGAGATTTAAGCCTCTGAAATACCAGGCTTCTTTGGATACTGTCTTCTCTTTTGTACGTCTATGCATTGTACAGTTATTAATTCTGCTGATTTTCTTATTCATTAAGGGCTCAGATAACTTAGGAATTGTTCAAGACATGTGGTCAGTCACTCAGTCCCCTTTGTACAGCATGGTCTGCAGCACTGAATTCACTACCTCATTTCTAACTCTCCTATGCAGATTTTAGGTGCCAGCTAATTTTACACAAGCAGTTACTTTTTAAAAATGTGTTATTGTTCATTGATGCAACATATATTCTTAAACCGATAAAGGCAGTCTCTCATAGACTTGTGAATTGTACATTTCTATCAAGTTTTTGTGTTTCTTTCTGCTCTTTACCTGGAACAGTCTCCTCCTAAACACCACTACAATGCCATTTGTCTTTTGAAATGAAGATCATATAGCACCTTCTGTATAGATTTCTTCATGATATTATCACATACATCATTCCCCAGATTTCTGTGCCCTGACATTGTAATGACACAGTTCAAAATGTAGTTGTTTGTGAATTGTTTCCTTTATGTAGAATTCAAATCTACTGTATACTCTCTGAATTTGGGAATTTTGAGAACTGTATTCTCTCAGAATTGAAGCTCCTTAGGATTTCACAAACTTGTGGATTTGAAAGTTGCTGACTTACCATAAGCCACGACCTGTTATAATCCTTGACACAAACTAGTTGGTTAATACTGTGACAAAAATTGAATCGTTACACACGGTCTCATTAATAAACCGAAGGAGCCCACAACATACACACCCATAGAACCTCTCCCTTGGAACACTGGGGTTACATTGTTTTGCATGTGAAGGTTCTGCAGTAGCCCCTTTCTCAAAGCGAATGCAAACCCGCATCACTGTACAACACTAAGTCTGAGAGGCAGTTGTCCTAAAGGTGCCTGTTCCTGTTAGGAAATAGATAGTCCCATTTAGCCTGCACTTCCAAGCATCTGCTTCTGCCCCAGGTGACAGATGTGCTTATATAACAAGACTGGGGGAGGAGGGCAAATAAATTCTAAATGATAATCTCAGAGAAGTGTGCTGCGGGATACACTTATATTAGTGCTGTACGTTTCCACAATGTGGTTTAGTATCTCCTTGTTTTATATACCAAGTACTTCCATATAAAATCTCCCTCTATTGTTTTGCACTTGTTCTGTAACATAAATTTTATTTCCATTTGTCTCAGGCTTCTCTTCATCTCTGGGCACTATCTGCATGTTATCAATATATATTCAAACAACCCACTCTGATAGGCATTTTATTGTGTCCAAGAGGTCACAGCTATTTAAAACCATCCCTGAAGGTGAGCAGGTGCATTGAATAGTAAGTACTACTGCTCCAAGCAGCTCCAAATACCCAGCTGCACTTGGATTCACTTGAATGATATAGGCCAGTGGTTTCTAGTGCCTGAATGCAGCCGTGGCAATACGTTTAGAAGCATTGTGCAATGCAGCTGTATGCTTGAGGATTGGTACTTTAGTGCTGCCACGGTTTGACTATTTGATGGTATTATAATAACCCCCCTTTTCAAAATGTGCTCTCTGCCTTTCCAAAGCAGATAGAATAGCATCCCACACCTAAAGTAAAGTCGGGAAGCGAGATTGGCCGTGCATTCAAATGAAGCATGTTGCTTCTTTTGTTGTATTTTGGTTCTGTGAGTTATGTTTCCAGATTCTGATCATTTATTAATGATCCCTATAAAATAATTGAATTCATTGTTCCTAACATGAAGGGTTTTCCCCCATGAAATCAAGGACATTTGACCAGGTACCTTCTGTAAGGAGTATACTGTAACAAGATATTTTTCTTCGTACACTAAAACTGAAAAGCAGGATAACGCCTCACTTCCACCTATCATGTATGGGATTTGATTTGTAAACAGCATAGCCTCCCGAGCTCAAGTGACAAACACAGGGATGCAAAGCAAGGATGGAAGATTGCCTGAGATTACCTAAGTGATTGGTGTCCCCCATCACACTCTTTCATTCCCGTTCTCCACTTGTGCGATACACATACTATACTTAATAAATGGTGTCTAAAATAAATCAGGCAGTTGTGTGAGGCCTCGTAAAGCAAAACCTACCTTTTATACATTTGTATTATCAGACTACTCAGACTAATCTATCAGGCTAATTTTTTTTTTCTACTGAGAGGAAAAAGAATAGTTTTTTGAGGCAAAATAATTTGGCTTCACATTCTTCAGACTAATACCAAAAGTGGAATCTGTATTCCACTCATAGACAAAGAGCGTGAAACCAGGTTTATTTTTATCAAATATTCTAGCAAGTAGGATCTCAAAGGTTATAACGGGAGTTAATTTGTATGGATATAGATTATTAAGATCCCAGGTCTTTGTGGTGACTCATATCATCACCACAAGCTCTGGGAATTTAGAGAAGGGCAAAAGGAAGTTAGTGAATAATGACAGAGCCAAAGGAGGAAGAAGAAAAGAAACACTGTTTACAATGGAGAAGTGTCAATTCACAGGGTGTTGTAAGTCAGACCAACTTAGTGAAAGAAACCTGTTTTATTAAGTTTGTCGAACTGTACTCTGACAAAATTCTCAAGTTCACAGTGATCCTTTTCCCTGATATATAAGAATACAATTGAAGAAATTGGAATTTGCTTTGCTCACAGAGAAGCTTGTACACCATTCTATGGACATTTATATGTATGCACTGACAATTAACAAGAAAGAGCAACAGCAGGCTGGCATAGGAAGTTATATGCCCTGATCTATGGTCAAAGGGCCTGTTTTGTCAAAATTTGCAAGTAGGTGAAGAGACATATAGTGTGCTTAGATGCTCTGGAGCTAATTGAAAAGGTACCATGCTAGCTGGAAATGGAGGTCAGTGCCTATCCCACTTTCCCAGACAGCTGGTAGGTGCTATGAAAGCTTACATTGGTGAAAAGGGTAAATTAGAAATAAAATAAAATAAAATGAGAATAAAAGTGGACTCCTATTTATAGAGCTATCTGCTCGGAAACAGCTCTAATTTTACAGTGTTAGAAGATACACTAGCAAGAGCTGTTTTAGTAGAAAAGCTCTATGCCTATTTAGAGCTGTTTACAAAACAGAAATAAAAGCATGTTAGTAGTCACAAAGCACAGACCAGTTCTAAATACCCCTCCTCACTGCTACTGCGCTGCGGAACCTCTACTGACACCCTGATTTATAGACAGACTTGCAAACATCTATATCACAGATATTATTAATTTGTTGTATGTATTTCTGAGTAGATCAGAACGGGATACTGAGCGCATATGTGTATCTAATGCTGGAAACTCCGTTCTTTCTGAAAACTTTGTTTTCTCAGGTATTAAATGTAAATTTGGGGGTGGCATGTATACTTGAAACTAAGGGGAGGGAATTCTCTGTTGTCCTCTCCAACATCCCTAAGCAGTGAGAAGGTAGTTGCCAAATGTTTTCGCTAAGGTGTGCTGTCTAGTGCTTTGAACTAAAGGGAATAGACTTAAACTTAGGATTTGTGATAAGTTTCTGCCTGAGAGCAAGAGAGAAAAGAAAAAGGAAAGAAATTCACACTGAATTAAAATACTTGTGGTTAGTTACTGAACAGTTTTTCTTTATGGTACACACACACAAACACACATTTCTTATAGTACACACACACACCCACACACACACACACACACACACACACACACACACACACACACACACACGGCATTTTAGGGAATCACCTGAATTTTAAAAACTATTGTATTTGACAAAGGTTCACTTTTCTTTGCTAACCCTTCTTAGCTTCAGTGTCTTCACTTTTAATTTTAATGTTCACAGTTGAGGACACTATTCACTGAGCATCAGAATGGCTGTGCATGTTTAATGATGGAGTGATGTTCTAGAATTAAACTATCAATATAAAGGCTAAACCAATATAAATGCATAACCTTTTACTAAGACTAATAAAAGTGCAATTATTTAAGTATTTAATTATAAAAATTTAAAGTTAAATATAGTTAAGTTGTTGACCTAATCATTGGTTTCACCCTCAGCACCATACAATGAAGATGATAATAAAAATGTCATGTGTTGAGTTTCCATTACATTTCTATGTTTTTCTCTTTTTCTTATTTTCTTGAGACAAAATTTTAGTATGTTCCCCAGGCTGAATGGGCTGACCTGCATTTTCAGCTTTGTGAGTGCTGGTTATAATATATATATATATATATATATATATATATATGTGTGTGTGTGTGTGTGTATATATATATATATGTATATATATATACATACATACATATATACATACATACATACATGCACATATATTATTTTGTGAATATGTATAGTACATAATCTGAAATTCTTCGCCCCACTCTTTTAGGTCATAAGGTTCCAGGCATATACTGCCACATTCAGCCAAAAATAAATTCTAATCACAAGGAAATGATTGAAGCTTCTTGGTTTTCAAGAGGTGTTTCACTGAATTCAAAACTTAAGAGTTCAGACTCTGTAACCTCAATTTGTTGATGTTCAGATCTTTTTTTAAATTCCACAGTTTCTGTAACATGTATACTTTTAGGGTTGTGCTGTTTTTTGAGGAAGGATTGCATTCTTTGAAAAGATGACCATGTTGTATTGAAGCAAATATGACAACAAATAAAGATTATTACTAGGTAATCTCAAATTAGAAGGTACATTGAATAAGATCAACTATGCCATGAGCTTTAATGTCTAGGGCCTTGCAACTTGTCTAGAAAAGCATCAAATCTGTGTCCACATACTCTGTTTTTGCAATTTTCCTATTCTATATCCTCCTCTTTTATTCCTTTGAAGGCAAATAGAACAACTTGATTATATTCTTTTATAGCTGTAATGAGTGACTAAATATTTTGTTCTAGCCTCTTTATCATACACAGCTTATTTGAGGAGATTTAAAATATATACCACAGATGAGTACATGTGGCTCCTATCCACTTATTAGATATAACCATGTTTTAAATGTTCACCATAACCACCCTTCATCACCACCCTCTTATTATATTCCTCTTCCTTTGCCTCACGCTCCTTTCTTTCCTCTTCTCCACATCTTCCATTTCTTCTCCTTTCTATCCCTTTACTATTCTCTCCTTTCTTTCAATTGTTTCATTATGTCTAACACTTTCTTCCTAGCTCATTACTTCCCAAATAGAACTGCGTCTCTCTTTATATCTACCTCCTTATCTGTTCATTTAAGTTCTTTCAGAAAAGTTCTAGTCATTAATTCTTACTTGAACTTTTGCAGTTCTAGTTAACTTTATGCTCATAGTTTCTGCTGTTTATACAAAAATGCCATTCGATTTTCCTCACTGTCTGTGAACTGCTGGCGTCAAAATTACAGTGTAATCACAAGCTGAAGAGCTTGTAATGTATCATAATCAATACGTAAAATTTGCTCCCCTGGACGTGACATAAAAGAGTCGAGTAAAAATCCAGGAAGTGCAGCGTGGAGCACAAACACTTGTTTGATGTTGGCGGTTTCAAATTCAGGGTCGATTCGCATTTTGAAATATCTGCATTAGTCTATGTCTTTCTCTGACCCAAAATCCATGTTGAGTTCATTCAGGGCTGGTTTTGTAAATAGCTGAAATGGAAGTCCAGTCAATACTGAAGTATGAAACTATGTCGGCATGTTTCAAAAGAGTGTATTGGTTGTATATCATTTTACAGTATAATGTTTGGCCCCAATGGATACAAAGCATTAACCAAGAACCATATGTTGCTGTTCAGACCACTCAGCCTAAAATACCCCATAACAAACCTTTAAGACATTAAAAGTAAATTTTAATTTGAGTTCTAGGTTCTTCTCTAGTAGTTCATGTCTCACTTAACAGGTTTCCAGACAAAGTTTGTTTTACTCTATTGATTCGTAATTCAGACTACCTCTCAAGATTTTTTCCTGCTTTACATAATAAATTTAAGAGAAAATACTGCATATTTCCAAGGAAAATATTTCATAAAAATGGTAAGTTAAAATATGTACAAAAGCAGCCTAAATACTTCTAAAATTTCACATGTGTAAATGCTATGACATTTCACAATATTTTGTCTTGTCTAGGTACCATTCTTGCATGTCATCAAATAATATTTATTTCATGGCTCAGCTTTCTTCTGGTAAAGCAGTTTGTGGGTATGCTTTGCTGATGATTGATAAGATATTTTTTATGGGCTTCAAATGTAAAATTAAATGTTTCTCATTACTTTGAAAAGGTACCATACAAGTAATTTTAAATTTGTTCTTTCCTAGGTCAAATGTATTGTTTGTAGCCATCTCCTTTTTTGTAGAGTGTACCATATATTGTAGGGATCATCTAGCATCAATTAAAACGCAAGCCCTAGGGCTCCTAAATGTATTGGGAATTCTGTTCCCATCACATGGAGGTAAATTGTAAATATCTTCCTCTAGTAGTAGTCCCTGATCTAAGATGCATAAGTAAACAAAAGGGAAGCAACCTTTCATAGAGGAAAGGGACAGCTCAGTAGATGCAATTCAAAGACATGATTGAAACAGTTGAGGCCAATAGGGAGTTCATAGCTACCACCACAGCGAAGGCACCTTACTTCCTGTTTTCTCATCACCATCTTTAGAATAGGAATCATTAAATAATGCTTAATATAGATTCTCTGTATGTCTATCGGCAAAGAAGGAAGTACAGGTTCTCACAGAAAACATTATTGCTTATAACACAGAATCAGGAAGTATCATTATTCTGAACTCTGCCCGGTGAGTAAGCTGTGTTACCCACTTACACCAAAAACCAAAACTGAAAGTGAACGGAATTGATTACAAGATCCTCCTGCACATATAATAAAACTGGAAGGTGTCCTTTTGACAAGCTCATTCATAATACACTGTGATAGGAAATTCCATTTGCCACTCTCGGAAGGGAAAAATTCAACTTTGAAAGAAACTCTTTTATTTCACGACTGTCACCAAAATAACAATTGCAAATAAAATAAGGATCAAATATTTTTTAAAATATCTCAGAACTTATTATGAAAATCTGTGATCCACTCTTTACCCTATTTGGTTTAACAACATGAATCCTGACCATCCTCTTTGAAGGTCTCTGTCTCCAGGATGGGTTACATAGAACAAAGACTAAATTCCCCAGGGGATCTGGTTACAGTGATGCTGTATTCTACTGAGAATCACTCTCCAGTGAGCACGTTTTTACTTCTTTCCAGGCTATGGGAATTCCCTAATATCTAGAGAACAGACTTAAAGAAAACCATTGTCTCAACCAGAAGGTTTATGCAACCATCCTGAAATGTTTTAATTATTGTTTTCTTTTCCTTTTTAATTAAGAGAGCAGAGGTCAAGCAAGCCCACTGAGAGCTGATCACAGCCTCAAGTAGAAATGTCAAGGAAACTCTAATGATCGGATTGTTGTTTTCTCTTTTGTTTTGCAGAACCAGAAGAGTGCATTAATTGCACAGATGAATGCCGAGTGCTTGGTCATTCTGATAGGTGTTGGATGCCACAGTTCCCTGCAGCCAATCAGGCTGAAAATGCAGATTACCGCACAAATCTCTTTGTACCCACAGTAGAAGCTAACGTCGAGACTGAGACTTATGAAACTGTGAATCCCACTGGGAAAAAGACTTTTTGTACATTTGGAAAAGACAAGCGAGAGCACACTATTCTCATTGCCAATGTGAAACCTTATTTAAAAGCCAAACGTGCCCTGAGCCCTCTCCTCCAGGAGGTCCCCTCAGCATCTAGCAGCCCAACCAAGGCATGCATTGAGCCTTGTGCTTCAACCAAAGGCTCACTGGATGGCTGTGAAGCCAAACCGGGGGCCTTAGCAGAAGCAAGCAGCTCCTACCTGCCCACTGACAGTCAGTATCCGTCACCCAGTAAGCAACCAAGAGACCCTTCCTTCATGGCTTCCGATCAGATGGCAAGGGTCTTTGCGGATGTGCATTCCAGAGCCGGTAGGGATTCCAACGAGATGGGAGCTGTGCTGGAACAGCTTGATCACCCCAACCGAGATCTGGGCAGAGAGTCCGTGGATGCGGAAGAAGTTGTGAGAGAGATTGATAAACTCTTGCAGGACTGCCGGGGAAATGACCCTGTGGCTGTGAGAAAGTGAGGGGGAAAGGCTTTGGTGTTTCCTTGTCTCTTCCGTTGATTTGAAAATGATCACTCCCGGTGAAAACCCACTTCACAGGGATGGAAAAGGACCAGTGCTGCTTTAAGGCTTTTAGTGAACATCTGAAGTGCCCACAAGTATGTTCCTTTCACTGCTGTTTCTTTTACAGAAATAACAATGGTTTTTGACCAAACTTATATTAGGACAGAATTAATGATGCTTAAGGAGAAAGGAGAAAAGACAGAGAGAGAAGAATTGGAGAGAAGAAAAAGGATGATGAGACAAGTTACCTTTTGACAATCTGTTAGGAAGGTTTGCAGTATGAGACTTAACGTTTTTCTGATCACTCTAAGACTGTCCTCCCACGAGATCGATGCTGACTTAACTGTTTACCTATAAACCCATACAAAGCAGGGTCATATTTGTTATCTGTGGTGGACTACTAGCTAATACCACAGGCTTCTACTGAGAGTCCTAAAGAGACCTTGCAGTAGTCCAAGCTACACCAAACATTAACACATATTTGTGGTAAACATTTCTGTATAAAGTACCTGCCAAGCATAGAAACACAAAGACCATTCCATACCATTAGTCAGAAAGCAAAAGAAAAAAAATATGTAATAATAACAAAACAGAAAAAAAAGATAAACAACAAAAACCCTTGGTCATTTGTAAGACACCTCATGTCATATAAAAGTTCAGTGTAAAAAGATATAGTCTGTGTTGTCCTGAACACATGTAGACCTATTCACTTCATTAAAGGAGACAATTTTGATAATTTAAAAAAAATGTCTATTTAGCATTTTAGTGTCCAACAAATATATAAACAACAGTGAATTTGTTTTGCATTTGAACAGTTCTGAATTATGGGTTATCAATGAGTAGTAATATTGAGAGAAAAATTAATGTAACTAAAATGTTTTACTCATTTTTGGACACTAAAATAGCTCAGGAAAGTGAAAAAAAATGTTTTAGACATAACAAATCACATGACCATTTAAATGTGCAGATGTAAGAAGATTCAATGTGTTTACATCAAATGACATATTTTTATTGATTTATTGCAGATTCCGTGCATATGAGCCAAATTGTTGAGTGTATAAGAGCTATATTGTGTATTTTATTAAATTAATATATAGTTGTGTTGCAAAAATATTTGGGCTTATATTGTAAATGGCAAGTGTTGCCTCGGTAGCTGTCGAACTCTATGAGTTTTGTTTTTTCCTGCTTCCTTTTCCCCATGGCGCGTGGGGAGCAGGGCCTCAGAGCAAAGTCTCTTGTTTAATGTATAGTCTACCAAGTATACAGTACACGATTCTGTTCAAAATGTGTTTGAGTGAGCTGATGGAGCTAACTGAAAGGTCAGCAAAATACATCTGTCAGTCATAGTTTTGTGCAAGTCCTTGTAGAAGCTTTGATTAAAGTCATGCTAAATCACGAGAATTACATTTGTACCAATACCTGGAAGCCCCCCCCCCCCGTGCCCCGTTTGAACATGAAGCTTCTGCCTATGTAGATATCATAACATTGGTTGGTTCTCAGAGTATCTTCAGTGGTTCAGGTGTGTGTACACATCGTATTTGTCAACATAGGAAATGTTCTAATGCATGTGTAGTACCAGTGCTGGTTACAGGCATTGTGTACTGTGTGTTTCAAGAGGTCTGGGTCTTAAACACAATGTGCTTTCCTTTATCTCTGATCTTTTGCCTGCTTTTAATTCTTGTTCTTTCCAAACAATACCTATTATTCCATCATTGCGTTGCACCTTTTCTCCTGTCATTTAGCAACTTTCCAATTTATTTCCTTATGAGGCTAATTTCAGGAATTGGGAAAAATAAAATTAGCACTCACAGAAGTAGTAGCAGATGGGGAAATGCCTTGATTGACATTTTCCTTCAGCTTTCAATTTTTTTCTTTCCTTTTTTTTTCTTCTTTTTTTTTTTTTTTTTTTTTTTTTTTTTTTGACATTTAACAGCTTCATGGCAAACAGTTTGAGTCCATACCTTAGGAAATGCGGTGCTGAGTTAAATAAAGGCTGTTCATGCACTGGAGTAAGAAAAAAAAAATACTATTTGCAAACTGGGAGGGATTTCTGTGCCTTCTTTTTTGGCCACCAAGCCAATGTAGAAACAGTATAAATGTCAAAAAAATAATAATAACCTTATACTAAAAACAAACGAAAAAGTAAAACAAACTTTGAACTAAATTAAGTTTTATAATTAATAAAAAAAATCTTCTGGAAATATTTCCATCCTTTCAGGAACGTTTTAGATTTTACCTCACTCACAAAATTGCTTTGCGGTTGAGAACAGATAACTCCCCTCAGCCTTATTCTCTTGAGAACTGCACTGGGTTATTGGTAACAACCTTTCCAAATCTCTACTCTTGCTTTTGGTTATCCATCCATGTTTAAATTAGGAAAGAGGGGATCTTGTACATGTGAAACCCAACTGACACTATTTTGGACCGTTTATGTATCTACAGTGTGTGTTTCTGTTCTGTGATGTTACTTTTACCAGGAGACTACTTGATTGGTTTACCTTGATAGATAGTTGAAAGTTGATGAAAAACTGTTTTCATTTAGTCATTCTGAGCTTTGCCTCTCTCTCTCCCCATTCAGATAACCACTTTAGTGACATCTAAGCCAGTGTGCAAATAAATTCAACACAAACAATAGGTTTATCCTTTGAAATTTCTTAGTTCTAAGTAACTAGCTGTTCAGTGTATTGTTAAGCGTCTGAAACATTGAAACACCACATGAGTCTCAGAATTGGTTGTGTCAATGTGTGAGGCATTGATGCTAAGCTTTCACAAGTGGTTTGCTAGTGTTAGCTGTTTAATACATTATCTGTACTTAGTAGTGATTATTTATTTACAAGTTGGTGGTAGTTCATGCCAGGACTCTGATCTTTGATAGTTGAGGGAATCTTGTTTTTATTCATCTTCCTGGGATCTGCCTCTAACACAGAACTCTGGTGCTTGTCTTCCAAGGGAGTATTCGCAATGCCAAAATCCTACCTTTGGGGAAACTATGGCTGTAATGGAGAGTTCATAACTGGGGAGAGTTGAGGGAGTTTCTGGAATTTGAAATCTTTACACACACACACACACACACACACACACACACACTCTCACACACAAACACTCACACACACACACACACACACACACACATGAGATGAAAAACTGTCCTTTATTTCTTTAGAGGTATTTAAGCAGAGGAAAAAAATGTCCCTTTTGAGAAATTTTAGTAAAAGAAAAAATGTATAAAAAACCATAATGGTGAACTAAAATCAAAACATCAATAATAAAAATTTTCTCCATCTGTTAATGGTGAAAATGTTTTCATTAAGATTTAACATAGTAATAATCACTGTTATGCTATATTAAAGTAAACACTGAAGAGACATACATAATCTCAAAGAAGGTTGTCACATTGTTTCTTTACCTGACAATCTTTATGGCAAACAAAACAAAAATCTAGACCTTGTTCCATTGACACAATGAATTACGGGGAGAGAACCTGATTGTTCCTTTCCCCAAATTACCTGGGTTCTTGTAAAACATGACTTTCCTTATAAGAATGTAGGCACTGTTCAAAAAAAAAAAAAGGCACTATAAAATATAGTCATGTAGTAATGAACAGCATGCTTTATGAAAACCAGGTTAAAAGCTGTTTGTTGTCTAATGGCGTGGAAGCTGCTGGGGTCATCAAATAGACCCAGGACTGGCATACTATATGCCTACTCATTATTGTCTAATTATATTCTTTTGACAAGAGGCAGCATTTACCAGAGCATTAATTCCATCCGAGTTTTGGCTATCAAGATGTGTTGATTTGAAACATAATTGAATGAGACCTGATTAAAGTCTGACTCTCCTGGCCCCAGTGTTTTTGCAGGTTAGCTATGTGCATTTATCAGTCCTATCATTTCATAAGGTTCTTCGCTGCACCGAGTGATTGGTGAACAAAGACAGCAACAACAATGAAAGCAGCGTACGTTGTATGGATTTATCTCAACGCTCTTGTTTAATGGCTGTGATTCATGTGACCTGTCTGAAAAATGAGGACTTCGAATAAAAGCTGTTACTAATAGTGGTGTTGCCTCCCCTTGATTCATTCATTCAGAAGTGGTGCATTTCAGTGCACACCACAAAGAAGACCCCAACTGCAACTGTTTTGGAGAAACAAATATGGTATCACAGTTGTTGTTGCTAATCCTCTGCTTTGCTATAACGTGAGATTTTCAGAAATTACCTAGTAATAATTCAGTAGTTTCTAATAGAAGGGAACACTCTTTCAAATATCTTGGGTAAAGGAATTAGTCTCGGATAAGTGAACATGGAAATTATGATCTATGAATTCTTCTACCTTGCATTATTTACATTTGGTATAAAAAAGCCTCTCCTACCATTTCAGTAATCATTTGTAGAATCCATAACATGTGTTTGCCTAACTACCTAATTGCACCAAAATATGCCGTGAATGCAGAATGCAGTGCCTGAGTTACAGTGAGGTGGTAAAAAAATAAAAATTAAAACAACTTCCTAATCCACCCAGCTTTTCTGAAAGTATACATGATTACTCTTGGCTTTTCTACCCCAAACAGGCTGTGTTGTTCTTGTTCACAACAAGTGACATGCTTTTGAATTCCCAATCACATCATATTTTACAGTTTTGTTTTTACTTTTATTACATTATCAACACTGTGTGCTATATTAGACGTGGTAGCACTGATTGAAGAATTTTGCCTGTCTTTGGTTCATCTCTGGGTTGGGCCTTTGGTTTCATTGAACATTAGCTAGAGTCCAGGACATCGAAGAATTCTAAGGTACAAAGGAGCACCAAGACAATCACGCTTTGTATGCAGAATCTTTACGGTTTGTAACTTGTCAATACCTGTGAACGCAATGGTCCTCCTCTTTCATAAGTGTAGCAAATGCTCTATGTGCTGCTGTCTGTTGCGTTGCAATGCAAAGGTAGATGCAAACAGTGTTAACTCAGTCATGTGCATCATGTGACTGGAAACATTCACGACAATGGAAATATTTACATGAAGAGCCCTATGTGACTATGACAAAATTAAGAAGACACGGACTCAGCTTAGGAAAGCCTTGGTGTATGTTATTGAAATATCGAAGTCCTAGAAATTATACTATTTTCATACAGATGTGACCAAAGGTACAATCACTTGACAGTTCTTAGGGAAATTTTAAGAAGACAACGACCTGCTTCTAGTGTCCTCATGGCACATCCAAGTATGATACCCACCGAGAACATTGTCTTCAAATTCGCCATTATGGTGGATTCTATACTGTGGTTAACAGCTCCTGTTAACTTAAAAAATATGCCCCTATTCTTTGTTTATTGTCTTCTGAACAGGACATTTCACTTGTAGAGGAACCAGTTCTTATTTCATCTACTCCTTTTTCATATATGTATCCAATTATTTGGGAGCCTAACAACTTAATTTTTGTTATGATGTATTTCAAGTTCATAGCTTTTTATAGTCATATAACTTGCTTAATTTTTTAAAACGTCTCTTAAAAGAAGTTAAATACAAATTTTGAGCTTTGTTCTCATTTTGTAGCTTGTCATATTGTGTAAGTAATTGGCATTTGGGGGAGTTTACCTGAAAATGAATCTTACTTCTTTCATGGTTCCCTGTAACAGTCATGCCAACAAGCACAGATCTCATTTGATATGGGTAAATTGTGCTCTAAAACACTCTTTATGGTGTAAAGGTTTATAGAACTAGGCCTTCGGAAGGAGCTCGAAAGCAACAGTGTACATCCAAGGACAGTTATCTAGGACACCTAACTCCTCCTTAAAGCAGATCTCTAATTTGATAGCCGAGTCCAGATGCTATAACCTTGCTGTATTTTATATCTTCTCTACAAAGTTCCATTTATCAATGAAAAAGCATTTTTTTAAAATTATGCAGTTAATATATTCTCTCTACTATGTTGATAGCTCCCATATTTTAACGAGTGAATTGGAAAGCAGAAAAGTTATTTCTGTCCAAGAAAATTAAAAAGAAAACCAATATCTTGAGAACCATGGGCATTGTGCTTATCTGATTGTGTTGGTATGTGTCTTAAGAAGCTGAGGAAGTAGGCTCATGATGACTTCCTGCAAGTTCTGAAGTGTGTGTGTGTGTGTGTGTGTGTGTGTGTGTGTGTGTGTGTGTGAGTGTGGTGTTTGATGGTAGAGAATTATATTATGGATGTTTTTACTTTCAATCTCCTCCCATTATAGTTATGCAATGTAATTTACAGGATAAAAGGGGCATATTCTTCTAAAAATTTAGAAAATAAGTTTAGAAAACTTCAGAGCAAATATTACTGGTAATTGGTTAATTATCATCTTTAAAGGTGTTATAAAACTTTGGTGTTATTATCTCTCCCCAGCCCCAAATGATAGAAAATCGGTTTTCTGGTGAATTTAGTATGCATTCACTTGGAAACAATCATGCAGATGTTCCTTTAATTCTGTTCAATTATGAAATTTGTATATGCTTAACTAATAGCGTCATTAATCAATTTCTTAGGAATGATCCTATACCCTCTAATAATACTAAAACTATATATATGTAAGTCAATGAGGACTTGATCACTTCAAAAGATACTAAGATAAAATTAAGGAGTACAAGTAAAGTAATTCTGACATAGCTAATAGGCACCTAACAAATTTAGACTTGCCTGGCCTCTTCAAATCTAGCTGTGTGGTACACTTTGAATCTTTTCAGCATTCAAATGGGAAGACAGCAATGCTATCATAGTTGATTTCATTGTAGTTCATTGAAAATGAAGTTGATTTGATTTTAATTAGTAAACTTAAATAAATTAAATTTACTACTATCTCTTCACAAAACTCATACAAACTATGTCTTAATCTCAAGAAGACGAATTACATTAATGTCCATTTAGTATTGAATTATTACCTTATATTTTGAAATCCATATAAAAATGAATCGGATGTAATAGTCACTAGCTTCGCTCGTCATTCAAATAGCTCAGTACTAATTATCTAAAAATTCTAAAATTATATTTGAATGCTTATTGTTTTATCTTAATGTTTTAAAGTATATTAAATCTAAAAAATTATGTGAAGAAACTTTGCAGATTTTTTCCCTTTAAAAATACAATTCATACCAATCACATTTTGTGATAAAGTAAATAAACACTTTGTAACATTTTTGAGCTCTCTTTAAGTGATTATATTCTTTTAATCTTCATTCCATATTTTTCTCTAAATATTAACTGAATGCAATTTTATTTTTATTATCTATTTATTAAAATACCTTTTGTAGGTCCATATGATTGAATTGGAATTGATGTGGAATTACTAAGGACTTATCTCACGCCAATAAGTGGAAATAATTCCGATCGACTTTTCTGGGCCTATATGAAAACAAGCAACCATTTTTAAATTACCACACAGAGTGTTAAGATTGACAAATTCATAATGATTTCTAACAAGAAGTACATAAAGTCAAAATAGGTCAGGCATAGGGATTTTTAGAAAAAAAAACTATGTAGAAGTTTTTAGTACTTCATCGAGACTGAATAAGCAATTGGAAAATGAAGGATCATATTATATCATACTGTATCCCATTCCAATGTCTTAAGATGTCCTTTTATTAAGATCTCATCATGTTAAAAAGCTGACATTGGTTGAAGGTAAGTAAATAACCTCGGAGAAGATCGTCATTGCTCATCCTACACATTTCTCTTAAACATCTCCATAATTCAAACATTGTATCTACTACATAGCCTTCATTTTCATGAAAGTGCAAAAACTCACTCTCTGCTCATAAGCCAGAGGCGAAGAGGAAATGAATGAGTGGGTTTAAAATGGCTTCTGGTTTTGGAGAATGTGCTATCCCCAATGTGGTTCAAAACTTACCTATGGAGCGTGCCTGTGTACTTGGGCAGAATTGGACAGACACACGTTAACTAAACGTCATTTCTGCCTCTAGATAACTACAATAGACAAAGAAATTAAGACATTAAAAAATTAAAGTGTACTTGATGCTATGTGAGAAATGTAAGTGAAATACTTTCAACGAAAGAACTATACGAGGGAAGGAGCATGCGCAGTTTCCCGGTAATAGCAGCATTTGAATTGAGCATTGAAGGAGGGATTGGAATTTGGCCGCAAAGATGTATAGAAAACGCGTTTGTGTGCAAAGACTTAGAAATAAAGTCAGGGTATTTTCTAATATGGCAGGTAGAAAGGGCTGGAGAGGTACGCTAAAGTTAGGATGATCCAAATGGTCCAGTGCTACAGCAACGTTTATTGTAAAGGTGAAAAGATGTAAGGGGACCTGAATTAGCATTACTGGCTAGAGGAGTTCTGCCGAAGTCCTGCCAAGCTGAATGTGAATTCGGGAAAATAACACTAGGACAGCTTGCTGCTGCCTGGTAATCTATTCTTTATAAGATGCTGCCTAATAGCACCTTGTACTTGGGTTGGGTCCAGCTAGAGTGACAGTGCCAGCCCTTCTGAATCTAGAATTTCTCAGCTCCAACCCATGAGTAGAGTATCTGTGTATGTTTCCAGCTTCCCAGAAATAATTCTTCCTTTAAAATCGGCAACCACATTTGATACTTTGGAAAGTGAGATGAAGGTGAAAATCAAGGGTGTTTTCCATCCCTGGGATGGTGACTTTAATATTCCTGGATTCTCCAAGTACCTCCTGGAATGTTCTGCATGAATTCTGTTGGTAGAATAATCCCAATAATTGTTCCTGTTGCTGTCCCAGCCTTTTCAGGCCGACCTAAGAGCCTGTGTGCTTCTATAATGTTCCGTGAATATACTAACATGCATATTTCACCAGAACATCAAGGAATTTACAGTGGTAATTTTAAAATGAAGCAATTTCCCCCCTGAAGGATATTTAACACTAACAAAGTTTTGTTATTAAGTCACAGTGGTATGTAGCTTTTTGGGTTCTGACATCTATGAGACATAACACTAGTGAGTTGTCAAACATTCTGCAATGTGTATGGTGGCTATCTACACACACACACACACACACACACACACACACACACACACACACACACATATCCAAATTGTCCATGATACCCAATTTGAGAAATTTGGTATATGACATAAAATGTAGTTTTAAAATTAAGAGCAAGCAATTCTAGGGTATATTATTTGATCTTGAATGTTATTTGGGTAGGTGTGACTTAATCTTGAGTTCAGACAGGAGTCTGGGACATTCTAATTTTCTTAGCATGAAGGACTTTTTTGCATTGTTCATTGGCAATTGGCAGGGCCATTATCTTTCTCCAAATGACAGTCTTATCTCTGGCTTTAATCAGGGCCAATGGTCCACGGAGTGAAAATGTTGCTTTTCCTGTTTCTAATCCTACTGAAAGAGATTGGGACACAAAACTTAAGGTAGAAGAGAATTCCTCAAATCCCAAAGGTGAAGAAAGGAATCCACATTGGGGACTGTCTCAAAGGTCTAATCTTATAGGTCAGTTGCTGTGGCCTACATTTATCCTAAAAACTAAAGTCACCTCTCTCTCTTCTTTCCTCTCTCCCTCTCCCTCTCCCTCTCCCTCTCCCTCTCCCTCCTCCCCCCTCTCTCTCTGTCTCTCTGTCTGTCTCTCTGTCTCCCTCTCCCTCCACCTCTCTTTGTGTGCGTGCATGGGCACACATGTTGAATTTGCCTGTGGCACCATCAGACGATGATATGAAATGGAGATCAGGCAAAGACATTGTTCAAGTAGGTGTTAGTGAGCATGTGTAAGTCTGCTGCCATGGAATGGATGGATTTATTGATCTTTTAGGCATCTTCTAGCCACAAGTACTGATTTTAGTTCATTCAAAGTAATATCAAAAATGGAAAAAAAAATGTCAGATTGACATTTTAAATGAGGTTAGGGGAAGGTGAGTGCAAACAGTTTCATAAAAGTCTTATTTCTCTTGACACATACTCTGTTTTACCCATCTGTAATGCAGGGTAGGCGGTTCCAATGCACATTTTATGAATTTGAACTTGAAATGACTCTAGTTTTAAAATAATAATGGTAATGTGTTAAAAGGGTGACAAGAACTCATGGCAAAGTTGAAAGTCTATGCATTGATGGGCCAATTAATATAAATAGTAATTACCATAGCCAATGCATATTTGAGATTCCACTTACCTTGGATAAATATGAACTAAGTACGTTAAAAATTAAATGTGTATTATTCCCTCTATGAATCCTGGCATTTTTTGCCAACTAGCACTACTCTCACAGTCAGAGGCTTTTGACGAAGAGGCTGAAGAAAGAAGCAGACCCCGATCTCTGAAGTTGATCTTTCCAGTGGACCTGCTGCCATTCAAATGTCTTGAGTGCCTTTCCCCTGGTTAAACATCACTGTATTACAAAGCAACACTATTGTGATACACTACTACTGTTCAAGCTAATTTACTTTCTAATGGTCTATTTGCATAGTAGAATTTGCATTCTATCTCACAGCAAATAATGCCACCTGCTCCATCTTAGATAGAACACAAAAACTAAGAAGGTAGAAGCAGTTGGAACTGAGAATGAGTAACAAGCATTGTGCCTACCCAATCTCACTCGGCAGCACTGGACCTAGCACATAGGATAGAGCTTCAAACAAACAGAACACAAACTGCTAATTCTTACCCTCACATACAGGTTCAGGATTTTTGTTTCAATCACTGCAAGCCCTTTGTCTCTCATTTATTCTTTCAGTTCAATGAAGGTAATTTGTCTAAGCCATACCAAGTTCATTGAGAGGGTAAATTTATTTTGGGAAATGTTACAGACAGTTGAGACATATAAAAATTGCAATAACCTAACAACCTTTAATACGACTGATCCTATTCGACCTTTGTTTTTCTTTGACCAGAGCAGACACCTATCCAGACTGTAGGTGACAGCCTAATATGTAAAAGACCTCCTTCTGTTACCAAGAGCATAAAACATATGGATATGTGTTCCCCTTCTTGTAGCCCTGCCTATATATCAGCCTATTTTTTTTTCTTATTTCAAGGTTTAAATCCTAGAGGTGACAGCTGTCATTTTAAGATGAGTCATTATAGTCATCCAGAGTCCCCTAACACACAAATGGAACTTTGCTTCCCAGAGAACACTTACATGTTACAGATAGTAACAAGCTTTTCATCTTACACACATCCGTCAGCTTCATGATTCAGTAAAATTAATAATATGGCTATCTGAGAGTGTTCAACAGTAACGAATGGGAAAAAAAGTCCACAAAGTGTTTTGCATGGAACAATGATTTATTTTTAATTCATTTAAAAAATATCTAAAAGTTTATTTTTTTCCAAGAATATACTCGACACTAACATGTATTCCTAGGGATACAAGTTGGAGAATATAAAATGTAAGCAAAAGTTTAAAGCTAGTAATTAACCATATTCACTCTCTCTTTAAAATGCTGTCACTTCATTGCATGGTTTCTCAGAGGACCAGAACTGAGAGTATTTCAGGTTAACTTTAGGGAGGAAAAGAAGAGGTTACTCGATGCTTCCAGAAGCACTGTACCTGGCTTGCAGAACAGGAATACTGAGTAGCTTTCTACTCTCCTGTCATGGGCTTTTTTATTATGTGGGCCTAATGCAGCCCTTGGACCAAATATAGGCCTAGTTCCTCATTTTGCAGATAACTGGAGAAGACTTATACCTATTTACCTACATCTCATTTTTGGGCTTCTTTCCTAAAAATGAGAAAAGTTGAAAAAAAAAAAAAAAAAAGAAGAGATTAGCTGAGCACTCCTGAACCACCTGCTAGCCACTAGAGTCTCCTTAATTATAAATCAGGAATAAGATAATTTCTTATAGTAAATGTATGGGACAAATGGGATAGCTGAAAGAGAGCTTAAACCCAGGTAGACAAATTGCCAGCTCTCAGTGAATGTTATTGATTCTCACAAGTAGATCCATGTCAATAACATAAATCTATCAGACCATGACCACAGGACATGACTTCAAACTACTATTGAAAATCTTTTTAAGAATGATAATTCTAAAATAGTGGACCTTAACCTTCCTTAATGCTGTGACCCTTTAATACAGTTCCTCAAGTGGCAGAAACCTGAAACCATACAATTATTTCTGTTGCTACTTCATAACTGCACTTTTGCTACAGTTACGAACGATAATGTACATATCCGTGTTTTCTGGTGGTCTTAGGAGACCTCTGTCTTTCAAAGGGGCCTCAGTTTACAGGTTGAGAACCTGTCTTCTAAAACAAGACACAAACAAAAAAGACACCACACTTTAAGTCTATGCTCCGTTTACAGTTCTTTCTTAGCTGATTTGAGCTACTGTATCTGTTAAAAAAAATAATAGCCAGGAAGTCAGTTAAGTGTTGCCTTCCTGCCATTTCCCCAGAATCCTGTAGGCCTTTCCCTTGTTTGCCACTAGCTTGTGGAAGTGGGTACTCCATGGTCAAATGCTTCTCAGTAAAGTTAAACAAGTGGCAGCTGGCACCATATAGCTTTGTTATAATGAGAACACGAGGTGGCTGCTATTACACAGTCCTGCACTAATGAGAACAGTGGGAGGCAAGCATCACAATGGTCTAATGAAAACAGGAAATGGCTGCCATTAAATTGGTATAATAAAACCAGGAGGTGGCTAGCACTACACTGGTGCAATAGATAAATTAAGAGATGTCAGACTTCCTCAATCTCTTCTCCGTTGTGTATGACCACACAGTACTCACAATCTAGATAGGACTCACTCCTAGTCAAATGGGTATATAGGGATAAAGGAGAGCACATGCTTTTCTCGGGCCTCCAAGACTTTCTTCTTTTCCTGTATCTGTCCCATAAGTCATTTCAAGGAAATTATAAAAGAACAGTATAATTTGGGCTTAATTATTTTATCCTGTAATTCCAAACCAATAAAAATAAAATAAAATAAAAAGCAATGGCATGTTTGGTAAGATGATTATTTAGAATAAAAGCCACCTATTCAATTGGTTTCTAATTCAGTCCTGGATATTTACTCTTCTCCGTTCTTTACGTTTCCAATAGTGTCTCAATTACATAAAACACACAAGAGTTGAACAGAAAGAAGAGTGCTACATAGAGGGAAAAGTTACATAAAAATTGAATGCTTTACTAAGGTTTCTAATAAGGAAGTTCCCATACCACCCCCGTGTAATTGTTGGCATGTCTAGAGAGTTCTTTCACATAACACCCAGAGAACAGATTTACAAGAATCCTTTGCTTTGCTTCAGCTTCCAGGGATGGGGCCTCTGATTAATTCAATCATTCTTTTCTTTTCAGTCTGGGCTGCGTTGAGCATGTTGACACGGGGGCAGGTAAGAACATTAGAGCAGTCCATCACTTTGCTCTTATTCAGTAGCTCAGACTCCGATTAAAAAATTCTGTACTAGTCATCACACTTTGCTTTAATTTCAAACACGTGTGTGGCTTTACAGTAGATATCCGAATGAGAGAGCTACAGAAGGAGTAGGGCTGGGGTGGACGCTGATGCAATTGCAACCCAAGACAAAAAGAGAAGACCATTCTGGTCAAATATCAAGGTCAGAAAACAGAGCTATGATTAAGATCGCATAAAACATTAATAGGTAGACATTTAATTTTTTTGCTCCCTAATTTTTATCAGTCTTTTTGAAAACTTCTGACATATTAAAGAACTACGTATTTCTAATATATACTAAAATAGCAGATAGGAAATGTAACCTTATATTGTTCTTGCCTCATGTATAAACTTAAGACTAGTTCTTCCTGAAACCTTATGATAATAATTCACCAAAATTAACATGAATATCAAGGAAAATAAATAATAATAGAAGGTCAATTAAACCCTGGTTGTTTATTTTCAGAAATGCAGAAGCCATGACATACAAGAAGAAATTTCAGTTACATATTAAAATAAATTTAAATCAAGGATACATTGAACATTAATACATGTCTCATGAGACCCAGTACTGTGCTTGCGTGGGACTCCCAAACATGGCTTAATCGAGACACAAAGTGATATGTGCCATGCATTCAAAATTAGCCTCTGGCCTGGGGCCACTGAATTTGGCATCCGCAGAACTGATTCTATCCTCTGCCAAGTTTCTGCAGGGACTCACTGAATTCTGAATCACAGACTCATTTTCCCTTCAACAGAATCTCTTTGAGTTGTGGATCCTGAGAAACTTGCAAGTGAACATAAAAAAAATCAAGTGTGAAATGCAGAACTTTCCAGAGAGTAAGATAGTGCAAGGAAGATGTATATAGACATTAAATATTTCCAATTAATTAAGTGTCATGTGCGCTGCTTACAAAGCTGTAGAGCCTATCCAATCAGTTCATTTCTTGCTATGTGCACTCTGTAAATTGTAACTGCTTCCTAATAGCAAACAATCTTCTTAAACACTTATAACCAGTGTCTATCATGTTTCATTGGGTACTCCTTATGACATATCATTAGCCAGTTTTGCCTAAGAGATTTTTGCTAGCGTTTTTGTCATTGTCTTTAATCTTTTTTTTACATTATTAAATCTAACAATAAATGCTGTCTAGTGTAATTGAATCTTGCTATATAATGCAGTTGTTCAAAATGTCAATCCAAAAATGGCTGAAAAGTGTATCACATCAATGAAGTCACACACACACACACACACAGACACACACACACACACACACACACACACACACAAATACTGCATACATGCACATGTATATGTATATGTATTCACCCACCACATATTTCTTATTTAGAATCATGAATGGACCTTTCCTCGGATTTCACTCATGATCATTCAGAACCGTGGTGCATTGAGAGAAAGTGTGCTAAGCACTTGGCACTGTGGGTAGATACAGAATCAATGACCCCACAGTATGTCTGAAGTAAAGAAGATCCCAACAGAGCTAGTGATAAAATGTCAGAGTAACCTGCCTGTTTCTATTTGAGAAGAAGGGAAAGAAAAAAGGCATAGGAGAGAGCAGATGATCAGACACCAAAGGTAGTCCTTTGATTCAACTGTTTCTTTAAAAACTTGAAAAAAATGCCATTTCCTCTCAGGTAGTACAAAATGATGTAAAAACAAGGGACAAATTGGCCTATGACCTCCACATTCATACTGTGGAATGAATATATGTCCCCTGACACTTAATACATACAATAAAAATTTAAATTCTGTCATTTGGAACAATAAAGGTAGAATTAGAGAACAGGAATCCAGAGGACAAGTGGGATAGAATTCCATTTCCAGGAATAGGCAAAGTCACGTAGGAAGCATACATAATAACATTAATATCAAATCACTAGAAATCCACACCACCCGAGAAAAACACCTTCTTGTCAAAAGAGAAGTTTAGGATGTGTGTGGTGTACACCATTAATCCTAGCACTCAGGAGGTAGATGTAGGTGGATCTCTGAGTGGAGAGAGAATTGTAAGTGCTCAGTGTTCTTTTTTTTGAATTCTTCCTTTAGGACACTTTTAAATGCCTATATAAAGTAGGAACATTGGATTAAATCACATTTCTACAGGCAGAGTCAGCACTACCGAAAATATCAGCACTTATTCGGGAAAAGGTTTTCTGATTTCCCTTGAACCCTAAAATCAACAACTCCTTACCTGTGTTTTCAAGTGAAATCAAAAGGTTGTTGGTATATTTTTTTGAGAGAACAAAATTCCTAGGACAAATTTACTTAATTTTCTGTCAGATAAGAAATTTTGGATGTAACAGGAAATATTATCAATACTTCACATTGTAGCCAATTTGTAATTTACTTTTTTAAAAACGTGAGGTGAAATGAAAACTTTGGTAGCCCAAATGCACAAAAGGAAATATAGCCATGTCCTTGTGTCTTATTCGGTGTTATGTTAATGTGACGTGCTCTATTACATCATGAACACAGCAACTCATCACAAAATGAGGCTTGCTTACAGTTTCAGTTTACCGTATGCTTGGCAAGGAGCATGATAGCACAGGCAATTGTGGTGCTTTAGAAGTAGGTAAGAGATCCTCACCTGGATCTGGAGAGAGAGAGGGAGAGAGAGAGAGGAAGAGAGAGAGAACAGCGAGGTGAATGGGAAGACAAAGGGAGAAGGAAAGGGAGGAGAGGGAGAAGGAGAGGAAGAAGGAGAGGAGGGAGATGGAGAGAGAGGAGAGAGTGACACCCTGGGCTTGGAATTGGAAGAGCATTTTGAAACCTCAAAGCCCATGTTCCAGTGACACACTTCCTGCAACAAGGTCATACCTAATCTTTTCAAATACTGTCACTCTCTAGTGACCATACATTCAAATACATGAGCCTGTGGGGTCAATCTGATGCAATCCACTACAGCTTGTTAATTTCTATTAATCGCCCTTTTTAAAAAATAAAAGTTTTAAAGTATGTTCCATCCTCCATGGTATTTAGAAACATCCTAGGCAAATGTAAGGAAATATCCTAGGCAAATCAACTATGACCCTGAGTGAGGTAACCCAGTCACAAAAGAATACACATGGTATGCACTCATTGATAAGTGGATACTTGCCCAAAATTCTCGGAATACCCAATACTCAAGAAACAACTCACAGACATTATGAAGGTCAAAAAGAAGAAAAGCCAAAATGGTAATGCCTAAGTCCTTCTTAGAAGGGAGAACAAAGCACTCATGGGAGGAAATTCGAGGTCAAATAGTGGAACAGGGATTGAAGAAACAATCATCCAGAGGCTGCCTCCCTGGGGATCCACCACATATGCAGTCACCAAATCCAAGCACTATTGCTGATGCTAAGAGGAACTTAGTGGTAGGAACCATTTAGAGATGCCTCCTCAGGGACTTGGTCAGAGTCATATAGATACAGTTGAGCATGCTTGTAGCTAACCATGGGACTGAACACAGGGATCTCAATGAAGATGTTAAAGAAAAGACTGAAGGAGTTGAAAGGGGTTGTAACCTCATGGGAAGAACAACATTATCAACCAAACAAACCCTCCACAACTCCCATGAGTGAGAACACCAACTGCTGAGCACACATTGAGAGACCTACTGATCTAGTTGCATATGTAGCTGAAGATAACAGTGTCTAGCATCAATGTGAGAAGAGGCCTTTGGTCCAGGGAGGGCACGTTTTCTCAATGTAGAGAAATGCTAAGGCAGTGGGGTGGAAAGGGTGATATGGAGGGAGTGCACGTTTATGAAGTCAAATGGAGGGGGAGTGGGATGGTACCGAGGTGGTGGGGGGAAGGGGAAAAAGGGGAATAACATCTCAAATATAAATACAGAGTATCTAATTTAAAAAAATGAAACATGGACACACCATGCTGTGTCTGTTTAAGCTGATCATGTGTCATTACCTGAATAAATATATACTGTGACTGTTGTTTTTCTAAGTATATCATATTCAAGGCAATAAATAAGCAAACATTTAATACAACTTCTGTTGGAATTCTGGAGTCAGGCATGCTCCACCCCAGTTACCTGACACTGTTAAAGGGGGATGCTTGCCTTCTCTCTCTCTCTCTCTCTCTCTCTCTCTCTCTCTCTCTCTCTCTCTCTCTGTCTCTCTTTTGCTGTCTTGTGTTCTTGCTCTTTGCTCTCCTGCTCTTGCTCTCCCTCTTCCCGCCCCTCCTCTCCCATTCCCCTCCCCCCCGCCCCCCCCCCCCCCCCCCCCCGTTCTCTCCACATGCTCCTGCTCATGACTGGCCTCTCCCCCTCCTCTCTCTCTGTCTCTACCACCCTCTTAACTCTGCTCCCCATGCCCTGAATGAACTCTATTTTATACTAAACCATTGTCTGACTGGTCCCTAAGAGGGAAGAAATTCCCAACATGGGTTCCCCAGAGGCATTCCCCTTGTCCTCATTCCTCACTGCCCCAGGCCTTGCCACACCTCCCTGGACCATATTCCCCCACTCTCTTTATCTTTTCCCTAACAAAACCTGGGACATCATCTTTTTCCTAACATTTTCTTTTCTTTCAACTTTGATTTAGGCAATAAAAATACTTCTAAAATGATTTTACTCAATAAGAACAGTCTCCTTCATGAGTTTAGCTTGAAACTGTTTGCCACTGGGAATGTGACTAGGGATAAGGTTGGCCTATTACTCTCTTTAGGACTCACCTCAGGTGGTTTCCAGCTTGGATGAACTGGCATGCACTTTGCAATGATGTAAATCTACCGTTTATCTATTTGGCCTGTTGAGAAGCATCCATTCTTTAGAATACACTCACCACTGTCTTTTGGTTGAATGCATGACTTACATAAGGTTTTTCCTCTTTGGGCTATTACACTAAAATTGTCTTTTTTAGGTTTGAAATAAGCAACTAAATGTTTCATTGTTTTAAAATAAATATTGTACAGTTGGACAAAAAACTTGTGCCCCAGTATTCAGTGTTAAAAGCTGCTCAGCCTAGGGAACCTGTGGGACCCAGCTGAGGGAACATATTTTAAAAAAGTTTGCTTTGTGATGATTTAATTAAGCCAATATGGTTAGGTCCGAATATTTTTGGTTTAAGTATCATTTTTCCTCAAAAATTTTCCTATAAAACATGAGGGAAAATACAAGGTTTGGGAGGATGAGCAACTAAAACACAACAAAGTGTGATATAGTCATAGCAATTACTCTCGATTTTATAAATGTAATTGACTGTACCCTGTCTGCCATTTAGTTGATGGCAACCAATCAGTGTCATTCATTGATAATCCATAATTAGAGTGATCGCCCTCCAAATATGAAAAGACCACTGGCATAAAGGACCTGTTCAGTCCATCAGTTCTTGTCAGCTCCTCAAAGTAGTGAGCAGTAGAATTACCTTATCTGCTCACTCTATGAGTTTGACAAGTATTTCTCTATTGCTTTCTAATAAGCCACATTGAAAAACCTTTGATTATTTTTGAGTGTAGAGCAGCTTCATAGTTAAATGATAATGAATGAATTTAGTGATCTGTTCTAGTGTTAATAGAAATCTAGTGTTAGAGCAAAAAAGATATTTAGGCCAATATGAATAACTCCCACTTGAATAAAATGACAGAGTGAAAGAGTTATCCAAGAAAACTGGTTTGTTCCTACATAAATAAATTATTGTCTTCAAAACGAAGTGATAACTTGGCGTATTTTCAAAACATGTTATTTGAGAGTCATTCACATATTATCTGCAGTCTAGAAGAATGGCCTTGTCTCATGTTACCAAATGAATAGAAGTCAGTGCATGGAATATGTCAAGCAGCTTCCACTTACAACTTAACTGAAAGTTTTTACTATGTTTCATAATATCTTACAATATATGTGTGTGAATATCTATTGGCTGATTAAGGTCTACATGGTGGCCAAAAGCAAAACAAAAAAACAAAGAGCAAACTAAAAAACATTGGCAGGAAAGATGACACATATGGATGTGGGTGGCAGTGTTTGAACAACAGATCTGGTTGTCCCTAAGGGAACACTTTAGAAAAAAAATATTTATACCAAACTAGAGCATTGTGTTATATTAAGAGCAAGTTTCCACTATACATTTGCATGCTGTCTAACTTATAATCTTTGACTTAGTGCCTTTAGGCCTTGTTCCTGGGAATGAATTTTACATGTGGCCTTACTGTCCTTTTGTGCTACAGACATTAAATTCTTTCCCTCATATCCTGCATTTACAAATCCTGAGGTATTATTATCTACATATGTTGCACTACAGGGCTATTCATGTGAATTCATTTTATCAGGCTCCACATATTCATACAGACAAGGGAGCCGAAAGAATTCACTTGGGACTCATTATGTAACAAGCCTGAAAATACCTGTCTATTTCTTTATTTTATCATAAATATGAATTACACCTGGAAATTGTATATTAAGAACACAGACTTTGAAATTAGAGGTATATATAGACAAATATACCTTAGTTTATTGTAAAATGGAAGAACAGGTACAATAATTTAAATTACCAGCCTCATGCTTTAAAACCCTATAACTATGCTTGCTTCAATAGCTTGGTCTAGATAAAAGAAATGCTTGTTTTCACGTAATTTGCAAGTAACACCTAGAAATGTTCTTCCCATTGGTATTGCTAATTTTTAAATGCCTTTATGTTTAAGTAAACTTTGAAACATAAAGTATTCACTGATAGATATTAGGTCATATGTAAATATTATTAATATTTGATGAACAAAAAGAAAGAAAAAAGTACTAAGGAAAGTGAAGAGGTTTACATTTTTTTCCAATTATAATAAGGTAGTCTGAGTCAGAGAAATGGCTCAGTGGTGTAAGAATGCTTGCAACATACCTATAAAAACCTGAGCTCTCAGATCCCAGCTCCATATTGTTTTGTTGGATTTTAGTGTCATGGCTTCAATCTGTTCAGAAATGATTCTTACTTTGGTATCTTGAGCCCATATTTCTGTCTCTAAATTCTAATTCCATATATCAAACTGCCTGCTTCATGGACTCCCTTTTTATGTCTAATTAATAAACTTAATTAGACCTTACTCTCAGCATTGTAAAAATTGATCTTTCAACTTTCAAATTAAACAGAAACAAAACAAAATGATATCATTGAATGTCAGCTTTCTTCTTTCAAGATTTTAATAATTAATTTTTCTTGAACCTTTCACAGAGAGCCTCCATGAGAAGTGGAGCTGGTTTCTACTTAGAGCTTTTACCCTACAGATGGGAACTCTTGGCACTAGAAGGTACTCTGCATGCTATCAGAAAAGAAAGGTAAAAAGCAACCCAGCTAGAAAACCTGTGATCTTCAGTGGTGACCTACTTGCAAGAAATGCTGGTGAACTCACCGGCATAAAGGATGTGGGAGTAACCACCAGCATATGATTGGAATTAAAGCCCACTCAATGAGATGAAAATCATTCCTGGCACTGTTCAAGTGCCCAAGAGCCTCAGACTAGATAAGCCGTGTACCTCACAGATAAAACCAATTCTGCTGTGACTCCTAACAGTGTTCTTCTACACTCATTTTGGTGATTTGAAACAGAATGGACCCCACAGGCTTGAATACCTAGTCATCAAGAAGTGGTGCTTGTTATTTTAAAGCATTTGAAAAATGAAGTTTTGAAGGAAGGCCTTATCACAGCTGGGGTGGGGTAGGGTGGGGGTGGGGCACTTTAAGGTTTCAAAAGCCAGTGCCAAGCCCTCGGTCTCTATTTCTTTGTCTATGAATCAGAATGTAGCTCTCTTCTACTGCTTCATCACTGGCATATCATTATGGTACCTATTATTATGATGAATGGACTAAACCTCTGATACTATCAGCAACCCCCTGAAGAACTTCTGTCATTTATAACAGTTGTCTTCCTCATGTTGTTACTTCAGAACAATAGGATGGAAATGCAACCAGCAACATACAACTGCACAAGGTGCAAAAAATGAGAGACCTTGAAATACTCAGAAGTTAATAGATGCCTTCATCGAATCTCTCCTCTCAGTACTCTGGGAACTCAGCAGAAGAGAAGATAGAAAGATTGTACAAATCATAGGATAGAAGACATTAAGGGCCTAACTGTTTTTTTAGACACAACATGAATGACACATCTGTGATGTCAGATTGTGGCATCATTCCCAGGGCCTGTACCAGGGCTGCACAGGTCTCAATCAGAGTTCTCAATGCTGCGAGGGGAAATAGGTGCAAGCTTCCATTTCTAATCAAGAAGTTATCCCAGGTTGATAGCTGCTCACAAATAAAAACTTAGTTTGCATCAAAAAAGTATTATTTGGTATCTGAACCACACTGAAGGCCAGGATTCATGTCCAGCAGTAGATGGCCAACATAAAACCATCTCATTGGTGTTTTGGGAAAAATGTTTGTCTTATACTATTTTGAGCTTTTCTTTTGCTTTTCTTTTTCTTCCTCTTCTTCTCCTTCTCCTCCTTCTCTTTCCTTTCCCCCCTCTCCTTCTTCTTCTCTTACTTCTTCTGCCTCTGCCTCTTCTGCTTTTCCTTCTCCTTCCTCTTCCATCTCTATTGTATTGGTATTAGGTCTTCTATGATAGTCTGATAGAATTCTGCACTAAACTCATAAAGTCCTGGGATTTCTTTGGCTAAAGGTTTTTGGATGACTGCTTCTATTTCTTTAGGGGTTATGGGGCTGTTTCGATGGTGTATCTAATCCTGATTTAACTTTGGTACCTAGTATCTGTCTAGAAAATTGTCCATTTCCCCTAGATTTTCTAGTTTTGTTGAGTATAGCCTTTTGTAGTAGGATCTGATGACTTTCTGAATTACCACAATTTCTTTTGTTATGTCTCTCCTTTTATTTCTAATTTTGTCAATTTGGATACTCTCTCTGTGCCCTTTGGTTAGTCTGGCTAAAGGTTTGCCAATCATGTTTATTTTCTCAAAGAATCATCCCTTGGTTTTGTTGATCCCTTGTATAGTTCTTTTGTCTCTATTTGGTTGATTTCAGCTCTGAGTTTGATTATTTCCTGCCGTCTACTCCTCTTGGGTGCAACTGCTTCTTTTTGTTCTAGAGCTTCCAGTTGTGCTGTCAAGTTGATATATGCTCTCTCCAGTTTCTTTCTGGAGGCATTTGTTCTGAGTTTTCCTCTTAGCACTGCTTTCATTGTATCCCCACAAGTTTGGGTGTGTTGTGCCTTCATTTTTGTTAAATTCTAAAAAGTCTCTGATTTCTTTCTTTCTTACTTGACCAAACTATCATTGAGTAGAGCATTGTTTACCTTCCAAGAGTATGTGAGCTTTCTGCTGTTGTTATTACTGAAGAAAGAGACTGAAGGAAAGTTCATCCATCGACCTCCTTACCTGCAGATCCATTCTTTTGCACACTCCAAACCCCCACACTATTGCTCATGCCCAGAAGTACTTGCTGACAGGAGTCTGGTATTTCTGTCGCATGAGAAGTTCTGCTAACACCTGACTAATATAAATACTCACAGAAAACCATTGGCTTGAGCCTGGAGACCCCAGTTGAAAAGCTAGGGAAGGAACTGAAGTAGTTGAATGGGATTGCAACTCCATAGGAAGAATAATATCAAATAACTGGATTACCAGAGCTCCCAGAGACTAAACCACCAACCAAAGAATGTACCTTATGTGACTTCAGTAGGAAAGAAGGCCCTTGGTCCTTTGGAAACTTGATGCCCCAGTGTAGGGGGTAATAGGGAGGAGGGGGTAAGTGGAGGGGCACCCACATAGAGACAAAGAGGAGGGGGAAAGAGAGGGCATGGGGACTTTTGAGGGGTAACTATGAAGAGGATATTATGTGAAATGCTAATGATTAAAATGATTAATAAAGTGGGAGGGAAAGGGGATAACAACTGAAATATAAATACATAAAATATTCAATAAAAATTTAAAAAATGATTAATAAAAATAAAAATAAAAAAATAAAATATCCAATCTCTTTTAAAATCCAAGTTTTTTTTTTTTTTTAAATTCAGTCTTTTAACTATGAACTCCAGTAAAATACTTTCCTGCTTAGGGTTTCTAATACTGAAACAAAAACACCATGACCAATAGGCAAGTTGGGAAGCAAGTTGGGAATAGAAGGGTTAATTCAGAGGGAAAAATCAAGGCATAGTCAAGGTCAAACCAAAAAAGAATCAAACTCCAACTGACAATATCTGAGATTCCCTCATGATCATTCAGACTCCTTTAAAGGCATAGGTTACTTCTCCAGCTCTGTACTCTTATAGTTGCAGATAGGTTGTCTTGTAGGCTCTGGTTACCTGCCCTTAATTGCTATTACTGTTCTTGGCAGCCATCCCATGGTTCCTGCATCCCCAAAATGCTGGGATCTACTACTGTAACTGGGCAACACTTTCACAAACCTCTCATAGGCTCTTTTCCTTAAATCAAGTATCAGCTTCCTTGCATGACCTTGTAGGACCTTCAGTTCTGGTGTTCAACTGCCACCGAGGCTGTACCTTCACTAGTGGCCTTTCCTTGTTTCTCAACAGTACCTAGCTTTCTATGATCTCCAAGACCCCTCTATTTTCAAAACCAGTACTTCCTGGGTGACCCTTCCAACAACAGGTACAGATGTGACTGTCCCTGGAACTCAGCAGCTTCTCTGTGCTCTCAGAAACATTTCCCAGAAGACTTCACCTCATTTATGCTGGTCTTTTCTTAATCACTGCTAATTTTTTAGGCCCAGCTAATCAGCATCACTTGTCCCAATAACAGCCCCGATAAAGTCTTTAATCTTCCTCCGAAGTTTCACACGCCAGGCCTCTCCATCTGTACTGTTCTCAAGCTCCTTCTCTTCTGAGCTCCTACAGAACATCCTGTTGCAGTCTCAATACTCAAAGGATTTTCCTACCCAAAGTTCTAAAGTCCTTTCCATGATCCTCTCCCAAATATGGCCAGATACGTCACAGCAATACTCCACTAGGCTGTTACCACCTTCTGTCTTAGTTAAGGTTTTATTGCTGTGAGGAGACACCAGGTCCCACAAATTTTTATCAAGGAAAACATTTCAACATAGCTGGCTGACAGTTGAGAAGGTTAGTCCATTATAATCAGTGCAAGAAAAATTGCATCCTGGAGGCAGATATGGTATTCAGGGAAGGCCAGAGTTGCCCTGGCCTAGCTGCTTTCAGAGGCATGCCTTATAGATTTTTCAGGTTAGAATTCATTCTTTCTGGGGCACAATGTGCCTTGCAGTTGCTGTGAGACCAATTTTCTCTCTCAGGCAGTAAATCATTGTGTGTGTGTGTCTGTCTGTGTGTGTGTGTGTGTGTGTGTGTGTGTGTAATTGTCACAAGCTAGAGTTGTCAGAGAGAATGGGTTTTCAGTTGAGACAATGATAGCTGTAAGTTTTCTTCATTAGGTACCAATGAGAGATGGCCTGTGGTGGGTGGTGTACTTCCTCTGCTGGGTCCTGGGTTTTATAAGAAAGCAGGCTGTTTTCTTGCTGTTGTTGTTTTGTGTTTTGGAGTTCACCACTCAAAAAGAATTGAGAGAGTGATAAAATGTTCTTTGAAATGCTGATTAATAGTATCATCTAGGTTGCAATATATTTAAAAAGACAGCTCGGGATCTATAGAAGATTATGCATGCTCTGAGTATAACATCCTGCATATGGTACTATTTCTCCTCTAACCAGACTTCAAAGATTTAAGAAAAACAAAAAATCAGAGATGGGTAGCTCAATATTGCCTTTAACAAACTACACAAATTCGTATTCTTTCCTGTTTATGAAATATTATGTTACCTAGAAGCTTTATATAAGGAAGTATGCTTCACAGAGAGAAAAGATTAATTCTACTGGGGATGATAAGACAGTATCTAAGATCATTTTATTCTTCCTGCTTTTTTAATCAGCCAGCAAGAAAGGAATTTCTGTGTTAAACTAGGTGATTGTCGTGGCTTACTTATAGGAAATAGGCTATAGTTCCACACCAGTGGACAAATAAAATGTCTGTAGTATAAGAGATCATTTGGAGTATTTATTAGCATTAATCAGTCCTATTGATTATAAAAAAAGATGACACTATAGTAACATTACTTTGGTAGGACTATGATAGTCTCGACCTTTCATTTTATTCTGTCATGGGAAGCCCATAACTATAACCAGGGGAATAGGATTGCTGAATGCAAAGTAATATACAAGGAGTAGTTATTATGAAATTTTGTATCATTGAGATAAATAAGCTCATCATAGGGCTTAAAATATGTTCTTCACTACTATCGTTTTTAATAATAGTCTCAAGAATAAAAACTAAAATAAGATGCCCTGTGATCACTCCAGATTAATTGTCATCAAAAGCCAGGTAGCTAGAAGGCAATGTTTGAGTAAATTGGCAACTCAGTAGTCTCTCTAGAATTATTCTTCACTTTTTTGCTCTTCTAAAGAGATTAACATAACATCTAATAACATTCTGTAATGATTAGTTAACCATTTTTTAATCACTTAATACATATTGTGTCCTCAAGTATAATGCAGATATATTATTTGGGACAATAGAAGTCAGAAAACAGTTTGAGTAGTTGTAGTTTATCAGGGCACCTTTATTTAACTATAGAATATGTATGTGATATTTATTTATCCTTATGCAATTACCACTTTATTTCCAGTTTGTCTGTATAGACACAGTTACATTAACTTTTATGGACTGTGAAATTAAGCAAACTGAAACTAATTGAACTATTAGTCAACAGTCTAATCAAATTCAATAAAGTAATATTTATATGGCTCAGCTACTAAGTGACATACATGTGACATTTCAAGTAATCTTTCTTCAAGGTCATCATTGTATGCTATAAAAAAGACATGGAGTTATATTGTATATATGTAAATATGTGAGATTGTATGTTAATCTTTTTATACCACTAGGGTTCTTGGAAAACTATCAAAGTATAATATTGAATTATCACTAATGTAAAGAAGGTTTAGGTACAAATTTTATTTCATACATTTAATAAAACTTCTTGATAATTACTTCTCTGGAAAATAACGGCGATAACTATTATATAATTTTTAAAAAATGACTATAACACAATTATTTACCACAATGCCAGAATCAGATTAGGATCTAGCGCATAGTGTCATATTGAAGAAACAGGGTTAATTGGTTGTTAAGTTCGCCATAAAACCTTTTATCTACAAAAGGTATTCATAGTTACTATGGGTTATGTCTTATTTCTTTAGTCTAGTTGTACTGATCTAGGGTTCATCAATAGGGTCTATTTTACCCCTGCTCCTGAAGACATTTAGTAGCACCATTTGTGTTGTCATGACTCCAGGGAGAGGAGCTGCTTTGGACATAAAGCAGAAGTGGCCACATATTCTGAAAGTTCTCTAATATACACAACACATGCCAATATAGTCCAAAACAGCAGCACACCAGAGTGTGAAGAATTCCTCTCGATCACATTTGATGTCAATCAATATGACAGTGTACATTTAACCTTGACAATTATTAGAATGATCACTGAGTTTAATATGTGTAGTTGAAGGCAGGCAGCAGGTGTGTGTGTGTGTGTGTGTGTGTGAGACCTAATTTCTCTAGTATCTTTCTTCTATTTTTCTTCCCATTGAAATATTCTTACTCTATAAGCCACCTTCATCTTTCCTAAATTTCCCACAACTCATTGGAAAGCTCTTCTACTTTCTTCCATCTTTTATTCAGCACAGTTGTTCGCTCTGTTATGACCTTTGTTATTTATGTCTGCACAACAAGAGAGAGCTCCCATTAATTGTCTCTCACTTGCCACTGTCACAACCATGCTTAACTTGTAATTGTAAGCATGACTATTTTCAGAAGTGCTTACTTACTGACTAATTTATGAAGAAATCATGATTTCTCTATGAATTTCCCAAGACATAACTTTAATATATTTTTCTATAACTAAAGTAATTTCTTCTCTAGATAAACTCCTCAGTGTTGGTCTCCTCAGTGCTTTCAGGATAAATTTGATCAATGTTGTCTTTGTTATCTAGATTCTGTAATTTATGTGGTATGTTATTAGTTTTGGGATTGCCTAATGGTGTTCTTATCTTAGCTCAAAGCACATTTTATTCAGACCAAATTCACACCAAGAAGGAAAGAGGACTGACATTTTAACTCTGCCAAGCAGAAGATACCAGGGGCTGTCTACTCTGACCCCATACTTTCCTGTCATAAATGAACATCTTCCATAATAAAAAAAATCGAATATTTTTCCAGGGGCACTGTTCACCATCTAAATAAAGTTTACTTTGCTCTTCTATTTTTTTCAACATGAGAAATGAAATGTGTAGGTGTGATGCATGTATCCAGCGTGTCTTAGTTAGGGTTTCATTGTACTAAAGGGATACCATAGCACTAAATGGTTTCATATGAAAGAAACCATTGATTTTGGAGTTTGTGAATGGTTTTAGAGATTTAGTCTATTATCATCATGGTAGGAAGCATGGCCATGCTCAGGAAGAGCTGAGATTTATACATCTTGATCTACAGGCAACAGAAGGAAACCATATTCCACACTGGTCATATCTTGAGCATATATATAACCTCAAAGCTTGCTCAGAGTGGCATCCTTCCTCCAACAAGGTCACTCACTATGGCCAAATATTAATGCACATGAGGCTACATTGGGAGGTGGGGGTGGAGGTGAGTAGGTAATTTCTATTCAAACAACTACACAGAGAACGAGAAGAGGCAAGCAAATGAAGGTTTATAGACTATTCTGTCTGATTGTTTCCATGTTTCTCTTATATATAAAATGCTTCTGTAAAAACTACAGCCCAAAAATTTATAAATACACCTTCTGGCTCTGGCTTTACGGACAGAAGAGAAAGAAGTCTACTGATCAGTCGTAATACAGGAGAACTAATATATTTTAATGTTTCACTAAGTTCCCTTGTAGAAAGTGAGATGCTTTGGAATAACTATTCACCTAATATTTTTTATGTGCTTCATCTGGTAAAGTATTCTGCGTGCCTGGAATTATCAGTTTGTTCTTTTCCTGAGGACATTCTCTGTTTTTGCAAGCTCACTGTAGTGCACATTTCTTCATATAGAATGATTATCCACAAACATTCTATATCTAACAAAACAATGGATATTGTTTTGTTAGATATAGAATCTAACATGAAACATCTAACATAAAAAAACATTTAATTTTTATTTTCTTACATTGTAAACTTCTGAAATAAGAACTTTCCATTGTATTCAGTAGCCATTAATATACTTCAGGGACACAATAATCAATTGTATTTATGATTCTATGTGTAATATATATAAGCATTATATTTTTATATAACTCATGCTGTGAAAAGAGAAAACACTTGAATTAATTTAGCCTGCAATTTTAATACAACTTGAGCAATACTGTGGTTTCTGTGTAAATCCAGTACGAAGGCTAGGCTCAGTATGAAAGCACATGACAATGACATTTCTCTTATGTACTCTCTTGAACACAGACTTTATGGGCATTCCACATTCTGCAATCTCACTAGACCCATGTAATGGTGTCATAAATATTTCAGAACTAATCTGAATCTCTTCATCCCTTTGTACAAGCAATTTCATTTTTCCTTGGGTTTCTGGGATAGATAAATTACCCATCAGCAAACTTCAAAAGATAGCAATACCATCTTCCACAATTTTTCACCTGATGCTAGTAATAAGCAGCGAGAAAAATGGACTTCCTGTTAATGTTGTCATTTGCATAACTGTTAGTATCCCAGCACACCAGTACATTCAAGAATGGAAGAAGTAGTTTCGTATTTTTTCCCATTAAGAAACAATCAGTACCAAAGGCTAAAAGCCCCAAACTAACCTTTTAATTATAGTTTCTCTCCATCTGGGATGCACGTTTAGACAGAGAGGTTTATTCTTCAATAGATTCAATAGATCACAACAAAGTCTACAAAAGAACTACCCCTGAATACGGGAATAAAAATTATGGACTTTTTTTGTCCAGGGAAACTTTGGTCGTGCACACTCCTGAAATCAAATATTTCTATGAGTGTTCACTGAGACTGTGATTGCCTGTTTACTGCTAGATTAGGTCAATGCTTCTACTGCAATCTGGCTTCATTCTACCAGCAAAGCAATTTCACACAATTAATTTCCTTCTTTAAAGGAAGCAATAAAGGACAGGCAATTGGAAACTCAGAAATTTCACTAACTAGTGCACACATCTGCAAATATAAGTATCTTCCTTTTGTATACATTTAAACACACAGGTACATTTACCTTTCAAGTGGCAATGGGCTTCTAAAAGAAGTCTTACAACCTTCCTGTGGGACAGGAGTGAATAAACACACACACACACACACACACACACACACACACACACACACACACACACATACACACACACAGAGACACTGACAGACAGACAGACAGACAGACACACACACACCCACAGAGAGACAGAGAGAGAGACAGAGAGAGAGACAGAGAGAGAGAGACAGAGAGAGAGACAGATAGACGGACAGGCAGACAGACAGACAGACAGACAAACAGACACACAGAGAGAGAGAAAGAGAGAGAGACGGAGGGAGAGAGATGGACAGACAGACAGACAGAGAGACAGACACACACACACAAAGAGAGAATTACAGTTTCACACTTTAAAAAATCAGGCAGCACAGACTGACATACAAACTTCAAATTCTTTTCATGGCAAGTTGGTACACATTGGGCATTTTAGCGCCCTTCTACTGTGTGAGGGTGGCCAAAAGGGTAGTTTACCAGAAAGTAATGTAGTAGGAAAATAGAGTCTCATTTCTAATTTAGAAAGCTTGGCAAGCAACGTATGGATCGATTTCATAATCACTTTCTGTTATTTTTTAAGTTAAAAGGCCATGTAAAATATAACATAAGCACTCTTTTCTCTTATACGGCCGTACTTTGCTTTTGGACATCCTTTTACTGTCAATACTTACATCTGTTGTTTAAAAAGCTATTCGTGGTGCAATTGCTTTTTAAATGCAAACCCATATGTGTGATCTCTAGAGGAACTGGTAAATTCCACCAAATGGGCATTCCTAAATTACTTGCCATCTGTAGCTTGTGAGGAGAGGACTGAACCTGCTCAGCTGTGATTTTGCACCAATGTTTCCATCATTTTGATTGGCTCTAGGGAAATCATCAGCTTCTGGCATCGACTTTTCTAGCCCCAACAGGTTATTATGGTCTGCTGGAGTTGTACTGGCTCAAGGAATATTACAATTTTTTGGCACATGGTGGAGCACATTTGGCATTTTGAATATGTTCCTTTAACACCTTCTACCATGATGTCTCAAATATTTATCAACCTTTCAAAGTAGTCAAGAGATCAGAAAGACATTTCTGTGTTGTTTACATCACTCAAAGAATGGTAAATAAACTCCTAAATTGCATATTCAGACAGTGGAAATATTTTTGTAAAAATCACATTGTATAATTCAGGCTAAAAACTATGATGTAAGCAGCAATATGAGAAAGCATTTTTCTTAAATTTGTTCTTTGAATATTCATACATAAATACAATACATTCCGATGACTCAGCCCCAGCCCTCCCTTTCCTTCTCAGCCTGAATCCTTCCTGCAAAATCCATTTCTATGTTCTTGGTTTCTGTTTTGCTTTCTGACCCAGTGAGTTTAACAAGAGACTTCCCTATGACAATGGGTTTGGAACTACACAATGGATCCTAATGGCCCACTGATGGTACATATCTACAAACAATGACCCCCCCCCATTATCTATAAGTAGCCAAAATTTCAGTAGGGCCTCAGGTGTTACTCCCCCAAATGTGCCTGATTGTTAAGTTGTGCAGTATTGTGCAAGGCTAGTGCTGACCGTCGTAGTACCTGTGAATGAACCAGTGTAAAGTCACGAGAGAGAGTAGACCCAGGAGAAAGGGGGAAGTTTTTTTAACAGTACTATACTACAATTAAATAAAGGCCATTTCACTTCTTTCAATTTACACACATTATCACATTTCATCTCCCTTTTGCTCAGATGTCTTTGCAAGTGCGTCTTGAACTGATGCTAATGTTCTACAGATTTTACACGCTAAGAACACCAAAGAAGACTTTCAGATGGTTCCTTTATTAATTACTTTCATTTTATCTGTGACACCAACCAAAGTTAAGTGTATTGTCCTACAGCATTTGATTTTTCTTGCTATTAATAACCTGGGATTGAAACATGAACACATTCAAAACATATGCACTACAAATATTTAAGCACACCTCCTCACTTGGAGCTTCTCACTGTACTGCACTTCCTTCCTCCTCCTTGGAGGTATGTCCAATGGTGCATTTGTCAACCTTTCTGAACTCCCACATGGAACTGGCCCGCAACTGTGGCATGACATCAGGCCTCTTTCAGACCACCCGTGTCAGACAGCTCACAACCACCTGCAATTCTAGTACCAGCAAATCCAGAGGTCTCCTTTGACTTCTAAGTGTACAATACTCACACAAGCATGCCTCTTCACATATATACAGAGGAAACAATCTTAAAAACTAACTGAAAACTCCATAAGAAATATGAATACCAACGCGATACAAAATATTTTGACTGGGAGTTATGTTTATAATCAATGTGACAAGAGACTTAGGGGTGTAGAAAGATGAAAATCTCTGTCAAAATGAAGGAATACAAAGTCACACACTGTACCAGTCACACATGAATTCACGGGATAGAGCACTAATTCTGTTGGGATTTCTGGTGTCCATTCAGGGTCATCTGAAAGAACTGGCTTCTGAGAGCATCACGTAGGGCATGATTAATCAAAAGCTGAGTTATGTGATTATCAGAAATGCTCAGCAAAATCATCTGCGCACATGCCTCTGTCTTCTCATCCTTATGTAGAATGGAATTGCTCCTTGGTACAGTGCTGCTGTCATTTCATGAAGCACTCAATTTCTTATATAATTTTCTAAGACCTAGTTTAAGGAAATTCTGGCTGAAAACTGGCAGCAATACCAGGCTACCTTCTTCCAAGGTTATATGTAAGGAACAGTAAAGTTTTGATCTGTAACAGCTTTCTTTTTTATACAACCAATGGATCAATGACATGGGGTTACTGATCATTCGGGAAATCCCAGATTTATGCAGTAATAAAACTATAAAGTCTTTTAGCAATGATTTGGGATGCTCTCGTTCTGGATTTCACACTCCATATTAATTTAACTCATGAGAAGTTACTCTCAATGTTGCCCATACATTAAAGAGAAAACTTTATGGAAAGAAAAGATGTCTCCAATCATTATCTTAAGAGGCTCTTGATTTATGTTCCATGTAAAATTATTAAGGGGAATCTTTTCTCATGTATACCCACAAACACACTCAGAAATATTAGAGCAACTTGTCGGAGACTTTGTAGAGACAGACAAACATTTTTCTGTAGTATTGTTTATAATGTTTGCTCAATCGTGTGTAGTCATCCAAAATGTTCTCAAATGTAAGTTGGGAGAGATGGTTGTATTAGTTAAAAAAGAACCTGGAGAACCATTTAAAAGAATAACTGAGCAAAGAACCCAAGAGGAAATGCTAGTGAAATTGTGAATTGGCTCTTTATTTGCTTGAATGTCATCTTCCTTGCTTAGAGCACAGGCAGTCGAGAAAAAGAAAAAAAGAAAGAAAGAAATCCTGAACAGAGATAACCTTGTCCAATGATTCCAATAATTTTTCAAAGTAAAATATATTAACTAACGCAAATTTTGTGTAGTATTGTATTATATTTCTTGAGTAGTACACAGTCATCTAAAATAACCATACATGTAAGCTGGAAGGGGTGCATTAGTTAGGACAGAAAATGTGAAGTCATAAATAGGCCTTCTTCATGTCAAAGTAAACTGTGAGTGCTCAGAGAATTTTGGGAGTACTCATACTTGATAGGATAATGTTCAAAAATAGATGTAAAAAAAGACAAAAAACATTCACGTTGTTCAAAAGTTCTAATTCCAGTGGGACAGGGAGCAATGAGGACTTTTTTTGTGGAAACAAATTGTGTAACTGTCAGTTACTATTTGGTTTATCATTATATCTGTGCTTATACATATAAATTTGTAACATGTAGCATTAATATTCCCTTTTCTGGTCTTAATTTTCTTAATATCCTTCTCAATCCATATAAATTGGCTAAGTAGATATGTTATTTTTCTAACATGTATTTGTGAAATCATATACAGAAAATGGTGATTAATTTTTAACACAGTCAGTTAAATATATAAATTGGATACTCAGAAATGTGTGTGATTGTGATTTTCCACAGATAGTGAAATCTCCCTCTGTATTTGAGTGTTCTATATACATGTTTATGAATGTGAACTCATATGTGAGATTTTTATGAAAATGTTTTCATGTGTGTATCAAAAACCAAGAAGTTTATCTTGAGGGTTTTTTTTCTGGACCACTCTCTACCTCATTGAGGCAAGGTGTCTCAACTGAACCTAACCCTTGCTGATACCGTTTATAGTTAGTGTGTGCCTGGAGAGATGACTCAGAGATTAAGAAATATTGTCATTCTTGCAGAGAACTTGAATTTGAATCCAAAAATATATATGGTGACTCATAACCATCTGTAACTACAGTTCTAAAGCATCTGACACATTCTTCTTACTTCTGTAGGAATGCTGTGCACAGACATATAATCTGGCAAAACACCTATGCATAAAATAAAAATAAATGAATGAAAAAAATTATACAAAATACAGTTACTCCATTATTCAGCTTTTCCTGGAAATGTCCACCTGAAAAATTATGTGGGTTCATGATATCCCAACTTGTACCTTCATATTTATTTAACAAGTGCTTTATCTGGTAAGACATCTCTCCAAGTTCATGATGAAGGATTTACAACAATGCTGAAAACTAAATAGCGTCAAGCCAATTTAATTACTCCACAGACTAAGACTAAAAATGATGGTTTTACGCTTATGCATTGGGTGTCAAACAAGAACAACTGGAGGAAAGTCTACATAGACAAACAGCAGGGCTTTTTCAGTAGACACTTCCACAACTGACCAGAGGCAGGATAGAGGTTAAGAGTGAATGGAGATCTTAGAAATGTTTTATTTTAGTTTCCTTAGAAATAAAGCCAACAGAAGCAAAACTTGAATTTTAATACATCTTCAGGGATGGAAGGACTTTGATTGAGTCATGGGATGCCTAATGTAGCATTCTTTTAACGTGTCTTTATTTGGCATCTTAACTATACAACACTATGCATGCATCCCAAGTCTTTTTATTAGGACATACATTACAGTTCTCATGGTATCATTGCACTGTTTTTATTATGACAGTTTGAGAAATACTTATCTTTTATGTTGAGGACACAAGATTCTTATGTACAATTCATGGGATGTAGTAATTGTAAGTCTAAGCTTTAAAAACTAATGAACAATGTCTGGAGCTCAGCGATGAGCCTGAAGGCAGGTGCATGACATGGAAGTCACCGTGGATGTGCACCAGTGGTCCAGTACCCCTTTGAGCCGGTGGTCACTTGCTTCCTCCGAAAGGTGAGTATTTTCAAGGTACCTGATATCCATCTAGAAGAAGAGTCATGGCTCAGTCTTCAGAAAACAAACATGGCTATCCGGAGTCACTGCCTCACATGGCTACAACATGCTTCCATGAGGGAAGAGTCTGTCTTCCGAGAACATGTGGAAAATCCAAGTTGGACAGAGTTCATTCAAACAGGTAGAATTTCAATCACAGGGGCTAGATTTATCAACTGTATTTTGGAAACTTTTGCTTGTACTTTCTTAAAACAAGGAGACCAGAAGGGAATTAGAATAATGGAGAGGCTGCTAAAGGAACAGTGTAGTTCCCCTTAGTGAAATAAAAAAAATCACCAGAAAGCTGCCACTGTGTCTACTCTTCTGTGAGACTCACTTCTTGGCCACAATAACATAGGCACAATTACTGGATGCTGGTTCCAGGACAGAGTCAGTGGCTTAGCGAAGAGGGAACCTTCCTGCTAGAGTACAGACTTGATACTCCCCTTTGGGGCCTGCTTCAAATCATGGGACTCAAAGAGAGGAGACTTTGAGTTTTAGGACATGGTATCTTTACAATCTCATGAATACAGGGGAAATAAACCAGTAAAAAAAAAAATGAAATAACAAACAAAATAGATAAATAACAAAACATTCAACCAACCAAATGAACAAAGAATATTAGCATCTAAGAATATGATATTTTAACTTCCAAATTAAAAATACAATATTTTACATATGAAAATTTTCCAAATATTTTTACAAATGATCTTTCACATACAGATCAAACTGAACACAGCAAGCAACTAATGACGTTTGATATTATTTTCATTGTTTTTTACTGCCCGGACAAGAACATGTGTCAGTAACTTGACATAAGTAGCTATGTGAGCACTTACATAGTGGCCATTGGCAAGTGCTATAAACCAAAGCTTTACCTGCAAAGCCACTACTGCATACATTCTGTGAAACGCTAATCATAAAATTGTATGTCACAGGCTCACATGTGTAAAGTCTCGGTAAAATATTTTTATAATTTAATTATATATCTACTTGATATTCATGTATTGTATTTTTAAAAATTTAGCAGTTATGTTACTCCTCTCTTGCTTTAAGAAAAAAGATTAATAAAATTATTTTTATCTTGTGGCTTATATTCCTAAGGTTTCAAACTGCACCCAACATAACTAGAGAAACTACCTTGAAGATGTGTGAGTTTATCTTAAAACAGACGCTTAGGACATAATATGACAAAGTAAATGGTTCTGAGGTCACTACAGAGAGACAGTGTATTTCTTCATGGTAAAAGTACATATTTGAAGACAGATACATTGCCATATAGTTAGTCTGCAAATGATTCATCATATTTACAGAAGAAAACTGACATCTCAGCTGTACTCAAGAGAGCTTCAGCTGTGTCCACCAAGGTAAGTACAAAGTGCCTATTCAGGTCTTGGGGATTTCTGAAACCCTCTTGCGTTTCTTCCCCCAAGGATTCCTGTGAAAGACAAACACCTGGTAGATGAACTACCCAAATTAAAGGATATGCCACATCAAAAGTGTGATTCAAAGCACAGCAGGTCATAAGTAGGATTGAAATCTGTGTCTCAGTGAGATCTAAGAACATCGATAAAATAAGAGACATCATTTGTCCAGTAATTCCATTATGGAAAAGAGAAAGGCCATGTGCCTTCGATGACTCTCTAATGAAAAGATTAAAGAAACATCCTGCTGCTCACTGCTCTTCACTCTAATAGGAAGCAAATCGGAAACCTGGAGAACTGGTTTGCATTAACTACAGACAAACATCCAGGAAACAGATGAGAAGCAGACGTAGTTCTTAGTGTTGTCTTTGATACCTCTGCGAAGTTCAGAAGCTACTTTCAGCATTTGACAAAAAGGTAGAGTCATGGAGTAGTAAGGGAAGGAGAGCCAATTAAAAAGGATTTTAATGACACAGTAAGACATGATGATACCACATTGAGAACTATATAAAAATGTTTAAAGTTATTTAGCAATCTTAGTTTAGTAGTTAAGTTTGTTGTGAACATCATTATGGGAACATCCACAATGATGTTTATTTGATTGAACTGTTACATCAGATAACTGGTCAATACAAAAAGTTTTTAATAAATCTAAATAAAGTGATTTTACTGATTTAAAAATATATTAACTAGTAAAATAACAAGTATAAATGCTATATATGCCAGCAAATTACATAACACCTAATTGTTCTGTCTTCAGTCAATCAATTACAGATAAATGCACATTGAGATAAGCAATAATAAGTACTGTCCTTATGGCTGACAAAACCAATCAACCAATAGTTTTGTGTAAAAAAAAATAGTTGTGTGTATGGTATTATAATTAGTTAACTGTTCTTTCTGCTTGTTAGAGGAACCCCCTACTACCAAAATGCATCTTTACTTCTTGATTATATAATTTTTGTATATATGTTGTATCAATATGGGTACTATCCTAATAAGAAACATACATGTTTTATAAAGAAAAAGTAAATATATTATATAAGTACATCAAACATGAGCAAGTATAATATATATATATATATATATATATATATATATATATATAAATGAAGGTACAGGGAGACAATACATTGTTTAAAAGTAAGAAAAAGTTTTAGTCTGTAGTAATGTTTGTATTTTCTACAGGAGAAGGAACGAAAAGTCAAAATAAAAGCTCATACTTCCCCTGGCTTATTTTTCACTTGAGATGTAAGAAAAAGGAAGCAATTGAACAAGAATATTTATACTCTACAAAAGGAGAATTTGAAAGCATTAATTTCTTATATGTAAACATTAAAAGGCTACAGGGTATGAGTGAAGACACAAAAGTATACAGAAAATTATATTATAGATTTTATGTTATATTATCTTTATCACTTTTATTAAGTGTGTGTGTATGGGTGTGTGAGTGAGTGAGTGTATGTGTGTGTGTGTGTGTGTGTGTGTGTGTCTGTGTGTGTGTGTTGCTTTGGTTTTCAACATAGGTCAATATAGATAAAATTCTATCATAAAACATGGTTATAAGCCAATTAAAATATACACTTGGTTTCTTTTTTTTTCTTTTTCACTTTTTATTCTAAGTCCAGAATGCTTAAAACATTTTCAATGAAATAAAAAAAATAATTTAAGTATATTTTAGAGAAGGATTTGATTTCTTTTTTCATTGTATCTGTTTTTTTTTGGAATTTTTTGTTGGTTACTTTATTCATTCATATTTCAAATGTTATCCCCTTTCCAGTTTACCCTCCAAAAACCCCCATATCCCCTTCTCATTCCTCCCTGACTTCATGAGGGTGTGCCTTCACCTAAGTATGTTAAAATGATTCAGGAAAATTTCTTAAACAGAAATCATAAAATTTAGTATGAAATGATCAGTCAAGTTGATTGGGTTCTTTATCATAAGCAATACATTTGAGTTATTTGAAAAAGTCTCTATATGTTTAAACATTTTCATTTTTATTGGCATATGCTCAAGAAAAAAAATATTTGAAACTTGCAATAATTATTTGCAAATATATACAGATTCCATATATTCACCAAATAATTATAGTATTTAAAAAGAACATGCAGATATTTGTATTCAAGAAACACTATTTATGTACATTTTCCTATCCATTGTCTGCATGTAATTTTAATTCTCAATTTTTCAAAAATTAGAGAAACATGATATATGTATGCTCTTACACTCTGGACACTGATCAACCAGGTTTGCCATATCAGAGAATATTAAAGGCTATTAGCTCAAATATTTACTGCAACTAATTACCAAGAATAATAAAATTAACTTCATTTTACTTCTATTACTTGATATTTTAGAAAGAAATCTTGAATTGATATCAATATGTATTTATGTATTGTTTCATGAGACTTGTTCCATCACTTAGTAAATGAGTGTCTTCTTATTTGTTCATTTTATTGAATATTTTTGAATTGGATTTCAGAATTTATCCCCTTTCATGCCACTTTCTTCCCTGTCTGCTCATGCTTTCATGAAGATTCTCCATTTCTCAACCACCCTGTCCACCTCAGCACCTTGGCGTTCCCCTGCACTGGAAAAACTAGTTTGCAACTCTTCCCACTGATACCAGACAATGTTATTCTCTGCCACATACATGCACAACTGGAACCATGGGTGTCTTCATATGTACTCATTGGTTGGTGTTTTAGTCCCTGGGAGCTCTGGAGGGTTTGGTAGCTTAATTATGTTTTTCTTCCCATGGAAACGCAAACCCTTTAAGCTCCTTCAGTCTTTTCTCTTGCTCCTTTATTGGGGTTCCCACATTTAGCCCTATGGTTAGTTGCAAGCATCCTTATCTGTACCACTATGATTCTGGCAGAGCTCCTGAATAGGCATCCATATCAAGGTTCCTGCCAGTAAGCACTACTTGGCATCAGAAATAGTACATGGGTTAGGTGGCTATATATGGGATGGATCCCCAGGTGGCACAGTCTCTGGATGATCCTTTCTTCAATCCTTGATTCTCTGTTTGACCCTGTATTTTCTCCCTTGAGTGATTTGTTCTTTCTTCTAAGAATTACTGAGGCATCCATATTCTGGCCCTCCTTCTTTTTGAGCTTCAGAAGGTATATGAATTGTTTCTTGGGTATTTAGAGCTTTTAAGGCTAGTAGCCACTTATCAATGAATGCATACCATGTGTGTTCTGTTGTTACTAGGTTACCTCCCTAGGATGATAGCTTCTAGTTCTACTCATTTGGCCAAGTATTTCACTCAGCCATTGTTTTTTATAGCTGAGAAGTACTCCACTGTGTAAATGTACCACATTTTGTATATTCATTCCTCTGTTGATGGACATCTGGGCTTTTTTCCAGGTTCTGGCTACTATAAATAAGGTTGCTATAAACATGGTGGAGCATCAATCCTTGTTATAGGTTGGAGTATCTTTGGAGTATATACCCAGGAGTGGGATGGCTGGGTTTTCAGGTAGTACTATGTTCAATTTTCTGAGGAACTGCCAGACTGATTTCAGAGTGGTTGTACCAGCTTACAACCCCACCAACAGTAGAGGAGTGTTCCTCTTTCTCCACATCCTTGCCAGCAACTTATGTCACCTGAGTTTTTGATCTTAGCCATTGAGACTGGTTTGAGGTAGAATCTCAGGGTTGTTTTGATTTGCATTTCCCTGATGACTAGGGATGTTGAGCATTTTTTTTTAGGTGCTTCTCAGTCATTCAATATTCCTCAGTTGAGAATTCTTTTAGCTCTATACCCCAATTTTAATAGAACTATTTGATTCTCTGGAGTCTACCTTCTTGAGTTCTTTGTATATATTTCTTACTAACCCTCTATTAGGTGTAGGATTGGTAAATATGTTTTTTCAATCTGTTGTTTGCCATTTTGTCCTATTGACAGTTTTTTTTTTTTTTTTTTTTTTACAGAAGCTTTGAGATTTTATTAGGTCTCATTTGTTGATTCTTGATCTTAGAGCATAAGCCACTGATATTATGTTCAGGAACATTTCCCAACTTCCACGTCCTATGTGTTCTAGCTCTTCCTCACTTTCTCTTCTATTAGTTTTAGTGTACCTGTTTATATATATATGTGTGTGTGTGTGTGTGTGTGTGTGTGTGTGTGTTTGTGTGTGTGTGTGTGTGTGTGTGTGTGTGTATTTTTGGAGCTCTATGATCCACTCCCACTTGAGCTTTGTTCAAGGAGATAAGAAAGGATCAATTTGCATTATTCTACATGCTGTTGAAGGATGCTTCCAGTTGAAGGAGCACCATTTTTGAAGATGCTGTCCTTTACCCATGAAATGTTTTTAGCCCCTTTGTCAAAGACCAAGTGACTGTAGGTATGTGGGTTAATTTTTTGGTCTTCAGTTCTAATACTTTGATCTACCTGCCTGTATCTGTACTTATACCATACAGTTTTTCTCATGATTTATCTGTAATACAACTTGATATCAGATATAGGGATTCCCCCAGTAGTTATTATATTTTTGAGAATAGTTTTCACTATCCTGTGTTCATTGTTATTAAAAACAAATTTGCAAATTGCTCTTTCTAAGTCTATGAAGGAATGAGTTGGAAGCTTGATAGGGATTGCATTGAATCCGTAGATTGCTATTGGCAAGAAGGCCATTTTTACTATATTAATCCTGCCAATAAATGAGCATGTGAGATCTTTTCATCTTCTGAGAAATTGAAGTTCTTTTCATACAGATCTTTCACTTGCTTGGTTAGGGCCACACCAAGGTATTTTATATTATTAGTGAACATTGTGAAGAGTGTCAATTCCTTAATTTCTTTTCAGCCTGTTTATCCTTTGAATAGAGGAAGGCAACTGATTTGTTTGAGTTCATTTTATATCCGGCCACTTTGCTCAAGCTGTTTGTCAGTTGTAGGAGTTCCCTGGTGGAATTTTTGAGGTCACTTAAGTATACTATCATATCATCTGCAAATAGTGATATTTTGACTTCTTCCTTTCCAATTTGTATCCTTTGACTTTCTTTTGTTGTATAATTGCCTGTCTAGAACTTTCAGTACTATATTGAATAGGTATGGGGAGAGTGGACAGCTTTGTGTAGTCCCCGATTTTAGTGGGATTGTTTCAAGTTTTTCACCATTTGGTTTGCTGTATATTGCTTTTTCTATGTTTATTTATCGGTCTTGAATTTCTGATCTTTCGAAGGCTTTTAACATGAATGAGTGTTGAATTTTGTCAAATGCTTTCTCTGCATTTAATGAGATGATCATATGTTTTATTTTCATTGAGTTTGTTTATATATTGGATTAAGTTGATGGATTAATGTATATTGAACTATTTCTTTATCCCTTGAATGAAGACTACTTGATCATGTTGAATGATTATTTTGATGTGTTCTTGGATTCATTTTGCAAGAACTTTAGTATTTTTGTATCAAATTTCACAAGAAAAATTTGAAAAATTTCTGCATTTTTGGTAGGGTTTTTGTGTAGTTAAGGTATGAGCATAATTGTGGCTTCGAAGAACAAATTGGGTAGTGTTCCTTCTGTTTCTATTTTGTAGAATAGTTTGGAGAGTGTTTCTATTAGGTCTTCTGAAGAGGTCTGATAGAAATCTGCACTAAACCCATCTGGACTTCTGTTTTCTTTGTTTCGAAAACTGTTGATGACTGATTATATTTCTTTAGGGGTTGTAGGACTGTTTAGATGGTTTATTTGGGGCTGTTTTAACTTTGGTACCTGGTATCTCTCTAGATAATTGTTCATTTATTCTGGATTTTTTATTTTCCTTGAGTATAGTCTTTTGTCACAGGATCTGATGATTTCTTGAATTTTCTCAGTTTCTGTTTTCATTTCTTCCTGTTTATTTCTGATTTTGTTCATTTAGAACCTCTTTCTGTACCCTCTAGTTAGTCTGATTAAGAGTTGATCAATCTTTTTGATTTTTCTCAAAGAACAAGCTCCTGGTTTTGTTGATTCTTTCTATAGTTTTGTTTTGTTTTTAATTCTTGATTTCAGCTCCGAGTTTCATTATTTCTGGCAATCTATTCCTCTTGGGTGTAATTGCTTCTTTTTGTTCTAGAGCTTTTAAGTGTCCTGTCAAGATGGTAGCATATGCTCCTTCCAGTTTCTTTTGGAGACATTCAGAGCTGGTTTTTCTCTTAGTACTGCTTTTCTTGTATCTCATACGTTTGGGTATGTTGTGCCTTCATATTCATTAAATTCTAAAAAGTCTTTAATTTTTTTTTATTTCAACCCTAAGTTATAATTGAGTAAAATATTGTTTAGCTTCTATGTATATATAGGCTTTTTGTTGTTTTTGTTGCTATTGAAAACAGGCCTTAGTTGATGGTGATTTGATAGGATGCATGGGATTATTTCAATCTTCTTGTATCTGTTGATGTCTGTTTTGTGAAGGTATTGTAAGGTGCTGAGAAGAAAGTATATTTTTTTTAAAAAAATGAAATGTTCTATAAATGTCTGTTAGATCCACTTTGTTCATAACTTCTGGTAGTTTCACTGTGTTGCAGTTCAGTTTCTACATCCATGATTTGTCCATTGATGAGACTGGGGTGTTTCAGTCTCCCACTATTATTGTGTGTGATGCAATATATTCTTTGAATTTTAGTAAAGTTTCTTTTATGAATGTCGGTACCATTG